>NW_027492090.1:0-599400 GCF_021521415.1 Bidens hawaiensis | reverse complement strand
GTTTGTTTCTGATTTCTTGTTTCTGTATATTGAGGACGACACCCCCCCCCCCCCCCCCCCCCCCCGTGGCATTGCCATTACACAATTCAATTAAAATGCAGTTCATTGTTTTTACAGATTTTTAAGCATATTGCTTTGATGATTTGGATAGGTTTTTTAGAATCGGAAGTGTAGTTCTTGCGGTGCATGATGCAAGTGATGTATTTCTTGAAGGGGCCAAGATATTCAAATACTCAGGTAAGGAATTTGGTGCAAGTGTATTGTTTGGAATGTTTGCAGCGTCATGGCTTGTTCTTAGACTGGTTATCTTCCCATTTTGGGTCATAAGAGCCACAAGGTTATTATTATCCTTTCTTTCAACTTCATATCAATATGTCTTCTCTTTTATTTTACAATTATGATAATTAAATCGTGGTTGATTGGTTTGATGTTTGCAGCATTCATCTATTGGATGCTTTGAGGCCGTCTGAAGCATATGATATGACCGTATACTATATTTTTAATACATTGCTGCTGAATCTGCTTGTTTTCCATATCTACTGGTGGATTCTCATCTTCAACATGATTATGAGACAGCTCAAGAACAGAGGAGAACTTGGTGAAGATATTCGTTCGGGTAAATTCACTTCTTACACCATCGTATTTCTCTTTTTGTTGCATACAAATCGACTCTTATTCTAAAAATGCTATATATATATGTGTGTGTGTGTGTACTGTATATACTGTATATGTATATGTATGATGAGGTTCATTTCACAACTCTCAAATAATTTAAGAACCTTATCAACCAATCATATTATTTATTATTTTTATATATCTAATATTATTTAAGGGATGTTTTTTCATTTATTATATATAGTTTTATGATTATATATATGTGAATTGTTTTTACACATGCAAATATTTATTACACATATATGTAACTTGGCTACTACAAATATGTAAACTTATTGCATGCATGTTACCACAAAATTACATAAAAAATGATAAAAATACCTAGAACTACCCTCAAACAATATCAAATATAAGAATTAGATAAATAAATTGATTGGTTGTTAGGAGCTCTTAAAAGTTTTGGAGTTTTGTAGAGAACTACCATGTATATGTATATGTATATGTATATGTATATGTATATGTATATGTATATGTATATGCGTCGCGTGCGCGTGCGCGTGTGTTATACAAAAAATATGCATATTGTTTAATTATTTTTATGAAAACTTTTATACATAAAATATTATTGTAATATACATATATTTAGTATTTTAAATACAATTTATATGAAAACAAGGCTCGTTTAGGCTCACGGGCCTGTTCGTGCTTGACAAGTGAAGCTCGGGCTTGTTTATTTAACAAGCTTATTTTAAGGCTAAATCTCAGGCTCTTTTAGCTCGACTTGGTTGGAGCTTTTAACGAGCTGATACAGAACTTCATGAGCCGGTATAATGACATTTATACCCTTTCCATAAAACTTGTATTAGGATATGAGACTTTGGAGTGTAAGGAGAAAGAGAAGGTATAATAGTCATACTAAAGGTTGCATTAACTGAAATGAGTAAATATGAGATTTTTGGAGTTATGTATGGATATATTTAATGCTAGGTTATTGACCCGGGTACGACACGGGCGGAAAGATAGAAATCGTCAAGTACATGCATATACAGCTTTAAACAATAAGATATTTTTGAATGTGTTTTTTGATACGGCAACATGATTAAAAGAAGAGAAGAGACCTCTTTTATAACATGCATCTTGAAACGTGACACAAACATCATGATCAACCGTACGAATATTTTAATTATATTACTGTTGAACTTGGATTGCCTTTATATCCTGCAATACATATGATTTTTAGAGATGAGGGTCTCTCTAGAAGCCACCTCTGTATTCTATTGGATAGAGGTACGGTGTGCTTACATCCCACCCTCCCTAGACCCTACTTATAGCTTTGCTATTGGCGGGATCCGCTGGGTACGATTGATTGATTGATAGTGCCTTTCACCTTGTTTAAAAGAAATTTTAAACAGTGTGCTTCATTGCAAGAATGAGGAATAACATGAATTCTTTCAATAATTATAGAAATCAAAGGTCCATTTAAGATATATATGTTGTATATTTGATGAAAATCGAAATTATGTATTGATATTAATGGGTGAATGGGAGAGTTACGTGTTAAGAATTTTAATAAGTTATAGAAACTTAGAAGAAGAATAATACTAATGATTTAACATTTTTATTTTACCTTTTCAATATAATTGAGGAGTGGTATAAATTTATAATATATAATATGGTTGAAAGTTAACATTTTCTCTAAATAGCCAATTAACTTGTATTATTAAATGCACATGATGAAACTATTAAAGGTTAAAAAATCATATAGAAAGGGTCATAAATATTCAATTTTATTTTTTATTTATTAAATTTGAAGGAAATTATGAGAATGATTTTTTTATATATGGAAATGAGTATTTGAACCAATAGAAATAGGAGAAACCATATTTCTTTAATATAGATATAGATAGTTTACTTTTTTTGGCCGGGTAAATATGATTATATGATAATACAAGTTTTCAGGGGCACAAATTGTCCCACAAATATAGTGGGATGGGGGTTACATGCCTTGTTCATCAAAGTTACCTATTTCAAAGGAAAGGAGATATTAGTGACATGTTAATACGCTCATAATCATATCGGTTACATCATTTTTGCCATATTTCAATCAAATTATCATTTAGTTGTCTATATTATTAACTTTCTCAGTCAGTTTTGATTTGAACCGTATAAGTTAATGTATTTAAAAAAATGGTAACTAAGTAAGCGGCTTGTGTTACAGATTCGGAGGATGATGATTAGTTTGGGTGATTTTGATGAAGGAAGAAAGGTGTTTACAGTTTTATACAGTCCTGCATCATTCACTAGTATGTATGTACTTTGGTCTTTAAAAATAGTGTTGAGGTTGAGGAGTTATATGTTTCATGCTCAAGTCAAGATTACTTCTTTTATTCTTTTTAACTCTTTAATACAAATAGCCTTTCAACTAGTTTCTTCACACTTGTTTCATTGTAATTTTCCATTTTCTTTTAGGTATCATCTTCTTGGCAATTTCAACCATTTTTGTTTAAGTAGGTTAACTCGGGTCAAATAAAAAAACTAAATTTAGGTCAAATGGAAACGGTCAAGTGTGTGATCGAATAACATGTTTTGACCCGTTATCCACTCCAAAGTGTTTTAATTGACAATGGTCTGATTAATTTTTGATAGCCTAATGAAGAGGTAGGTCCCAGCAGAGCCCAGTTGGACCCGCAAGACTCACCTTGAATAGGGACGTCTGCGCAATGACCAACTGCTCCAGCAGGACTCACCATGCTCAGAGAACCTTACGCGCAGTACGCAAGCTGTACCCGCAGGAAAAGCCTCCCAATGGTGAAGTACCCCGCCTGTTCCCGCAGCTGCGGATACAAGCCATCAGGGAAGGCTACCCGCACTAACAGCAAGGCTACACGCACAAGGCATTCGCTACTTCAGTAGTCACATGAAGGAATGAGCAAGGCGGGAATACTCCCGCCTAAATGAGCCAGTCCGTATGCTTCTGGAAGGTCTTTCGTACTATACCTACTAAGGTATGGGCGGAACAGACAATTTGACCAGAGCAGCCCATGAACCAATCACAGGGTGACAGCTCACCGACAACAATACGAGGAGGAGCACCCTCTAGTACTGTTTGTCACTATTAGCCGCTGCCTACTCACCAACCCTTACGATGGGACGTGCGCAGCCTACAGTTGGTGGAACAGTGCGTAGCCGGCAGTAAAGGAACAGTATACAGCCGACCTTGTTACTGTTGGCCGTAGCCTATCCACCAACCAGCATGGCCTGTGCGTAGTCCACTGTTGGTAGAACAGGAATACTATTCAGCCGGCTGTACCTTCTAGGAAACCTACCTTCGGCTATAAATACTCCAACACCTTGGAATGGTAAGGACATCATCTGATATCTCAATCTTATCTAGCAATCTCTTAATATACACTTATATTCAGAGCAATCTAGTCTGATTCTCACGCCGGAGGGCGGTCACAAGGAGGAACCCCCCCTTCTCAGTGACGAGCTTACGGTGTCTGTTTTGCAGGTCCCCTGAAGAACAACTCTCTGCTAGACCTCATCCTCGTGGGAAACATTACTTAACCCCCAGATTATCTATAATCTGTCCAGGGTTCACTTAGTGTTTCTTCATTGGCGCCATCCGTGCATAAAAGCTAGAACTAATTTAGTTTTTTCAAAATTTCTGAAGAAATGGTTAACGTTACTCCGGTCCTAAGGCCAGTAACCGACCAAGAAACCCCGGTAACCACAACCCCAGCAACTGGGGGGAACACCGGCGGTTATACAAATCTTACGAACACTACCCCGACTACCCAAGCCGGGGCAAGTGCAGTAAATATTCCACTAGGGTTCACCGATGCCCAGTTGGAAAAACGAACGAGGGTCCCTCGCCAAACACTAGATCAAGTGAAGGCGTGGGCCGAAGCACGTCAGAGAGAGTTCCAAGCTGAATTGGATGAACGCTTGCGTTCAGTTCAACAGGCTGACGAATTCGGCAGTACTCGCCAACATCTCAATATGAACAGCGAGTGCGAGTACTCAGACGACGAGAGGGAAGAATCCGATACCGACGCAAACCCTCGCCATAAGGCGAAAGGGAAGCGTAAGGAAACGGACTTCCAGCCGAAAAGGAATTTTGGGGAAGCTTTTAAACCCACCAATGCGGAGAGAAACCCACGTGACTTCTCCAAAACCTTTAGGCCAACTGCTACAAATGCAGGAAAGTCAAAGTTTGCAAGGGACATTGCGGAAGCAATCGCCCCGAGAAGTGCCAAACAAATGTCCAACATTGGCACTTATGATGGTCTATCCGACCCAGACGACCACTTGAACAGATTCATTGCGGGGGCAACCGTCAGTAACTTGACGGAACACATGTGGTGTTATATGTTCCAGATGACTCTGGTTGGAGCGGCCAGGGCATGGTTCGATCGTTTACCGGTCCACTACATATATGACTGAGCGGACTTTCAGAACAAGTTCAGCCAGCACTTCAGCCAACAGAGGAAATATACTGAAGAACAGTGGACGATCCTCAACTGCGTGAGAGAGGAGGATGAATCTTTACTAGACTTCATCACCCGCTTCAACTCCAAAAAGCTAAGTCTCGGCAACATAAGTGAAGATCTTGTTCGCGCCGCTTTCATCCAAGGCGCCGAATACCCAGAGCTTATCCGCACATTGACGGGTAAGGATGGCATGCCATCAACATGGGATGCCATCATGACGGCGGCAAAGCGCTTTGCCGAGACGGAGAAGCAACTGGGAAGGGATCTTCCCCAGAGTACACACCTCTACACGCAGAGGACAAGAGAGAACAATGTTCGGATCGCCCGGCAGAACAAAAAGAGGAAGCTAGGTATCTGGCAGTCAAGGGTAAACTTTGACACCTCATCCAGCTCTCACCCTCTTGTTGGCGGAAGAAATCACACACCCTTCAAGCCAAAAGCACCGGTGGACGCCACTCACCAAAAGCGTCACGGAGATATTTGCCACTGAAAAGCTACCATGGCCAAAAGCTCCAATGATCCGGCAGCGACCTAATGCGGATCAGAGTAAATCCTGTGACTTCCACGGGACAAAAGGTCACAGTACGGAAGAGTGTACATCCTTGAAGGATATTATTGAAGCATTCGTCAAGGATGGAAGACTGGCACACCTGGTAGCATCAATCAAGAAGGGAGGAAGGAACGACAACCAGTACCGAGGCAACGGACGAAAGCCTGTTAACATCAGCATCAACATGGTTCATGGTAAGATCAGAGGAAGAAAAAGGCGAACGACAGAACCATGTGCGTGGAAGGAAGCTGAAGTGCGCTTCCCGCGAGTGCCAGGAGGACCCAGCAAAGAAGGCCCTATCGTCATCAAAAGCCAGCTGGGGCACTACATCACTTCTCGCACTCTTGCTGACAACGGCGCCTCATCAACGGTGATGTACAGGCAGTTCTTCGACAAGCTAGATGACGAAGACAAGGAACGCCTGGAAACGATCTGCGCCTCGATGGAAGGGTTTGATGGCAGCACAAACACCCCCTGGGTATCCTATCTTTCCCCGTCACTCTAACGGATGGGAAACACTCCCGCACAGAAGATGTGGACTTTGTCGTGATGAGGAAGTCACACCACACATACGACATACTCTTCGGGAGAGACGGGATGGCAAGATTCAACGCCGTGGTATCCTCAGTCCACGGCATGATGGGATGGCCAACAACTGAGGGTGTAGCGATGATCACCGGCATTCCCCAGGTATGCATCGCATCTGTCTCATCTAAACCCAAACCAAAGATGGCTAAACCAACCATCACCGAACCAGAAAGATGGGCCTTCAAAGGCAAGTACCCTGACCAGGCCGTCACCATTGGCCCAACAATTGTTGATCCCACACGCACCTTGCGTTTGTTACAAAAAAACGCTGACATCTTCGCGTGGACACCAGCTGACATGACTGGTGTACCCCGAAGTAAGGCAGAGCATGCGATCCGGCTGTTACGCCGATCGTACAAAAGCAGAGTAATGGGGCCAGAACAAACTAACGCGTGTAGAACCCAAGTCAAGGAACTCCTTGACGCAGGCATCGTACGCGTTAGTAGATATCAAACTTGGGCTGCAAATCCCGTTATGGTACCGAAGAATGACAAACAATGGCGCATGTGTATAGATTTCAAGGATTTGAACAAAGCATGCCCCAAAGATTGTTATCCGTTACCTGAAATTGATCTTACGGTGGATTCGTTGGCACCGTTCCGCCTTAAATGCTTCCTGGACGCGTATAAGGTGTACCATCAAATCCACATGGCCGTTGATGATCAGGACAAAACCGCTTTTCGGACGCCCGATGGCACATTTTGTTATCAAATGATGCCATTCGAACTTAAGAATGCCGGGTCCACATACCAACGCCTGATGGACAAAGAGTTTCATTCCCAAATTGGGAGGAACTTGAAAGTCTACATGGATGACTTGGTCATCAAAAGCCCTGACCCAGAAGCGATGTTGAAAGACATCGAAGAAACTTTCAACACGCTCAGGAAGATAAACATGAAGCTCAACCCGAGCAAGTGTGCCTTTGGAATGGAAGAAGGGAAGTTCTTGGGGGTCATCGTCACTAAAGATGGCTTCAGAGCGAACCCCGAAAAGGTCGAAGCCATTATCAAAATGGAATCACCTACTACCATCAAACAGGCTCAGACACTGAATGGACGACTAGTGGCACTTAATCGCTTTTTGGCAAACCACGCGGATAAGTCGTTTCCCTTCGTGTCAACGTTGAGAAACTGTTTAAAGAAAACGCACTTCCGCTGGACACCAGAAGCGGAAGCAGCTTTTCAGGAGATTCGGTCACGCTTGATCGAACTCCCAACGCTCACAGCACCAAAAGCGGGAGAGGAGTTAATCCTATACCTTTCCGCAACAGATAGAGCAACCGGGGCAGTCCTGCCAGTAGAGCGAAAAGGCATCCAGATGCCAATCTATTATGTCAGCCGTATCCTAACAGACGTAGAAACCCAGTACTCTACCCTCGAAAAATTAGTCTTGGCACTTATACACGCTTCACGCAGGTTAAGACGATATTTCCAGGGTCACCCAATCACCGTTCTCTCTAACTTCAAACTTGCAAACGTTCTAGGCAAACCCGAGTTATCGGGACGCCTAGCCAAATGGGCAATTGAGTTGGGGGAATACGCGATAAAGTATAAGCCAAGACCAGCCATAAAGGGCCAGGTTCTGGCCGACTTTATTGCAGAAGTGCCTGCATCGCGGGAAAAAGAGTGCCAGGAAGAGGCTCAACCCTCTCCAGCACAAGACATCAATGATGTCTGGCGACTCTACACTGATGGAGCAGCCAGTAACGAGGGTTCAGGTGCAGGGCTAAAACTAACCAACCCAGCAGGCCAAGAATACACTTACGCTATTCGACTGGATTTTCCAAGTACGAATAACGAAGCCGAGTATGAGGCATTCTTGGCTGGGCTGAGAATTGCGCGTAAGATGGGAGTGAAAAACTTGGAAGCCCACGTGGATTCCATGTTAGTAGCCAATCAAATCAACGGGACGTACACGGCCGTGAACGACACAATGGCCCTGTACCTCGCACAAGCAAAATCCCTTATGCGCGATTTCAACGACTGCAAAGTAATACACGTCAAGCGAAGTGAAAACAAATCTGCGGATGCGTTAAGCAAGCTTGCATCATTAGCCTTCACCCACTTAGGAAAGGATATCCGCATTGAACTCCTCGAGACACCTTCGGTCCCGCATAAGGAAATTTGTGTCATCCAAACCGGCACGGAAACGTGGATGACACCAATAATAACATACCTTGCGACAGGTACACTGCCAGAGTCAAAAGCACAGGCAAGAAAACTACGCTGTAAAGCACTGAATTACCAACTCATCGATGACATTCTTTACAGGCGTAACTTTCTTGGCCCACTTTTGAGATGCGTGGACAACCAAGATGCTGACTATCTCATAAGGGAAGTACACGAAGGCATCTGTGGAATACACGCAGGTCCCCGCGCTGTTGTAGCTAAGCTAAACAATGCGGGATACTTCTGGCCAGGGATGCATACGGATGCTCTGGCATACATCAGAAAATGTAGGTCTTGCCAGCTCTACGCACCCAACACGCACCGCCCGAAGAATGAACTTGTTCCAGTCACCTCTTCATGGCCATTTCAGAAGTGGGCCATCGATGTGACAGGCCCATTTCCTACAGCAGCAGGAAATGTTCAGTTCATAGTGGTAGCCATCGACTACTTCACCAAGTGGATAGAAGCAAAACCCTTAGCCCAAACAACCGCGAAACATATCAAAAAATTTATTTGGGAATTTATTATTTGTCGTTTTGGACTTCCACAGAATTTGGTGAGCGATAACGGCACCAACTTTGCTGACAAGAAGCTACAACAGTGGCTGAAAGAACTTCAGATCACCCACACCTTTACCTCAGTGGCACACCCGCAAGGTAATGGTGAGGTGGAAAGAGCAAATAAGAGCATCGTTGAAGGCATAAAGAGAAGACTCTTGGAACACAGATCCGGCTGGGTGGACGAGCTTCCGCACGTCCTTTGGGCAAACAGAACGCTAAAGAAGGCCAGTACGGGAGAAACCCCGTTCAGTCTCACTTATGGCACTGAAGCCATGGTCCCGGTCGAAATTGGTTTACCCTCACCAAGGGTCTTGATTCAGCCAGAAGACAATGATGCGGAAAGACGGTTAGACCTTATGCTAACCGAGGAACGCAGAGACTTAGCCGCAGTGCGTGAAGAGAACTACAAGCGACAAATGCAAAGTACTACAACACGCGGGTAAAACTCTGCAACTTCAAAGTAGGAGACTACATACTGCGTAACAACGAGGCTTCGAACCAAGAACGCCCAGGAAAGTTGGCCCCGGTCTGGGAATGGCCATACATCATCAAAGAAGTCCTGGGAAAGGGCGCATACCGGCTCGAAAGGCTCAATGGCACTCCCATCCCAAGAACATGGAATGGAGCTCAATTACGCAAATGTTATATGTAGATCAATTCCAAACTTGTAAAGAAAAGGCCTAGAGCCACTTCTAATGGAAATGATTCTCCTTTCACAATGTGTTGATAGCCTTACCTTTATACTTATGAACTTCCCACACTATTATGCCGGTATTCACCGCATAAATGGGGGAAGAAGTAAGTCGTTACGTGTGGAAGGCGGCAAAACCCGCATAAACACAACGCTAAAAATCTTAAAGTTTTAAGGAAAACCTACACGCAGGTCAGATGTAAGTAAAGTTTAGCCATCCTTATAAGTGCAAGTGACGGTCTTACCCGCACAATCACGAACAAGGAAGCAAAACTTCAACCTATCATCTACCACGTTCAAAGGTTAACTTATTCTGAACACTTAAAAAATTTCAAAGGAAAAGATGAGGAAAACTTCCACGCAGGTCAGATATAAGTAAAGTTAAGCCATCCTACTAAGTGTAAGTGACGGTCATACCCGCACAATCATGAAAGAGGAAGCGAAACAAACTTATAATTTACCACGTTAAAAAGTTAACTCATCTAAGTACTAAAGAAATTGCTAAGTTAGATCAAAACATGCGTAAAATAAACAAGGCAAAGAACAAACACAATCTTTATTTCATCAAAGTTCAAATATTACAAAGAGCTATACAAAAGCAAAAATCTACGCTAGTGGTGGAAAGGGATCTTCAGAATCAAGCTTCAGGACCACTTCCACTTGGACCCGCTCCATCAGTAGAGCGTGGTGGTTCAAGGAAAGCTCTAAGGATAGCAAGCCCATCATCAGCAGCAGCGACTTCGTTCACCTTCTCCACCACCGGATGCGGGAAGGCGGCATACTGATTCACTGCTTGGTCGTAAACAGCTTCAGTATCAACATTGTAAAAAGGGAAGTTGGAAGGCGGGATGCCTTTCTCAACGAACCCTAGACCAAGCAGGAAACCGGCCTTTTCCCCATCCTCATGAGAAGCGTTGAGGGCTGCGCTCATAGCATCGTCATAAGACGTCTCTGAGAAGACCCGATGCACAACCTACAAGAAAATATACAAGTATCAGAACCCTTTCTATTTACAAAGAAAAGCGTAAAGACATGAAAGCTTACCTGAGACAACGCTTCTCGAAGAAGCCATTCCTTGGCAACCAGAGCTTCTTGGAGGGCAGCTTGAGTTTCGTTACGGGCGCGTTCGGCTTCACTCTTGTTGAGGTTGGCAAGCAACACTTCCTTTGCAGCAGCCTCTTCGACGCCCTTTAACTTCCGCTCAGTATGGTCAAGCACCCCCCTCTGGTCCAAGATCTCCTGGAGCTTTTTGGCGTCTTCCATCGCCAAGGCATCATGAGCCTGCTGGAGAGCCTCTAATTTGGCTTTAAGCTCTTCATTCTCCACGCGTAGAGGCTCAGCAACGGCTTCAGCCTTGGTGGCCCTCTCGGTTGCGTTCCTCGCAGTTTCCTTAGCCAGCCGAAGCTGTTCATTAACAGCTTGGGCAGCCTTGGAACGGGCCTCGAGTCGAGCCTGAACTTCAACCTCGAGGGCCTTGAAGACCTTCTCCTTTTCCGCAGCCACTGCGGAAAGCCTTTGGTTCTCCTCCCGGACAGCCCGCGCCTGAGCCACTTCTTTAAGGCGAGCTGCTTTTAACTTGTCGTTTTCACGACAAAGCAGCTCGACGCGCGGCTGCATTCGGGCCAGGAGAACCCGAAGCTCATTGGTTAGCCTACCCTCCTGGTAGCTAGCCATGGCTTCCCCCAACGCACCACTGGGAGCAGCGTGACGAGCCCATTCCACGCACTCCACAGGGGTGCGAAGGGTTGTTCCTCGGCGAATGTTCCATCGTGGAACATACACTTCATTGGAATCCGACACTGCAAAAAACATAAAGCAGTTAGGAAAAGATGATAAAAAAAAAAAGAGATATATGAAAAGGGCCAAAAGAACCCTACGCACCTGTAGGGTCAATAACAGGCCGATAGCCGCCGAACCCATCACCTGAACCCAAGGGAAATCCATCCAAGAGGTCAGGCAGATGGGAAGGTGGCAGAGATTGGCGTGAAGCACCATGCGTACCTGATGGATCGGCCGTCGATGACGGGGGCATGGTAGCAGCCGCCGCAGTCGCCGCCGCGGAACCCGCAGCTGCGGATACAAGCCATCAGGGAAGGCTACCCGCACTAACAGCAAGGCACACGCACAAGGCATTCGCTACTTCAGTAGTCACGTGAAGGAATGAGCAAGGCGGGAATACTCCCGCCTAAATGAGCCAGTCCGTATGCTTCTGGAAGGTCTTTCGTACTATACCTACTAAGGTATGGGCGGAACAGACAATTTGACCAGAGCAGCCCATGAACCAATCACAGGGTGACAGCTCACCGACAACAATACGAGGAGGAGCACCCTCTAGTACTGTTTGTCACTATTAGCCGCTGCCTACTCACCAACCCTTACGATGGGACGTGCGCAGCCTACAGTTGGTGGAACAGTGCGTAGCCGGCAGTAAAGGAACAGTATACAGCCGACCTTGTTACTGTTGGCCGTAGCCTATCCACCAACCAGCATGGCCTGTGCGTAGTCCACTGTTGGTAGAACAGGAATACTATTCAGCCGGCTGTACCTTCTAGGAAACCTACCTTCGGCTATAAATACTCCAACACCTTGGAATGGTAAGGACATCATCTGATATCTCAATCTTATCTAGCAATCTCTTAATATACACTTATATTCAGAGCAATCTAGTCTGATTCTCACGCCGGAGGGCGGTCACAAGGAGGAACCCCCCCTTCTCAGTGACGAGCTTACGGTGTCTGTTTTGCAGGTCCCCTGAAGAACAACTCTCTGCTAGACCTCATCCTCGTGGGAAACATTACTTAACCCCCAGATTATCTATAATCTGTCCAGGGTTCACTTAGTGTTTCTTCACCTAATTTAATTTTAAACAATAGTTATGAATATTTCAAATGGCGAAATTGGGTTTGTTATTCTAGACATGAGAGTTGAAATCTTTCTGGTGATACACTTTTTAATGTATATGTTAAATTAAAGATATTTTTAAAACTTTTTGAAATTGAGAAGGGTCATTTTGGATCATTAGAAAAAAACCCTTCAAAAAATATTTCAAAAAATATTATAAAACAAAAATAAACGAAAAAAAATAAAAAAGCCAAAACATTTATCTAGCATCTCGATTTTTTTTTTTAAAATCGGTGTAGCCGTTGTGATTAATTTCTAAATATGTGTATATTATCATTTAATCTCATGGTGGTACATAATGTACGCGTATGGATATTATCATTTATCTTGATTGTACATATATGTGCGTTATTATTTTCCTCTCGATTTACTTAATTTGTTATGCATGCGTGTTTAAAATTGAAAAACAAGTATTATGCATATATGTACAAGTAAAAAAGTGACATTATGTGATTGGATAGAGAAATGATAATACATGTATGCATACAGATTAATAAGTCAAGTAAATGGAGAATAAAATGATAATATACAAATGTGTATAAATCATAACATGTATGTACATATGTGTTTGAAATCGAAAAATCAGTATTATACATATATGTATAAATTAACAAAAGTAACCAATTATGCGATTGAGTATGAAAACGATAATATATGTATGTATCTATATAAATTAAGAAATTATGTAAATGAAGAGAAGAATGATAATGTACATATATATACAATCAAGAGAAATGATAATGTACATATGTGCATAGAGTGGTGAAGCTTGGACGTAGTGACAGTAGTGACCGAAGTCATGAACCTAAAAATTTTCAGTTCAACGATTCGGTTCATGTCGGGTAGGCGCTTCGGGTGCCTGGCGATTCGAGTTGGTCGGGTCAAACAGTATGAAATCTAAATATCTAATTTTTCTTCATTCATTCAAATGATTGTTCTTACAAAAAACTATTAAAAAAAAACTAAATACTTTTTTAGCCAACAAAGGAGCTAAAATATTCATAACAATGCGAGAGGAATGGTGCGGTTACTCGATGCTGCGGCGTGTGTGGTGTCTCCAAGGTTGAAGGCGTTGTCCTGTGTGTGGTGGCCGGTGGTCTCCAGGGCAGTGGCCGACAGCGGCGGACGACGGTGTGCGCTTGGTGGTGGCCGGTGGTCTCCAGTGAGGCAGTGACTTTGAGTTTTGTACTGAATGAATAGTAGATGGTTTTCAAACCCTAACCCAATGGCAATCATGTTCTTTTTTGTTGTTGTTTAAACAAGTTTATTATTGTTACAAAACATCCTTCAAATTTGAGTTTTATATAAGCAAAGCTTTTTAGTATTCGACTAGTATTTGTTTAGAAAAATGCAAGGTTTTATAATGAAATCCAAACGCTGGGATGTTATAAAAAAATTCAGCGGTGATCGGTAGCTTTTTGGAGAAATATATTGGGGGAGACCGCGCTTAATACCTATACAAATTTTTGGACAAAAATCACGAAATTACCCTATTAACCGAGAAAACGGCAGTGGCCGAGGTTACCCCGGTCCCCATAAACCTTCGCCCCGGTGTGCATAGGGATTAGCAAATTCGATATTGATACCGAACCGGTACCGGTACAGAAATCGGTACTGATTTGGTACCGTAGGTATCAAAGGTTTGAGTTTTTGAAACCGGTATGGTACCGGTAGACCGCGCTTAATACCTATACAAATTTTTGGACAAAAATCACAAAATTACCCTATTAACCGAGAAAACGGCAGTGGCCGAGGTCACCCCGGTCCCCATAAACCTTCGCCCCGGTGTGCATAGGGATTAGCAAATTCGATATTGATACCAAACCAGTACCGGTACAGAAATCGGTACTGATTTGGTACCGTAGGTATCAAAGGTTTGAGTTTTTGAAACCGGTAAGGTACCGGTATTTCCTGAAATTTACCTTAAATACCGGTACCGTACCGAACCGAACATTTCGGTACCGTTACCAGTATCAAAATTTTGCGATTTTCGGTACCGGTACCAGCACAATACTGGGCTCATCCCTATATGTATACATTATGTAGGTGGAGATTAAATGTTTAAAATGCATATGTGTACATAATAAAATAAAATCAGAGTCTTAACCAAGATTGATTTATTTTTTAAAATTGGGGTGCCAGATAAACGTTTTGTTTTTTTTTACTTATTTATTTTTGCCTTCTTTTTTGTTTTTTAAATTTTATTATTATTATTTTTTTTGAAAAGGTTTTTTAGTAGTTTAAAATGGTTTTTAAAGTTCTTAAATTTTAAATCCCAATATAAAACAAAACGTGTAATTTACTATTTTTTTTATTATCTCCAATGACTATTTGACCGTCGTCATCGGAATGAACAACAAAATAGTCCCGCTCAGAACTGAAAAATGCAAGTGCCTACTTGCATGGCACCGACCAACCACATAACCGTCCATTTTTCTGCTTCCATGTGGCCTTACTGCTCAGTGTTAAGAGTGCATTTACTGCTTGTTATAGTTGTCTTGATTCTGGGAGTTTAGGGGTCCAAATATCTTGTAGCTTTTTCTCATATGTATCCACTTTTTGTGGGTCAAGACCAATACTGGTCCGGACGATGGTTATTTATCATATGAGCTCTAAATGATATGGACCAACATTAATTTAAACACCTTTAAAAGAAAAGGAGATGTAAGTTATTAAGTAATGCTACATGTGGCATATTTAATTAATCAGCTAAAAGCGTCAAAAGTAGGATCTCTTTTAATTATTTTAAGTCTATTTGTAGTGAAAAAATATCTCGTTTGCTTCGATGAAAAAGAAGAGAAAGAAAAAAAAAAGTAACACAATAGCACAATTGCCATATGACATGCCCACAAATAAAGACACTAGAAGAGAATTTGTAGCACATGTTTCACTGTTACTAAATACAATTTATTTAACTATAATAAGCACATGATTTTTATTTGGTTTTATAATTAGATTTTCTTGCTTTTGAGAAACTACAATAATAACAATAATACCAAAGTCACTGTCAGCGAATAATAACAATAATACCAAATGAGCCATATAACCGGCCAAAAGACGTCAGTTAGATTGGGTTTCGTGTCGATAAAGCTTCATCATAAATAAGCCGAGTTTTTTCTAACATGCTTTTACTTTTTATATATAAATACTAGGTTATTGACTTGTATACGACACATGTGGAAATATAAAAGTTGTCAAGTGAACACATATAATTTCAAACGACGACATATTTTTTAATATTTCTTTTGAGATGTCACTATGATATAAAACCACAATGGATATTTATACAAAAAGAAAGTACTGCAAAACATGAGTTCACAAAAAATGAAGTTACATAGTAGAATGTTTACAAACAAAATTTAAAACTTTATAAAATAAATTTCATAAACCACCAAATATTTCCTTATAGACAATGTTGATGCATCCATGTCTTGCTTGACCTAAAATAGATAGTTGATGCATCAATTTTGCACTACCTTAGGATGACATAACCTTAAAATGAAGAGCGATGCTCTTATAAAATTTGTTCAACCGTAAAATAATAGATTATGATTAATAAATAACACACACACACACACACACACACACAGAGGGAGAGAATCATAAATTAAAATGTTTTTTATCATGAAAGATCATATATATAGTTATATTTGTACGTCTCTAATTGTTATATCATTCTTTCCTTTACAAAAATGTTTCACAATCACAACAGAGCATAGTAAAATCAACATCACAAGAAATGCTAGAATATTATATTCGTTTAAAGAATAGGTTCGGGCAGACCCGCCAACCTTAATTTGACTTTTGGCCATTCTTCATAATAACAAGTGTGTTAGGTTGATGATGCATAAATGGTATTCAGATCATGCTATAAACAACTTATAGTGAGGATAACTTAAAAAGTAATAAAATATGAAATTACAAACCTTGATTTAAAGAGGATAAAGACTTGGAATACATAGATACTTTGGGATGGACGGAATGGTGAGAAAAATATAAATTATATGAAAACATATATTATCGTTAAGACTATGTTAAAATCAAATAAACGCAAACACTCAAAAATAGAATAAAAAATTATTACTTATTTGATCGATAATAGGTTAATATGAAATGTGTTGGATATGACATAATGTTATCCATTTTGATTTCGATACCTTTCATTGTTTGATAATATCTAGATTTGTAAAATTGGCCAGAATATGAATTTTGAAAGTGAATCAAATTGACCCGTGACCGTCACGGGTGGAAATATAGAAATAATCCAATAAACATATAAAATTTAAAACAACAAAGGTGCAAGTATAACCATCTATTAAAAATAATTAGGGTTACACAACATATTTTAATGTATTCAATGTAGGTGTAAAAACATGTAATTAAAACATTACTAAAAATGCATTAAATTTAATGTTAAATATTTATTTTATTATTGAATTATTTTATTGATAAGAAAATTCTATAATGGCTTGTTATTTATGGAAATAGAAAAATGAACCAATAGGAAGAGGCTAGAATGTAGTTTTTTAATATATATATACATATATATATATATATATATATATATATATATATATTATTTCATATAGTAAGAAATCCTATTTGTGTTTATGTGGTTATGAGGCAGGTGATGTTTAACTCTAAAATCAAAATAACATGAATGAGTCCTCGTGGTAACTTGGCGTGTTGGTTTAAATTTTCACGGTGTTAGCACACTCAAAATAAGAACATGTGGAGGTAGGGTACTAACTCAGGTAAAGATAAGGCAACCACTCCGCGATCGTAAACAATCAACAAGGAACAGGCCGATCACCTGCGAGGAGGAATATCCTCCGTGGGTGACATGCAGTTCACCCGCGAGAAAGGGCACTCTCCGCGGAAAACATCTAGATCATCCGTGGGAAGATACATAAATCTCTCGCAGGAAGAACACTTAAGAACTTACAAAGAAAGAAGATACACGGAGGACTTGTTATAACTAAGCGCAGGCCAACACGTGATAGGGAGGCAAGAGGCAATCACAAGCCGAGCCCCCGTACTACCCACTGACGCACGATAAACCAATTTGAAAGGGCCAGCAAGGTACCTGCCCTAGAAAAGGATCCCCAAGGATCCCCGTAAGCCAGCTGGATGACCAATCAAAAGCCAGCATCATGCACAGTCATGACAATAGAAGGTTCATTGAGTGGACAGCTGGCCCAATCATCCTTCTTCCCCCTTGGCTATAAATACAAGGTGAAGAACAACGGTAAAAGGATCTGACACTCTCTCATTCTCACTAAATATATCCGTTACTTACCGTACGGATTCTCACGCCGGAGGGTGGCTACGAGAAGACCCCCTATTCCCCTTCTCTTAACAAGATCATGGTGTTTTTTGGTGTAGGTTGACAATCATCGGCGACCGGAATAGTTGTTATCTCCACCTGGAAATACGGATCTAAGCCCACAAGGGGTTTGATTTCGTGTTAATCCATTCTTGGGTGAGACATTAAGCTAAGCCTACCAAGGGTTAGACTAGTTTTTCTTCATTGGCGCCATCCGTACTGGCTAGAACAGACTTGAAAAACTATTCTGACCGTCATGAGCTCTGGCCGTCCACCTCCGTTAACGCTGCAGTCTTCCAACCGCGCAGGACCCAACCGGAATGGGTCCCCAGAAGGAAACTAACAGTAAAGGAAGGATTACATCGAAATAGAACGACCACAACAAGACTTATCATTTTGGTTCACCGAAGCAAAGACTACCAGGCAAAAACGTCCCACAATAGTGGAAGACGAAGAAGAAGACCCGGTGATGTGGTTAAAAAGAGAACAAGAAAGGGTCAGCGGTTGGAAGAGCAGATGAGATAACAGGCCGACAAAAACTGACACGCGAACACTTCTTTACTCGCAGAACACTCAAGACGACTCATCCGATGAAGACCGTCACCCGCGGAGAAGCGGAAGTGACAAAATTGGGAGTCATAGAGATCATTCAAGAGGACCAAGCAAAACTCGAGAACAGTCCCCGGGACAAAGTCGCGTAGCTCGCTCAAGAAACACGTGGATGAAAAACCAGAGACCCCAAGGAAGCAGCGAAGAAGACACAAGTGGAACTGGGAGTGAAGGCCTCAGTTTGAGAAGTCAGGTGCAGGGAATGAAACCATTAAGTTGCTACGCCGACGCGGACGTGGATTTTTCAAAACCACATCGCCCGAAAGCCTTCGCAGAAAAGTCAAAGTTTATACAACGAATTGTAGAGGCACCACTGCCGTCTAATTCAAAATTACCATCAGCGGAAGGAAAGCATGATGGGATGGCAGATCCTAGCGATCATCTGCAAAGTTTCATAGCTGCAGGAGGAGTCGTACGGTGGACCCTACCCATATATTGCCACATGTTCGCTCTAACCCTTCATGGGGCTGCAAGGGAATGGTTCGAAAGACTCCCAGAAGGACGAATAACCGGATTCGAGGATTTAATTGCAAAATTCTCCCAACACTTCAGTCAGCAACAGAGACATAAGCGTGATCCCGCTGACATACTAACGGTGTTCCGCAGAGATAACGAGTTAATCGAAGATTTCATCACGCGTTACAACAAAGAATGCCTATTGATAGGAGGAGTCAGAGAAGATATAATGAGAGCAGAGTTCCAAAAAGGGGTAATCAGTGATGACCTTATTCGGTGCCTGTCTGGACGCAATGGCATGCCTAAGTCATGGGATGCTATCATGAGGACAGTTAAGGATATGCGGCAACAAAGAAATCCTTGAGCAGGCGGGAATATTCTAGACCTGAAGTACAAAATGAGCCCAAAGGCTACAAAGGGTGCAAAAAATAAAGGGGGGTCAATATGGTCTAGAATCCAACCACCCGCAGAAACGTTGGTACCCGCCGCGACTAGAACGCTGGTAAAATAAAAGCAAACTGACAAAAGTCGCGGATATAAAAACAAGAAATGGACCCGTTGTTAAAAACCACGTCGCAAATATTGGCCAAGGAGAATGTGGATTTCCACTCGCCAAAGCCAATCTTCAAAAGAAGAAATTTAGACAAGTCGAAATACTGTAAATTTCATGAAGATGTCGGACACAATATGAACGACTGCACCAATTTAAACAACGAAATAGAGTAAGAAATAAAGTTCGGGAAGCTGGAACACTTGGTCGAAGCCATGAAGCATGCACGAAACCAATGAAACGGTAGAGAGGAAGGTCCTCCGAAAAAATAGATCAAAAACCTTAAACTCCCATATGATACAAGGTGGGAAACACAAGGGGGCAAAAGGGCTTATACCAAGCAGTTAAGCCTGGAAAGAAGAACCCGTTGTTTTCCCGTGAATCAGAGGAGGACCATGCCTAAATCAGTCATTGATAATTACCGTGCTAATTGCCCATTACCAAAGCACATGCGTTTTTATTGATCAAGGAAGCACGTCTGACATAATGTACCAACAGTTCTTCGACCAATTAGACGCGAAGGATAAGGCAAGGCTGGAACCAGTCAATGCCCTAGTATCAGGGTTTTCAAACGAGGTCACCCATCCGCTAGGACAACTTAATGTCATTCCCCGGTCCAGGGCGTAGGAGTGTGAATATCATTTGGTACATGTTTTGTAAATATATCAGAGTAGCGGGTCTATTTTAGCGCAAAACTTTTATAAAATATTAATTTACATTGAAAATTTACTCGGGAATTAAACAACTGAGTATTTGGTTATAAAATATTGTTGTATTATTATTAAAAGGATTATATGCAAAATTGAGCCATCTTGAGAGATCTTCTATCTTCATGACTCCTAATCCTTGTCTATCGTTATCAGCACTTAATTATCTGCAAGGGTTGGAAAAATACGTCAGCGATGTGCTGGTGAAACGTTGACTCGATAAAATTATTTATAACAGTCGTTAAATACAAACATAGTTTTCTATTTCACAATCTCAGCAGGAACGCCTGCCATTCTCGGGATTTGTACCACTGCCCTACACACACAATTCAAAGGTTTCCTGAGTTACATAGCCCCTGTTCAGAGACAGTTCCCCCCTAGGCTATGTGACCCTGTTGGAGAACTGGTTGTGACTGACCTGGTTTTGTATGCCAATTGGTCAGTTATGTATGGATCCAGACACGTGTGTATATCTCAGTTTCTTTTTATTATCTATTTTGTATTATAACGATTTTAGAGACAAGTAATCTCATGCAAACATTTATCAAACTCTTTGAAATAAACAACCTGTTTATTACAAGAGTAAAAACAGTTCAGTCGGTAAAAGGTTTAACATATTCACCTGTTGTTGTCAGTTCGTTGTCGTTCAGAATCTTTCCTTTTAGTATGATATTAACCTATATTTGTAATAGGTTTTCATAAGTACCTTGATGGTGTTTCTTAATTTTTCAGCAGACTTTAACTCTGATTTAACTCAGCAGACCTTAAGTCTGATCTAACCTTGATAGAGTTATAGTCGTTTATGAAAATATACTTTGTATTTACATATGGCGTTTGGGATAGCATGTTTTGGCCTAATAGGTTTTATCACGTTGGCAAACTTCTCCAATTAAGTAAATGGGTCACGCGGTTGATTGGGATTTGTACGAATTACTTAGTTTTAACAACATTACTTTTTATGAAAGTAACGTCATTACTTAGTAAAACATTATTTGGAAATTGTTTATAGTTAACGGCTATACTCTTAGCTAGGTTCTAAATAACTATATAATAACGTAACTAAAGCATAATTCCTACCTTAGATGATCACTCAATAACAAGAACCAGAAAAGATCAGCGGCTCTTCAGTAGAACTTTGATTATTTAGACGGTGGGTCGCTAACCGGGCTTCAGAACCTCATTTCTTGTATAAACCTCGCGAAAACAAGCCGTCGGAACGTCGGAAGACTCTAGGCACGAATGTCTAGGCTAAGTGTGTGTAGAAGAAGGTATTTTGGGATGAGATGGTTCAAACCCGTAGCTGCCCTATTTATAGTCATTTTTGGCTTCGTTCACATCGCGCGAAGGACAAGCCTTAGCCGTTTGCGTCGCGCGAACTGCTCTTCTAACATGTCAGGATACGTAGCTTGCCAGAACGTGCCACGTGTTGACACGTGGTTGGAAACGTGTACCAGATTACTTAACGAGTTTTCGCGTAGGGCAAAGTACTTCTTCGCGTAGAGCGAAACTCCTTTTTCCTCGGTTTCTGTGCCAGCTACTTCGCGTAGCGTGAAGTAGTTTCAGTTTCAGCTTCGCGTCATGCGAAGAAATATAGAAATCAGATTTTCATTTTTGACCCTTTAACTTTCGGGATTGACATTTTTCGCCCAAATTTAGATGTACTATTTTCATGGTGTTACACTTAAACTGGTAACATTGAGCGATGGCAGACATTCGAGAACCGAAGAAGTGGAGTTTTTAGTGTTACCGGTAAAATCAAAACATGACATAACTTTGGGAAGATAAGCGATTGGAGAGTTTAACGCTAACCCTTCAACTGTAACATTCGTTACTTTTCATACCAGAAAATCCGACCCATTTTAAATTTTTGGTTTATTTATTAATATATATATAATATTAATTTTCATTGTATGTTTTTATTCATCATTGCTTACGTAGTTGAGTTCGTTAAACCGAACCGTTTCGTTGTTTTATTGTTTTCGTGTTTAATGCTTGCCGTTAATTTAATAATCACGATGATTTACGGTTATTGCTCGTTCGTTTTCTATTCATTGTTCAAAAAACGAACCTTCGAGGATTTAAAGTTTATACTTATTCAATCTACAAACTTTTCAGGTAAAGGATATTAACTTTCAAATTCATAATTATAACAATTCAAAGTGGAGGGTTCAACTTGTAATTATATTTTAAATCCATCCTATAACAACTTGATAATTGAGGGGTCAGAAGTGTAAATGTATTTAATTATTATATTTTATAATATAAACAGCCATCACCCCCCACCAGAGTCGCGCTTTTCCGATCTCAGAATCTCCGGCGACGGCGGCGGATTCCGGCAGCCCTATTTTCCCGTCAAAACGCATGCTATAACGCAATTAATAATTTGTAACGACAATATTCCTTAACAACAAGCGTAATTATCAACGAATAACACATTATAACAACGTAGAAATTGATGGATTCAACACGTAATTGCCGGAATTTCATTAATATTTCAATAACGAGAAATAAACTCCATAAACCTCAATTGATAGCATAAATAGGACAGGAATCAACACTTAAACATGCACCAATCCTCAAAATCAAACTAACGAACACTCTTTAGCCCCCAATCATTCATCCAAAGTCCGAACTTCAGCGAGCTCTCATTCCCCATCAAAAGAACACCACCCCAGGTAGTTTTTATATGCTTTCCCATTAGTTCTAGCGGTTTAACAAAACCCTTAACTCTAATTGATCATACATGGAACGGGTTGAGAATATTAAAACCTAGGGTTTGTTAGGTTGAAGATGATCATGAGCTATTATATTTATACAATCTGTTTTGAATCTTTAACAAATTATTGTGTTGGTATGGTGGTTAAGTTTGTAAGGGTCTAAACCACAGACCCGGGTTCGAACCCGGGTCACATCGGTTTTATGTAAATTTTTAAGGCTTTTAATTATTATATTAAAATCAATTAAATCTTTTAAAAATTATAATAAATCAAATAAAATTATTTTTCAAACTAAATAAATTTTTATAAAAAAATTATATATTATCTTTTTCCATAAAAAAAACCAACTTTTATTTTCGTTAAAGTTCCTTGAAATCCGGTTAATATTATATCACTATTTAACTACTCACTAACTTTTTAATATACTAAAAATAAGATTTTACCATTTGTACAACAAGTAATATAATTCTCATGTTAGCCAATTAATAAGTCATTAATCAGTTAATTTAAATTCGTTTGTTAAAATTAAATTCATTAAGTTCATTCGTTAAACTTTAATTCGCCAAACTTTAATTTGTTAACTTATAATTCGTCAAACCATAAAAAGATAACTTTATAATTCGATTTCTTTAACCATTGTAATTTGTTAACATAATCTTTTTCTAGTTAAAAATTTTCATTAGAATCCATAATTCCCAAACATTGTATTTCCTATAATTGTGTTAAACTATTATTCAAAAATTAGTTAAAGATAATATTATCCTGTAAAATATATTAAAATAACGTAAAATCCTTTTATCTAAATTAATTCTTTAACTTTATTAATCCCGGTAGCTAGTCCTTGATTTTGTATCTTCGTTATTATTTATAGTTCGTGAGATTCAATCGCTTCGATTTCATATCATGCTTTCGGTTTTCATGGCAATGTTAATCTTCAATTTCAAGGTGAGTTTCTCACAACCCTTTTTAAACGATTTCATATTTTGGGGTAGCATATGTATCTATTACAAACTCAAGTATTACAATTTCGATTACAAACTACAATTCACTATATGGACTTGTGTGTTACTTGATTATTTGCTAGAATTTACTTGCACGTGGTAGCCTCAATAAGTATGATCATATGCCCCCTTTGCACTCAGGTCCATTTGTATCGACTGGAAAAGTGCCTCATTATCCAAGTACGTTGGTTGTTACCAACTGGAAAGGACCTTACTTGCGTGATTACCTGAGTACGTTGGTTGTTACCAACTAGAAAGGACTTTACTTGCTCGTTTATCACTTGTCCATGAATTGTATGATTTTTACGTATTATATCAAACTGTGGGATTCTCACCTGCTATGTTCATAGCTGACTTTATTTTATACATATGTTACAGGTGTAAAGATACGAGGATGAAAGTTAGAAGACACATAGCATGCCTATAGGATATTCAAAGAACAACTTATCATTTGTTTATTTATTTGTTACAACTTGTATTATTTGATAAACTTGTGTTACATGAAGATTTAAATGAAATAATGTTATTATGGTCACCTAATCACGTGTGTTTGAGCAATCTGTACGTCACACTCAGGCGTTTTCTGCTTTAGCTGGGGTGTTACATCAACCGCACACAGCATGATGGGCATCCCCACCCCAACAGGTGTCGCGTTGATCAAACCGAATAAGGATTGCTTATTGGCAGAAGGATCGAAGCCCCCAAAAATGCCAAAAGTCTCAAAGGAAGAACCAGAAAAATGGATATTGAATGCCAAATTCCCAGATCAAACAGTGACCATTGGGCATACCCTATTCGGTAGAGTTAACTCACATTTAAAGCCGCTGCTGCTGAAGTACATTGATGTATTTGCATGGAAGTCGGCGGACATGGTTGGAGTCCCGTGACGCATAGTCGAACACAAGCTAAAGTTAACCCAACATTCAGTCCAGTCGTACAAAAGAGACGAAAGATGGTGTAAGGCCCCGATCTCGGTGCCCTACATTGCATGTTGGATTTACTCATAAACACAGTTCTAAAATCAGAGTTAATTAAAGCTTTCGCGGAATACTTAAAACTTCAAACATTATATCAAAAAACATTAGTTTTTGTCTTAAATGTACAAGTTGTCTTTTCATAAAAATTAATATAATATAGTCATGACAGTTCTTCGTAGATGCCAGCCTCTTCAATTCATGCCATGTGCCTCACCTCAAGCCAACTGCTTCAACCTATTTTCCTGCATGCACACTAAAAGTCAGCTACGCTGAGTGAGTTCTAGTTAATCAGTTAACATACATTACATTCACATTCTTACTCATACGTTTTCGAAGATATGTATTTCGTACTTTAATTACTTTTACTTCTTTCATACATACTTTACATACATACATACGTGCTTACATACTTTCTTTCATAATTCCCTATGGTATACCATCAACTATTCTATATCTACCATCACATATATTATTAGGGTTTGGTCCCTAGAATCACATATATTATGAGGGTCTGGTCCCTAACATCATAGATATTATAAGGGTCTGATCCCTAACATCACAAATATTATAAAGGTTTGGTCCCTAAGATCACATATATTATAAGGGTCTGGTCTCTAACATCACAGATATTATAAGGGTTTGGTCCCTCCTCTCCATACCATCATTAAACAATACATCCATACGTACTTCGCTGACCTGTTACATATTTATATATAATCATACACGTCCACATGCACACTCTTAACTCTTTCAATACCATTCGTATTTCATTTATAGACATTCACATAGCATACACTTACCACTCAAGGTAAGCGTATTCACTAAACACATAGGAGTATGCACACAGCCTCGAAAACATCACAGATAATGGGGCTAGAACTCACCTGTAGTCGGTTTCTTTTTGAGTTAATGGTAATGCCCTTCCTTAGCTATGCACGGCTAACTGTGTAACAAGTTACAAGTATCAATTATCTATTACCACTACTTCATACATCTACGTTAATGAGCCCTTCAACTAACGGGGGTCCGGGGGCAGCGCCCCTAGTAGCCTGCTAGGGGGTCCAAGGGGCAAAGCTCCTGGCTGGGGTTGAGCTGTCAGGTCAGCTTGGAAATATTTTATTTTCGTTAATAGTCCTTTATAAATCGCATGGCATGCGATGCGATTCCTTTCTGTGCGATCAGAATCTCCTTTTATTTATTTTTTCCATTTTAAAGCCATTTTCCTCCGAGGCCCTTCCTTAAGACCCGATTTTACCCATTTTATGGGTTTGGGTCCGTACCAACTTTGTATACCCGTGTTTTACAAAGTCCAGATACCACCTTTTTGTCCTATATCGCACTCGGTAGCTCATGGCTTATGAAGTTTATATTTTTCTTGCTTCCTACAGCCCGATCTACTAATACATCAAGTTGCATGTAGAATCCGACCTTAAAACTTAACCTTTTAGCCGAAACTCACCTTTTTGGTCTCGGGTTCAGGTTCGGATTTGGACCAACCCGTGAATCTGGATGTGTTCTTGTTGTTTGATGATGTTTAAACACGAGATTAACCCTTCCTTTGGCTCGAATTTGGATCCGGGTGTTAGAGGGAGAAAGTATGTGTGTTCTTGAGTTTCTGTAGGGAGGATGGAAATGGAAATAAGGTGTGTGTGGGGGATTTGGGGTTTATATAGGGGGCCCATAACCCTCTCCTAACCATTCCCAAGTCCAAACCCAACATAATCCAAACTCTAACACACAATTAAATTAACATAACATTCCATATTATTATTATCAAAAGGTAGGATGTTACAGATGGGTCCAAAACAAACAAAAGCAATGAACGAGCAGGTGTAGGAGCTATTAAAAGTTGGGATCATCACGAGATTTGATTTCAAACATGGGTAGCGAATCCAGTTATGATACCTAAGAGCAAAGAAGCATGGCGGATGTGCATAGACTAAAGATTTGAATAAGGCTTCCCCAAAGACTGCTACCCACTGCCAGAGATCGATTTGAAAGTGGACGCCTTGGCACCTTATCGTTTCAAATGTTTTTTAGATGCATAAAAAGGGTACCACCAGATCCACTTGGCGGAAAAAAATCAAGACAAAATGGCATTCCGCACTGACAAAGGCATATTCTGCTACAAAATGATGCCTTTCGGATTGAAAAATGCCGGAGCCACATACCAACGATTAATGGACCAATAGTTTGGGGAACAGATTGGGAACAACTTGGAAGTGCATATGGATGATCTGGTCATCAAAAGCCTAGAGAAAGACCAAATGCTCTGAGATATCGAAGACACGTTTAAAAGGCTGAGGAGTATAAGCATGAAGCTAAACCCAAGCAAGTGCTCGTTTGGAATGGAAGAGGGAAAATTCGTCGGGGTCATAGTAACAAAAGATGGATTTGAGGCTAACCACGAAAAAGTGCAAGCAATCTCACATATGACATCCTGAAGTCCTTAAAAGAAGTGCAAACGTTGAACGGAAGGTTAGTGGCCATGAACAGGTTCTTAGCAAACCATGCCACTAAGTCATTACCGTTTGTCGCAACATTGAGGAATTGCTTAAAGAATCACAATTCCGATGGACGGAAGAAGCAGAACAAGCTTTCCAAGAAGTCAAAAGATGCTTTATGGATTTACCAACACTAACGGCTCCGCAGAAGGGAGAATAGTTAACGATGTACTTATCTGCGTCAGAGAAAACGGTGGGTGCAGTTCTGCTAGTAGACCGAAAGAAAATACGAACTCCAATCTACTACGTTAGCAAAACACTCACAGACGATGAAACTAGGTACTCTACAATGAAAAGCTAGTTCTAGCATTGATTTATGCTTCAAGAAGACTGTACAGGTACTTCCATGGCCACCCAATCAGTGTGCTAACCAATTAAAAGATCCAGAATGTACTACACAAACCCGAAATCCCAGGCAGGTTAGCAAAGTGGGCCATTGAGTTAAGAGAACACTCTTTGCAATACAAGCCTAGACCATCAACCAAAGGCCAAGTATTAGCAGACTTCATTATTGAAGTACCAAGAGATAGAGAAGAAGAGTGCAAAGCGGAAGAAGAACCGCGGAAAGTGGCGGATGAAAATGAAAGATGGACGTTATTCATAGATGGAGCGTCCAATGAAAAGGGCCAGGCGAAAGCTTGAAACTAGTAAGCCCGAGCAAGCAAGAGTTCACGTAGGCCATCCTCCTAGACTTCAAAAGTACCAATAACGAAGCAAAATATGAAGCCTTTTTAGCGGGCTTGCGCATAGCCAATACATTCGATGCGTGACACATCGAAACTAACGTGGACTCAATGCTAATTGCTAGTCAAGCTAATGGAACATATGAGGCAAAAGATGAAGTCATGGCGTACCTAGATCAAGCCAGACAGTTGATGAAAAACTTCACATCTTGCTAAGTCGTTCACATTAAGCGAAGCAAGAACAAGCCTGTAGATGCATTAAGCAAACTCGCAGCAACAAGTTTTGAACACTTAGCGAAAGAAGTCGGGGTAGAAACACTGACAGGACCCTCAGTTGCACCAAGACAAGTATGCATCACACAAAATCCAGAAGAAACTTGGATGGACCCGATTAAGGAGTATCTGGCGAAAGGAACCCTTCCACAAAAGAAAGCAGAGGCTCAAAAGATAAGACACAAAGCCCTGCAATACCAACTCAAAGACGAGATCTTATACAGAAGGTCTTTGCTTGGCCCACTTCTCCGTTGCGTCGACGTGGATGACGCCGGTTACTTGATCAGAGAGATACATGAAGGTATATGTGGATTACATGCCGGGCCAAGAATGATGGTGGCCAAAATAAGAAACACTGGATACTATTGGCCCAGAATGCACGTAGATGCCGTTAAACCTTAAAGAAATGTGACTCATGCTAGCGGCATGCCTAACACCTTGTGCCCAAAAAAAAAAAAATTGATCCCGGTTTCACCCGCATGGCCATTCCAGAAATGGGCCATTGATATCATGGGACCCTTCCCCGAAGCACCCAATAAGGTGAAATTTTTGCTGGAGGAAATCGATTACTTCACAAAATGGGTTGAGGCTATGCGACTAGCGTCCATCAGAACCATTACCATTAAAATATTCATTTGGGAAAATATCATATGCCGATTCGAGTTACCCCAGACATGATCAGTGATAACGGCACTCAATTCGCCGATAAGAAACTTCAAAAATGGTTGGCGGAGTTGCAAATCAAGTAGGTGTTCACATCTGTGGCACATCCGCAAGATTATGGACAAGTGGTAAGAGCTAACTGAAGCATCCTCGAAGGAATCAAGTCAAGGTTAGGACTAAAATGAGCGGGATGGGTAGAGGAATTACCGCATGTTTTACGGGCATTCCACACCCCAAAAAAGACAAGTCATGAGGAAACCCCATTCAGTCTAACTTACGGAACCGAAGCAATGATACATGCGAAAATAGGCTTGCCATCCGCAAGGGTGTTACTTATTGTTTATCTTTTGAAGCATATTGTTATGATGTTTAATAAAAAGCTCATAACAGAAAAGCGAATCATGGAAAGATAAGACAAAATAAAATATAAGGATTTATTTATTTATAAACCATCAAGCGAAGCATTAAATCTCGCAATACAAGGAATAAAGCAAAATAAAACATAGAGGTTAGTCTGCAACTGAGTACATCAAATGCGGAGCATCAAGCTCCGCAACACAAAAATATTAAACCCAACACAAATATCGGGAGGATAGTCATAATCCACTTCCTCCTCTTCATACTCTTCTTCTTCTTCGTCACCCTGCATCACCTTCACCGTCACCTCGACCGCTAGCAGAAGGCTCACTGGTGGCACCAGGAGCCGACTCGGTTCCCGCAAAGGCGTCCTTCAAATGCTCCACCCCATCAGACAATTTAGCAACAATTCTAACAACTCCGAACGATAAGTTGTCATATCTTGCCGGCAGATCCTGGTAAATTTGATCACAGTCAATATAATGCAGGGGGAAGTCAGCAAGGGGACGATCAGCAGCGGCCAGTTCTTGCGCTTCATGAAAACCAGCTTTACGGCCAGATTAACAAGTAGCGGCTAACGGCTCGGCAACGTAGTCAGTAAGCTCAGGGCCATCCTTCACACGGTCAACCACCTAAAGAGTAAACTATAATAGTGAAGAGAGATAAAAAATAGTAAATAAGGAAAAATCATACCTCACGGACGAAATCAGTCATAAACCACTTTTGGTTTGCTTGAAGGGTCTCGACAACAAGATCGCTCATGCAAAGCTCATCAGACTGACCAATGACCCGAGCCTGAAGAATGCATTGTCTTTTTCTAGTTTCTCTATCTAGGCATCCCTGGCAGTAGCAGCGTTCCGCAATTCTTCAAGTTCAGACTTCAAGAGAAGAAGCTCAGTGTCCTTTCCCTAAATGACCTTATCTCGGCCAGTTATAGACTCAGTGAGATCAGAGATAAAAGAGTCCTTTTCCTTCAAAACAGTATCACGAGCTGCCGCTAGTCCCATCAAACCCACAAGGGTGACATTAGAGGTTTCCAGCTCGGCCTCAACCTTTTGCGCATGCTCCCAAGCACCCCTCAACTTGACGTTATCACGCTGACAAGCTTCTTCCCGGTGGCGGTTGGAGTTAGAGTGCCGAGCAAGCATAGAAGTAGACTTTTAACGAGCAATGGCTAGGTTCCACTCGGTGGTGCAAGCTTCCATGCGATAGCCTTCGGCTTCCTTCAACAACGTCTCTCGTTCAGATGTCATGGAAGACCAATCGCTATCCATTCCCGAGCTATTTCATGAGCCGCATAAAGGGAATGGACAGTGCCTCGGACGTAGTCATCATAAAGATTACCATGGGCACGGCCGCACTGATAGTCAAGCTCAGAGGAGTAAGATTCTGATGTATATAAAAATATACATCTTTTAAGCATCAAATAATCTCCAAAATGCATATTTTATCATAATACCTAGTTCAAATAACTACTTATTACATTAATTTCTATTTTCAGGTATATTCCAACCTTAAATGAAGAAACAAGTGAGAAACGCCAAGAAAAACAAAGAAAATAAAAGAAAATAGCTTAACACACCCCCATGTTTCAAGAAGCACACACCCATGTTTCTCTATGCAAGAAAAGACAAAATCCTGATAGAAGAAGACAAAATCTGGTGCCAGCTGGACACAGGGCGTGCTTCCTGAAACACTTCGGTGTGGTCACCTTTCAGAAAAGACAAAAAATTATATAACTGACACCAAAAGCACAGGGGCGTGCCCCATGAAGCACGCTGGCGTGGTGAGTCATCATGTACGATCTGATAGAACAATTAATGCACCTGGACACCTGGACATGCCGGCATGCCCCTGGAAGCACGAGGGAGTGCCTGACTCTCCAGACAACCTATAAATAGGAGTGCAATGTGCATTGTTTCAAGTGTTCTTGGAGAGGTTTAGGACGAGTTTCACTATAAAATAATCACTTTTTAGTTAAGTTGAAGTTCCATTAGAGAGTTAGAAGACATGGTTATCTTGAATATGTGAGTTATTTTTTATGAAGTACATGGTTATCTTGTAATTATCTTTGATGAGATATGTTTTGTTATCATAATTCAAAATTCAAGATTGATGATTAATAATCATTCATGGTTCATTCATGTTCTTGTGGAAACTAGAATTGGTAAAAAGAATATCTTGATATTTTATCCAAAACATATATCCTTGTATGGTACTTAGAAATGATGAGATACAAGTTATGATCGTTTTCTCTAGTTTTGGTAATTCTAAAATAATATTGTTAAAACGATTGATTAGGTTATCATGCTAGTTAAAAAAGGTCATATGTTAAAGGAATGGGTAATTATAATCTACTTAAATAAACCAAGAGGAGGTTGTGTGAATAAACTATAACCACCAGCAGTTGTTAGAATTGGTATTTGAGAAATTTAAGTCAATCCTAATCCTTATACTTCACTAAACTACTTGCTTACTTAAATTGACATTTTCATGGTAGACATAAAGATATGCATCCTACTTTCTTCTTTGTCATAGGGTAATTCACTTAGGAATGAGGGGTTATTCTATCATATATTATTAAAGCAAGTTAATCACATATTCATCATTATCATCATCAAGAAAGAATGGAGTGGATTCTTGATTTAAGATGGTAACCTTTAATTATTGATTTTCTCGTTTAAAAACTTATCTCATTATCACCTAATTTATATATTTTAATTTAAAAAGAAATAGTTTAAAAACCACCTTTAAACGATTATTAAATTAAAATAAAGATTTATTATTAGAAACTATTTGTATCCACGGCTCGTTACTTGGTTCTTACCAATACTCTCCTAAATATACGATAGGTACACTTGCCTATTTGTGTGTGGTTTAGTTTTATTAGAAATCATTTTTACATATTTAAAGCACAGTCTTGTGTGAATCAATAACTCTTAACACCATTAATCGCATCACGCACACACACACACACACACATACACACACACACACACCAGATTCCAAAGAGGAATGAAATACTCAACATCATCAAGAGGTGGAGGACCAAAAAAACGGGACACTACCACTCCCGCCACCAGTGCTCCCACCAACTTCACCACCTCCGCCAACTGCACCAACTACACCAACACTAACTCCACCATCGCCACCACTTCCACCAACACTAGGACTACCCAAAAGAGCAACGAAAGGGTCCATAGAAATTTCAGGAGGTGGCATAGGCGGATGATCAACAACCATGCGAGTCCCAAAAGCAACATCTTGGACGAGTTCTTTAAAGTCATCTCCATTACCTCCCGCATCCTTCATAGGAGAAGGAGACCGAGAAGGCAATTCAATGGATTTACCTTTTTCTGAAGCGGAAGGAGGAGGAGAATGATGAGGAGATGAAACAGGATCTTTTAACACTGGCCCACCAGTAATTTTCTTCCTTAAAGATTCTACAACAAACAGAACATATGAACACGAGAGAGGTAAAAGCTACAGGTTAAAAACTTGAAATATACCTGCGGGTGAAGCAGACTTTCCTACAAGTTTCTCACTAAGCTTCGCCTTCTTTCGAATGGGAGAAAGAAGATCAAGATTGAGCAAACCTTCAAAAGCAGCAGGTTCCACAGCAGGCTTAACAATCTCGCGAGCAGGACGAGATGGCAAAGTCTCCGGGTGTTTCTTCTTCTTAGATACAACCTTCTCGCTAGAAGAACGAGTAAGGTCAAAAATTGGTCCAGGGTTAGTACCTGTAAGATTGAGATCATCAGAACTTAAGGATGGGCGTGGTGGTTCCTTAGACTCTTCACTAGTCGAAAGAATCACTCTCACACCATTCGCAGTAAAAGCAGAGAAAGGGCGAGGACGGAGAGTAGGCTCACCAGCCTACTTAGCGCCAATTAACATAAAAACGAAACATTCGCGGGTCTCATCAAGGATAGGAGGATCACCAGCCAGAAGATCCCGGCGACACATAGAACCAGGACCATCCAGAACAAGTGAAAACAAAACATTTCCCATTGCTGCGAAACACATGGAACTCAACTCAGAAAGATAGATGTATAAAGGAAAGAAAAGCACGTGACAAACTTACACATGCCATCACGGCCGTAATATGGAGTCTTGTGAGGGCGAGACCAGATGCAGCTCATGCCAGCTGTAAACAAAAGCGTACACATGGATAAAAACCAGTGGTGTCTCACGGGCAGTTAGAGTCCGGTACCAGAACTGGTCATGATAACCTTGTGGGGGACTCATCTTCAATGGGTAAGTTAGGGTCGCGATAGTTCATCAGAATGGGGATTGTGTTGGTGAGAATATAGAAGAATTTTTGTTTTCACTCATAGAGGCTCCCCAGAGCCTCCCCAACAAAAGTTACCTCTTGGTCACGGTGATGGAACCCAAACCAACCTCCTTTGGTATGCAGCTTGTAGAAGACTTGGAATTTGTTGATGGTAGGAGTGATAAGCTGACTACGATAGCAAAACTCAAAATGACACAGACGCATCATACCCAGAAGATGAACCTGGGTAATGTGCAATGTAACATGTAGGACTTTTTGTATTTGCATTCGTCTATGTTTAAACCAATTTAAGAATGTAATTCAGATCTTTCGAACTATTTAAAACTTGTATTTATAGGTATTTAACTTGGTTTAAATTATTTTGTAATTTCATAACTTTCAATCATGCCAAATAGTCCTTAGAAGCTCTTAAAATCGCTTAAAATGGCTAAAAATGCATTTTCGGGAACTACATGGACTAATTTTGACAATTCTTTCATATTTTCAACTAAATTAACGAAACTTAAGCTCCAAGTTATGTCAATTAATGTTTTATAATATTCCAAGTCATTTTCTTGCTGCTTAAGACATGATCTTCAAGATACTGGACATGATTTTGTCATTTATTGATTATTTTGTTTCCTAAACGAGTTCGTTTACCAAATAAACGAATTTATGGACTTTATTATTTAAAATAACATAACCTAAAACCCTAAAACTAATTTCCTTGGTCTTTCATGAAATCAAACCCATGAAACTCTTCTTCCCCATATCATATTCTTCAAGTTTAATCGAATTTAAGACTAGTTGACTTTGGTGTTCAAGGCTTATTTGACCATGATTTTCTCATTCTTCTATTCATCTCCGGGGTAAGTTGTCTTCTTCAAAATTATAGGTTTTTATCTGAAGAACAAAAGCCCTCAATCAATTTTACTGATTGATGGGGTTTTGTCAGTCAATTGCTTTTCAACCTGTTTAGGGGCATAAAAGTCAAGTATAATGAATTTTAAATTACTATACTTCTGATCGGAATTAGCTTTCGGTCCAATGAATTTTAGTTTTATCTCGAGATTTTAAGGCTATTGACCAAAACCCAACTTCTGACTCGCTGTTCGGATTCTGGTCAGTACCAGCTCGCTTAAACGTTAAATTTCTCATAACCGGAGTTCTAGACATCCATTTGGATTGATTCCAGTGGATATGTTCTTGGTTTTAATAATAGTTTATTATCAGTTAGTTTCAGGTCTGTTCGGCTTATCTCAATCAGTACGTTAAATGACGGTTCATTCGTTTAATTGTGGTTTGAGTCTATTTCTCGCACATTCGCCTAAGTAATAAGGTGAGATATCATTCCCCATTTTACTTTATTTGTTCGGTCAGATTTATGGAATCTTCTCAACCTCCTCAGAAAATGGCTAAGTATGGACTTCGAGCAAGCCTAGACGATCGAGCATGGTTTTACTACTTCGAGCAAGGTCTTCAGAACCTTAAATGGTTAATTCTTTTAAGTGTTAAGGCTTCGAGCAAGCTACACTTCAACGAGCAAGAGTATTCTTCTATCGAGCATGGATTGCCAATCGAGCAAACAGCTTGATCATACAAGTTTTAACCAAGTGTTACGAGCAAAGGATGATCGCACATGGGGACAAGCATGGATGCAATAAGAAGATGTTGAGTGATCAAAGCAAGGACTCCGAGCACAGTTCAGTTCCCGAGCAAGATTTACATCCAAGCATGCTAAAGATTGCTGAATAAGAAAAGCTGAAGACATCAAGAAGAATGAGCTTGCTCGATAGATTAGTTCGAGCAAAGTTGGACTAGTCAAGAAGAATGAAGTCTACTGGAAGGGAATATCTTCACTGAAGATATTCTAAGTAAAGTATGCTCGAGGACATACATCGATCATACCTAGAATGGTGAGCTTGCTCGAGCAAGATTGTTATCTTGCTCGAGGACTCAACACTTGTATTATTTTGTATTTCATTATGTAATGGTTAGGAACTTCTAGAAGGAATGTCAGGGTCTATAAATAGGGGTCCTGGGATACCTTTTAGGACATGGATTTCCAGACGAATACAGGCTGGCACACACTGAATACGAAAAACATTTCAAATAATATTCTCTTTGTTTTCTCGTACAATCGCCGCCGCCGTCACACAAAACCCTAGACATTCCTTTCACTGTTCCATTAATGATGTATTTATTACAATGAATCTTTGTCTATTAAATGAGCTTTTATTGACCATCTATTATTGTTTTGTGTTTATTATTTACACTCGTTCATTCCCACTCGTTGGATATCTTGATTCCGCCGGGATATTCAACAGGCCTTTGGGTAATCGAGTCGGTGTGTTCTTGTCAACCTTTTAAGGTTTCACCCGATTCACGGTCCTAACAAGTGGTATCAGAGCTTGAGTAAGCTCGCTAAAGGCCACGGGACTGAAGGTGTGTGATAAAGCTTGAAGCTTTACTCTGTTTTTACTGCTACAAATCTCAGATCGGATAAGAATGGAAGACCAGGAAGTTTCCACCAACAAGATTCCAAGGTTGCTTGGACAGGAAAACTTCATCAAATGAAAGGTGCTCTTCGAAGCAGCCGTAAACTACAACGACCCAGAGCTTTGGACTTTCATCACTGAAGGAAACTATGTTCCCTCAACAGCTCCAAACAACAATGCCACCGTTGAGCTAAAAATGAAGAAACAAGATGATAAGGCTTTGTCTATGCTAAAGTTAGGGCTTTCTTGGGAAATTTTGACAACTGTCAATAATCATAAGGCCACAAAGGGTATGTATGAAGCAGTTATCAAAATGTTTGAAGGAAATACTGAACTTAGAGACATCAAGAAAGACAGACTGAAGTAGCAACTGGACAGGCTCAAGTTTAAGGACGGGGAAAGACTGAAATCAGTGTTACAAAGGTTTATGACAATTGTGAATGATATAAGAATAACTGATTTACAAATCTCTGACTTTGAGCTGAACAAAAAGCTTTTATCATCACTGTTCGGGGAATGGTACACTGCTAGCAAGTTTATCAAAGAAAAGGCCAGTTTTCCGAACTTCAAGTTAGATGATGTGATTGTCTTTCTCAATGCTGCAGAACATGAGATGATAGAGAACCATATGATTAGGGAGGACAAGCCAAGCTTTCAAGTGAACAATGATCTCGTAGCACCAATGGCTAACCTCTCAATCAAGAACTAGCAGCCTATTATTGACGAACCATCAGACACAAGTTCAACTTGCAGTGGCCAATCAAGGTTCAATGTTTAGCTGATTGAAGATAACACTCCCTTTGCAGCAAATAGGCAGTCAACATTCTTGTACAATAATGCTCAAGGAACAGATTATCAAGAATTATTTTCAATGTTTACTCAATCATATCACGCTTTTGTAGCCATGAATTTGATAAACAAAAGCATTGTACAAGAAGATCTGGAACAAATAGATGCTGATGATTTAGAGGACATGGTTATAAAATGGCAAGCAATTATGTTGGCAGTAAAAAGCGAAAGGTTGTATAATAGAACTGGCAGAACAAGTTTTAATGGACCAAATGAAAGAATTGAGTTTGACAAATCAAAGGCCATCTGTTATAACTGTAAACAACCAGGTCATTTTGCTAGAGAGTGTAACATGCCAACTATGTTGGCAGTAAGAAGCGAAAGGTTGTATAATAGAACTGGCAGAAGAAGTTTCAATGGACCAAATGAAAGAATTGAGTTTGACAAATCAAAGGCCATCTGTTATAACTGTCAACAACCAGGTCATTTTGCTAGAGAGTGTAACATGCCTAAGCAAGTTGGCAATCAAGTTAACCAGAATCAATTCTATCAGAACCAGAACTCGAATTTCCAGCAAATAAATCAGATTTCCAACCAAAATCCCTGTCAAAATCAGAACAGAACCCAGCAACAAACATTTCAACCACAAAGAAACAATCAAATGCAGGTTCACCCAAATCAAAATAGACCAAATCAAAACACTGTGAACCAGCAGAGAGATCAAGGAAATGTTGCTGTTACAAGGGTGCCACAGGATGGAGAATTTGATTGGAGCAACCATGCTGCTGAGATGGAAAAGGCAAATGTTGCATTCATGGCCATAGTGGATGACAAGCCTGAATCCTCAAACTCTCAGGTATAATATGATATCTCAATTTTTGATCTTCTTATTACCATTGATAAATTAAATCAGGAGATTGGAAAGTAGAAAAATGAGTGTGGAAGAAAGGAAGTCTTCTTAAATTTCTATGAAGCAAGTGAGGCAACCTATGAAAGTCAAATAAAGGGACTTGAAGAGGATTGTATGATGGCATAGCAAAACCAATCAAGAATGACAATCGAAATTGAAGGGTTGTAAAGGATGTATGCAGACGAGAAGATGAAGAATGCTGAATTGCTGATACAAATGGAATTCTTGAAGAACCTTGTTTCCACAGGCAATATTGTGGGTCATGTTGATAAAATGACTGATGAAGAGAAGTAAAAAAAGGTGCCACCACCTTTTTGTGATAGCTACCCACTGAAGGTAGACGAGGAGAACAGAAGTGAGTATCTTCAACAATTCAAGAATGTCTTTGATGATAAGGCTGAGTTTGTTGAGCAGTATGCTAATGTAGTTGTGGACAAAGATGGAGAATTTTCCATAAAGCGAGTGAGGAGCAAGAGATTGAGAAAAATGAGAAAATTGAAGGTGAGAAGAAAAAGTGGAGTGAGTACTCCAGTGAAGACAGTAACTGCAGCTGTTAAAGCTCTAAGCCATCTAAAAGCAAAAAGAATAAAAGATCAAGCAAAAAGAAAAGTGATCAGATTCCTCTTCTACCAAAGATGACTCCAAAGTTGAAAAAACACTATGAGAAGATGAGAAGGGAACATGTAGTGTTTGACATATGTGCAAGACCACAGCCTGTTATCAAGAAAAGAATAGAAGAAACTGTGAAATCTTCCTATGATCAGTCACATCCACCAATTTATCCAGTGTTCTCTAACCATGAGTTATTTGATATTGGGGACGTTGATTAGGTTCCAAGGAAAAGGTCAGTTAAAGAAGAAAAAGGGAGCAGTTCAAGTACCCACTCCAAGATAAACCTATTGTATTTTTCAAAGAAAAATATCATCTGGAGCCTGATCTGAACAAACCAATCAAGATGGACTTCAGCAATTCACTATGTCCTAAAACCTCCCTAGGCTTTGATTTCCCCAAACCCAGTGACAAAATTAAAGACAAGCAACTGCTTGAGGACATGGGGAGTTATGCAAAGATATGGTGCAAGAAGTGTGATGCATATGGTCACCACACTGACTCTTGTTGGTTTGAAGAGGAAAAATTTGAGGTTCCTGACATAGTTTGTGGGTTTGATATGAAAGGATACAAGAAAATGTATCAAAGATATTTAAATGAAGAAAAAGGCAATTCAGATGATGAAAAGAAGAGTTCAGTTCTTGAAAAGAGACTGAAGCAGATTTTAAAGATCAAGGATGAACCAAGTGTATCAAGCAAACCTGCAAAAAACAGAAGGTCTAGTGACAAGGGAAAAGAGAAAATTAGACCTGGTGTTCTCAATGGAGATGAGAAATTTCTAATGAAGCAGGGATTTGAACCAAGAGGGTTCCAATGGAAGACTAAACAAGAAGTGACTAAGGAAAAGAACTATGTGATTGAGCAGACTGAAGAATTAATTATATCACAAGTTGTGAAGAATGGGTCAGATTTAGACAGATGAAGAATGTGAAGTTGTATATGAAGATCCACTTCCAGTTCCAATTCCAATTCCAAATCCTGATAAATCTTCCAATGACACTAAATTACAAACTGATGCAGCTTGTAAGTCAGATTCCAACTAATTCTGTTTTTATGTCTATGTGCAGGAACAGCCCTTGATCAGAATTGCCTTATGGTATATGGACAGTGGATGTTCCAGGCATATGACTTGTGATAAGAGTGTGTTAATCAATTATGAAAAGAAATATGAAGGGCCAGTTGCCTTTGGGAGTGATGAGAATGGAGGGAAGATTGTTGGAAGAGGAACACTCACAAATGGAAAAGTATCCATTGAGAATGTGCTGCATGTTGAAGGACTACAATAAAACCTGCTCAACATTTCTCAAGTCTGTGATAAAGGATACAAAGTGCCTTTCAATGATGAACACTGCCTGATTTTGAAGCCTGAGTTTGTGATTCCAACTGAAATGATCATGATGATGGCTCCAAGAAATGGCAACCTCTATGAACTGAGAATGAATATGCAACTTCAAGAGGTGGTTCATGCTTTGTTTCCAAAGCAATTGAAAATGAAACCAAGCTATGGCATAGGAAGATGTGTTATGTGAACTTAAAGAACATGAACCAACTTGTAAAAGGTGAACATGTTGTTGGCCTTCCCACAAGAGAGTTCAAATTGGAAGAAAAATGCACATCTTGCCTCAAAGGGAAACAACACAAATCCTCGCATAAGAGCAAAATGATAAACACAATTGATGAGGTCTTGGAGCTGTTACATATGGATCTATTTGGTCCTGTAAGTGTTCCAAGTATTGGAAAGAAGAGATATTGCCTAGTAATCACTGATGATTATTCAAGATTTACTTGGGTATACTTCATGAGCAGCAAGGATGAAATCCCAGACCTGATCAAATCCAATGTGCTAAAGATGGAAAATCAGCTTGAGAGGAAGATCAAAGTCATTAGAAGTGACAATGGGACAGAATTCAAAAATGGAATAACGGATAAATTCTGCACTTCCAAGGGAATTTTTCAACAATACAGTGCACCAAGAACTCCTGAACAGAATGGTGTTGCAGAAAGAAGGAACAGAACACTGATTGAAGCTGCAAGGACCATGATTGCAGAAGCAAATCTGCCAGTCACCCTCTGGGCAGAAGCAATCAACACTGCATGTTATGTGCAGAACAGGGTTCTATTGAACAAGGCTCAAAATAAGACTCCATATGAGGTTATCTTTAAAAGAAAGCCTTATGTGAAGTTCTTAAAGCCTTTTGGATGCAGATGCTCACCCCTGAATACAAAGGACTATTTGAACAAATTCTAGTCCAAATCACTTGAATGCTTCTTTGTTGGCTACTCATCTCATTCAAAAGCTTACAGAGTCTATGTGAAGGAGCACATGGTGGTCATTGAGTCATCAGACATAATTTTCAATGAAAATCATTTCAACAATGTTGATGGTCCCAAATGGCTATTTGATTTAGAGAAAATGATCAAGTCATTTAAAATCTACAATGAAGATATGGATGACAGTATGTACAGAACTAGCTTTGAAGAAAAAGGAAAAGATAAACAAGTTGATCTGGACAAGCTGTGGACATTAGTTGCTCCTGAAGCAAATGGATTTAACTTTGGGAGAAGCACTCAAGGAGTAGCTGAAGCTGAAAGGAATGGACAGGAGGCTGCTATTGAAGTCTTAAATGAAGGTCCAAGTGATGTTGAAAGTGAACCTATTCAGAGTCAACAACCTGCTCAGACTGAAGGGATACATCAATTTGAAGATCAATTTGAAGATAGATTTCAATCTTTGTTTGACTCAGTGCAATTTGGAGTAAATGAAGCATCAACATCTGAAATCAATCAACCTCAAGAATCTGATGAAAGTCAAGAAAGAATTGAAGGTGACTCTGCTGTATTAAACATGACAAATCTAGAGACTGAAGTGTTTGAACAACAAGTTGTGCAAACCACATCTGTTGAAAGAAATCACCCTGCAGAGAACATCATAGGAGACATAAATGAAAGAGTTACCAGAAGCTCATCTGAAAAGGCCAATATCTGTCTGTATGCCTGTTTCTTATCACAGGTTGAACCAAAGAATATCAATCAAGCTTTGAAGGATAACAGTTGGGTAGAAGCTATGCAGGAAGAATTAGCCCAGTTCAGAGACTTGCACGTATGGGACTTGGTAGACAAGCCCAAAGGCAAGTATGCCATTGGAACAAAATGGGTCTTCAGGAACAAGAAAGATGAAAGGGGAATAGTGATCAAGAATAAAGCAAGATTGGTAGCTCTAGGATGCTTACAGGAAGAAGGAGTAGACTTTGAAGAGGTCTTTGCTCCAGTTGCAAGACTTGAGGTTATCAGGATCTTTCTAGCATATGCAGCATTAATGAACATTAAAGTCTATCAACTTTATGTAAAATCTGCATTTCTGAATGGAAAGATTGATGAAGAAGTTTATATCACTCAACCTCCTGGATTTGAAGATCCAGATCATCCAAACAAGTTTACAAGCTCAGGAAAGCACTTTATGGTCTACATCAAGCACCAAGAGCCTGGTATAATGAGCTGTTAAACCATTTGTTGGAAAATGGTTTCTGCAGAGGAGCAATTGATAAGACACTATTTTACAAAAGGAGAAACAAAGATCTGCTTCTGCTGCAAGTGTATGTGGATGACATCATCTTTGGCTCTACAAATGAACAAATGTGCAAGGAGTTTGAGCAGGTGATGAAATCCAAATACAAAATGAGTTCAATAGGGAAAATGAATTTCTTCCTTGGACTTCAGGTGCAATAGAAAGCTGATGGAATCTTCATAAATCAATCAAAGTATGTACAAGAGATTCTTAACAAATTCAAGTGCCAAGACTTCAAGACAGTATCCACACCAATGGACACACATGAGAAAATGGTACCTGATGAAAAGGGGGAGCCAGTGGACCAGCATGAATATAGGGCCAAGATAGGATCTTTGATGTATCACACAGCTTCTAGGCCAGATATTATGTTTGTTGTGTGTGTCTGTGCAAGATTTCAAGCTAACCCCAAGGTCTCACATATGCTAGCAGTGAAGAGGATATTCAGATACTTGAAAGGAAAACCAGATTTGGGGATTTGGTATCCAAAGAACCCTTCCTTTGACTTGATGGCCTATACAGATAGTGACTATGATGGTTACAACATGAGTAGAAAATCAACCTCTGGAGGATGTCAGTTTCTTGGGAACAGGCTAGTGTCTTGGCAATGCAAGAGGCAAACTACAGTGTCAATTTCTACTGCTGAAGCTGAGTATATTGCTACATCTGCTTGCTGTGCACAGGTTCAATGGATTCAGAATCAACTGCTGGACTATGGTCTGAATTTCTTACTTACACCTATTTTAATTGATAATACTACTGCTATGTTTATTGTTAAGAATCCAGTCCAACATTCTAAGACTAAGCACATTGAAATTAGACATCATTTCATTAGAGATTGTCAAGAAAAAGGGTTAATAGAAATGAAAAGGGTAGATACATCTGATAACTTAGCTATTTGTTCACCAAACCTTTAAATAAAACCAGGTTTCAATTTCTGTTAAAGTGCCTAGGAATGATAAATGCTGATGAGGTCTAATTTAGGATGTGTGCTTAAGTGAGGTGCTAACTGATTATACGTGTTACTCACTTTGAATGTTTGCATGATGATTTGCTATGCTTATATGATTATTCTAAGTGCATGAATCATGTAATGAGACTGAATTGCGTGAAAATCTTGTTGAAATATCTTGCTATTGTTGTTTACAACTTTTAGTACTTTGATCTGTGCTTGCATGATGTATTTTTGTCATTCTAAGTACTTCAAGCATGAATCTGTGCTTGATAATGTGCTTGTTGCTCTTCGAGCACAAGCATAGGCTCCTGAAAGACTATTCTAAGTCATTCGAGCATAGATGTCATTGTTCAGCTGCTCGAGCATAGAATGCTGTCTTGAAAACTTTTGCAAGTGTTTCGAGCATGCTTTTGTGGTAGATGGGTGTTTAATGCTATTCGAGCACAAACAATCCATACTTGGGGTTTTACTCAAGTAACTCGAGCATGAGTGTTGTTACCAGTGGTTGAGCATGTACATGTGTTCAGGATAACTTGCTTATTCCTTGCAAATTACTGCTCGAGCATAAAGTTAAAGTGTTTCGAGTACAATCATTGAAATGATATACTTCTAAGGTTGCTCTATAGACTTTTGGGCATGCTCGATGAAGTTCTGAGCATGCTCGACAGACTTGTTGGTTCTATGCTATCTGAATGTTTGTGTTTTGATCCTGTGAAAGTGTGTGCTTATTAAAAATGCTTGAATGACAACACCGGTTTTGAAAATCAATACTTCTCAATTGAACATTCAAAAGAAAATGGTTTTTAAAATGGTAAAATTTTTGACTAAGCAACACTGTTTTCGGTGAATATTTCATGAGAGACATGATAATATTATCCAAGTTCCAATCTCTAAAGAAGCTAGAAACTGTTTTTGTGGAGATTGAATCCAACCCAAACTGGGAAATGATAGAAAACTGTTTAAGATAACTAACCCATGGATTATAAGTTCAAAAGGCTTTGAGTACAGTCATTGGCAAAGTATGGTAGCTTTCCATAGTCTGTAGTTGCAATATGTGATATACACTTAAATTTGCTGAGTATGATGTGGTGAAACATTGGAAAATAAGGTATGCTCTCTAGCATATCTCTCCGAATGATAGGCAGAAGGTCATTATCCACTCATACACGAGCTCGTTGGTGTTTCTGGTCTATAAAAATATCTTTTAAGTATTTGAGTAGAAATAAATTACTGATATATGGAAAACCTCTCAAAAGAAAAGAGAAATAAAGAGATTGAAAAGTATTAAAAAGATCAAAAGTATAATATATATATATATATAAGTTATCTGATTTCATGACTTGAGGGGCACTAAGGGAACTACAGGGGTGGGGCATACAAGTAAGTCCTAAACACCCTGAATGTAAGGCATGTAAGTCCGGATGGCATGTAAGTCCAACGTTCAACCTTACAGTCTGTTATCAAAGAGAAAAATATAAATAAGTAACTGCTCTATTATACAAAAATCAATTTTGACCAGGGCATCAGGGGGTCGGAGTCAATTCGGGGTGATTTGGAGAAAGCTAAACATGTTTAGAGAAGAGATTAGAGGCAATCTGAAGCTATAGTGATAACCATTCCTATCTTATGCTCTAATTGAATCCTAACTGTATCACAGAAAGCAATGACCACTATGCTAAGTATACCTATTGTCAACCTGACTTGAGTCATAATAACACTGACCATGAAGTGGTATGATCGTTGTTTTAAATAGTCTGATCCCATGATTGAGATCTTTCCAAATAATCTAAAATGAATTTCATTTTGATCTCTTATTTAACCTTAAACTAACTGTTTAAGTCGGCTCATCAAATTGAAATGATTATTTTTAATTCGAGCAGGAGAACTTTGATTAATAAGCATGATAACTTTGTATCTTATGTGACTCGTATAAATCATTAAGTGTTTCGAGCATGCATCTTACTTACCTTCAATCATACTGATGAAAATTTGTTGTTAAAGTGTTTCGAGCATGATTGCTTTCCTGTTTGTCTAAGGGATTCGAGCATGGAAGTGTGCTAGGTGTGTAGGCATGAAATTTCGAGCTTAAGGAAATGGTTCACTAGTGGTTCGAGCAAATTTGTGGACTAGACACTTAGGTTGTGAGTTCGAGTACAGGCATAAGAATGATTTTATATGCTAAGGCTTTCGAGCATAATGGTATTTCGAGCACATTGAGTTTTTGCACACTTAAGTTAGTCGAGCAAAGGTTCTAGCACCTAAGAACACATCTCGAGCATAGACCATTTTCAGGATATATTCTAAGTAGTTCGAGCATGATGTATAGTCGAGTAAGATTAGATGACAGGTGTACCTCAGAACTTTGTATTGACTAAATTTTGTTAAGTATAGTCGAGCATACTACATCACTAGTATGACTTACTACTCGAGCAGGTGCTATGATGATCATTAAAATTTTGGCTAAGGGATTGAGCACAAGTCTAGTCGAGCAATCTGTCTCGAGTACACTTGTGATCAAGGAGAATATTCCAAGTACATCGAGCAAAGTTGGTACTATGTACTTTTGTAAGGAGGGAGCCTGTTATTGCCTTGGTTGTATGCTCGAGCAAGGGAGGTACATTAAATTTGAATTAAATGACAACTGTCATGCACTAGACGACAAACCAAGGTACTGTACCACCCAAACGTTAGGTATAAAAGGGGGACTTAAGAAACTTTTTCCCATATCTCTTCCTCTTTTGAACCTAATCGCAAAAACCCTCTTGCTCGTACCGTCTTCCTCTTGCTCGATTGCTTTACTACTTGCTAGTTCTTACTTCGATTACAGCCATTAGCTCTGTTTCGACTTCGGTAAGACATCGTTGTTCGATAATCGTCACACCGATTTTGAAATTATGGTTTCTAATTGAACTATTGACTATTTGTTTACTTGTTCTTGCAGGTACACATATTACTACGGAACAGGTTACTGAAGACGTTAATCATCCATTTATTCTCATATGTTAGTTTTGCAACATTGTGTACTGACATTCTTTTATTTTTGCAGAACTGATGGCGTTTAAATTCGAAGAACGACATAATATGTGCGCTCAGTTGGAGATAGATGATGAAAACCACGAGTTGGAGCCGATGATAAATTTCTTAAGCAACTCTAATCTACGGGTGGCATTGACAGAAAACCCCACACTCTACAGGAACCATCTTATAGACTTTTGGTAGTCAGCAACTTATGTCAGTGATGTGAACGGGAAGAGGATCGAGGAATCTATGCTAAACAATGATATTGAAATTACAGAGGCTTCCATTCGAGCTGCATTGAACCTTAATGACAACTTTGAAGCTCAACAATTGTATTCGGTTCCAAGATTACTGCGAGTCTTTCAAGAGACTATGGGCTATCAAGGAGGTGTGAAAGAGGGGCAATTTCAAAAGGGGAGATTTCCATTAATCTACAGGTTCATGATTCATCATGTGATTCAGTCCCTATCTCCTCGTAGAGGGACTTGGACTTTGTTGAGTAGAGAGCTTGGGTCTCTCACTGTAGCAATACTGTATCAGCAACCCTTCAACATTTCCAGACTTATTTTTCAAGCAAATGCAGAGAAGCAAGTCAATCAAAGATTTTTTATATATCCACGATTTCTGCAGATAATGATAAACAGGGAATTACCTGATCTTCAACGAATGGGGTAGGTTTTGAAACTGCAGGACCCCAATATATGCAAAAGAATGAAAGATGCTCAGAGTAAATTCATTGACAGTGATGACTGGGATGTACTCCCTTGGTTGCTCGTACCAGCTCTAGGTGCGATTAATGTGCCTAGAACTCCAAGAAATAGTGATGATGAAGCAGATGATGATGGTGTAGTGATGATAATCAAAATGATGATGGAGGAGATAGCCCGGAAAGTGGGAATGACATGGTTATTGATCATACTGTTGATGCACAGGTGGTAGTTGAGGAAATTGTGCCTTTGATTGATCAAGTTGCCTATGAGGCAGATAATGCAGAGGTAGAGGTCAACGAGGAGATGAATGTACCAGTTATGAATCCGATCTCACAGGCTACAAAGCAGATGGATGATGATACTTTTTTAGCGGGTGTTGTATCAAATGTTACTGCAACAATTGAGAAGATAACTCCACCTGACTCTCCACCACCTGAAGTTTACAAAGATGACACAGATTCACTTGAGCTAAGTGATGCTAATGATGATATTCTTTCTTCACCAGCCCTAACTGAACCTGCCCTATCTGATGCTGAACCAACTGTTACCATTCCTGTCCTCACACCACCTACATCTCCACTGCAAGACTCAAATATCAAAGCTCATCCTGCTACAGAAACTACCCAACCAACTCAACCAACCCCATCCTCTGAACCATATAAGGTCCCATCTCCCGAAACTTTAGAATCTGAACCGTTCTCTGAACCCGTCCCAAAGCCAAATCAAGAAACCCCACCATTGAGTCCTAACCTATATGATATTGTGTGTTAGAATTCCAGACTTGAGTTTGAAAACATAATGTTGAAAGAACAAAATGCCATACTGACTACAAGGAACTCGGCTTTGGAAGCTGCCCTTAAGGAAGCTCTATTGAAGATTCGAACCCTAGAGGGGCATTCTGAGGTTGAGAAGACCTCAGATGCACCAAAACAGGGGGAGAATACTGAAGGTGCAGATAGTTTAAGAAAAATTGGTGAATTATATGAAAGTTCTGAAGAGGAAGTGGTGGAGGTTGAACCATCAAATGCTTTAAACATGCTAAATCAAGCATATGATGATGGAGAATCGGAGGATGAGGGGGAGGATAAAGAAGAAGAAGAAGAAACCAAAGAAGAACTCTTAAAAAGAAAAGCAAAGGGAAAAAGGGTTGCACTTACTGATGATGATCTACATCCCCTGCCCCAACATACAATTCAATATGATGATGTCTTGTAGAAAGAAAATGTAGTTGATCCAGATGTGGCAGAAGCTGAGTTTGTGAAAACTGCAATAAAATTAATGAATGAAGAGTTGGAGGCTTTGGAGAATGAAGAGGAGGAGGAAATCCCTTAGGAAGTATTGAAGCGTTAATAAACATGAAAGAGAAGGAAGAGGAGGATGAGAGGATGACGAAAGAGGCAGATGATGCCATTAAAGCCACAATTGAAACTCTCAAAGCAAATCAAAATGAAGCTAAACAAGAACCTACAAAGACTGAAGAGCCAGTTATTACCGAGCCTGAAGAGCCAATAACTAATGAACCAGAACAATCTGAGACTAAACCTGACAATCCTGAAAAGGAACAAGAACTTGGCTTGGGACCAGTTATCCATGAAGAAGATGAAACCATTGAAGTCTCAGCAAGTACTATGGTTAAATTGGTCATAATGAAAGATCTTACACTCATTCTGAATAACCCAGAGAGACATCATCCAGAGACAGTGATAGCAGCAAGAAAGGCTCAACAAGACTTCATTAATTTGAGTAAAGAAAGAGAACCAAGAGTTGAAGAGCATGTTGAACCGAATGAGCCCATTATTCAAGAAATTACTGAAGAATCTGAAGAGACTCATATAGATGAACCTGTTACTGAAAAATCTGAGTCAATGGATGAGGAAATCATAATTGAAGAACAAGAAACTGAAGTAGAGCAACCTGACACATCCACTCCAACTCAATCATCTTTGAAAAGAAAAGCTACATCTGAAGTTGAGACACCAAAACCTAAAAGACAGAAATCAGTAAAGAAAATGGTGTACAAATTAAGATTAGAAAAGTTATAAGAAAGAAGGAGGGCTCAATCTACAAATGTTGAAGAACCAATGATTGAGGCTCTTCATAATCTTGAAGATGTGATTGATTTAGAGGATGAAAATGAAGATGAGGAAGGGTTAAAGGAAAATGAAGATAAAGACTATCTGATCAGCTTGGGATATGATCCAATATATCTTCAAAGACTATCAGAAGAAGAAATAGCAAAGGAAGTTGAGGGGTGGAGAATAAAAAAGACCAAAAGAGAACTGTTGATGAAGGCTGGTCACAAGCTTGCATTCCTTAACCTGCAACCATTTGATAAGATTGACAGACTCTACAAAAGGGCTCTTGTAGATGATATCTCAGAATATGTGAAGAAGGTAGCAAAGAAGGTAGAGGGTGAAAAGGTACTAAAAGAGTCTAACAGTAGAATTGAAAGGAAAGCAACTGATGAAGCAGATTATGAAATGATAAAGGCTAAACAGAAAGATATCAAATTTCTTCAACTGTACAGCTACAGTTATAACTATTTGATAAATCTTTCTCCTGAAGAATTGAAAAGAAGAATTCAACAGATAAAGGACTCTCACATAGATTAGGCAAGTAGAGAAAGATTTGAGAGAGAACAGGAGTTAAAGATGAGGTTACAAAAGGAAAGAGATGATGTTGAAAAGAAAAATCAAGAAGCAAAAGAATGGTTTGAAGACCCTCAGAGAGTCCAAACTTTAAAAGATCTTGTAATGGACAAGGGTATGACTGAAGAGGAATTCAATAGAATGCCCCATGCTCAACTACTAGAGATATACAAAAGGGAGCAAAGAATGTATATAGAGACTGAAAGAAAGTTGCAGGAAGAAAGAAGGAAGATGGATGATCTAGTGAGAGCAGAAATGATGAGTGCATTGCACAGGAAAGGAGTTGGTATGGGAAGATTGATTTCACAAACTGATGAAACTATCAAGAGATGGTATAAGGAAGAAGAGTTTGGAGCACAAAAGAAAACTCAGCAAGGAAGCTCAAGCCGGACTCTAAGGTCAGAGGTTGTGAGGCCTGAACCACCATGTAATGTAAATTTGCCCACACATCTCTTCTTCGATAGACGATCAAAGACCTTGAGAGTCATTACTGAAGACATGGAAGAACCTCTCAATCAAGAACCAACAGCCTATTATTGAGGAACCATCAGACACAAATTCAACTTGCAGTGGCCAATCAAGATTTAATGTTCAGCTGATTGAAGATGACACTCCTTCTGCAGCAAATTGGCAGTCAACATTCTTGCAGAACAATATTGCTCAAGGAACAGATTATCAAGCATTATTTTCAATGTTTACTGAGTCATATCACGCTTTTGTAGCCAAGAATCTGATAAACACAAGCATTGTACAAGAAGATCTGGAACAAATAGATGCTGATGATTTAGAGGACATGGTTATAAAATGGCAAGCAGCTATGTTGGCAGTAAGAAGCAAAAGGTTGTATAATAGAACTGACAGAACAAGTTTCAATGGACCAAATGAAAGAATTGGGTTTGACAAATCAAAGGCCATCTGTTATAACTGTCAACAACCAGGTCATTTTGCTAGAGAGTGTAACATGCCCAAGCAAGTTGGCAATCAAGTTAACCAGAATCAATTCTATCAGAACCAGAACCCGAATTTCCAGCAGAGAAATCAGATTTCCAACCAAAATCCCTATCAAAATCAGAACAGAACCCAGCAACAAACATTTCAACCACAAAGAAACAATCAAATGCAGGTTCACCCAAATCAAAACACTGTGAACCAGCAGAGAGATCAAGGAAATGTAGCTGTTACAAGGGTGCCACAGGATGGAGAATTTGATTGGAGTAACCATGCTGCTGAGATGGAAAAGGCAAATGTTGCATTCATAGCCATAGTGGATGACAAGCCTGAATCCTCAAACTCTCAGGTACAATCTGATATCTCAATTTCTGATATTCTTATTACCATTGATAAATTAAATCAGGAGATTGGAAAGTAGAAAACTGAGTGTGGAAGAAAGGAAGTCTTCTTAAATGTCTATGAAGCAAGTGAGGCAACCTATGAAAGTCAAATAAAGGGACTTGAAGAGGATTGTATGATGGCATACCAAACCCAATCAAGAATGACAATTGAAATTGAAGGGTTGAAAAGGATGTATGCAGACGAGAAGATGAAGAATGCTGAATTGCTGATACAAATGGAATTCTTGAAGAACCTTGTTTCCACAGGCAATATTGTGGGTCATGTTGATAAAATGACTGATGAAGAGAAGTATCAAAAAGGTGCCACCACCTTTTTGTGATAGCTACCCACTGAAGGTAGACTAGGAGAACAGAAGTGAGTATCTTCAACAATTCAAGAATGTCTTTGATGATAAGGCTGAGTTTGTTGAGCAGTATGCTAATGTAGTTGTGGACAAAGATGGAGAATTTTCCATAAAGCAGAGTGAGGAGCAAGAGATTGAGAAAAATGAGAAAATTGAAGGTGAGAAGAAGAAGTGGAGTGAGTACTCCAGTGAAGACAGTAACTGCAGCTAGCAAACGAATGATTCACCCAATTCACGGTCCTGACATTACTGTTTTCAAACGTTTTGGGGACATATGGGTACTAATACTTCCTTTTGTATTACATACATACACAAAATTAGCAAACGAATGATTGTGTATATTCAATCAAATGTTATTTGTTACTTGCTTATGTGCTTACATTCTATCATATTCTGAGAGGTTCATCATAATCATATTATTGTATGATCATACGCCGTCCTGGTAGCCATAGCCCGTGTTCGTGAGGCATGGTCAACCGACAATCACATTTGTATACTAGTCATAGTAGCCATAGCCCGTGTTCGTGAGCATGGTCAACTAACACACTATTTGCTCACGGTTTGATTGATTATTACTCACATTGTTTTATTTACGCAGTCATTGTTTATCATTTATTACATATTATTATTAGTGTCAAAACTGATGAGCATCTCACTCAACATGTGTTGTTGACAAATATCATTATTTTCTATGCGTATACTGGTTAACAGTTAATTCGAAGCTAAGGTGAAGAACGCATAAAAGACCTTAGGAAATAAATTAAATAATATTTTCTCTATTATTTAGTTTGGGATTATTATTGTTATATTTGTAACTTGTGCACTTTATTTGAAATTTGAAATAAATAAACTAATTTGATATTGTCATATTTTATATTGTATGGTAGTACCTTGTGAGTTGTGAACCATGGTTCGCACCCTGGTATTTCTGCCTTAGGTTGGGGTGTGACATGCAAACCATACGTCAAAATCACATCGTGAATGAAGGTAGTAATGGGAAGTCAGAAGTTCCCATGATAAAAGAACTCAGAATAGAGCGCCAGTTTACCAGCAGGAGCGTCCATGGCGGTGCTCCTATCAGCCGGAAGTTCAGGTTCCTACTTCGGCAAAAGTTTGTAAGACGTAACCGAAGTCTCAAAGTTAGAATGACGCCACTTAATAGTGACGCCATTAATAGAAGAGCCACCACTCTACTTTCTACTCTTTTTTTTACCATACTTTTTACCAGTAGAAGATGACGACATGAACTAAGAGCACAAGAAAGAAAACGAAGAAGAAAAATGGAAAATCTTGAAGAATAAGTGGAAAGATGAAAGGAAGATGAAAATGAAAAAAAAACATGCTAACCGACCTGTTTATACTAACTGTCGGTGAAGAATCGAGGACAAAAACGAAAATTCCAAATAATATGGAGGTCCACTATGGAAATGACATGTCACGCAGGAACTAAAAAGTTCGAAACAAGTGGGAGCGTGCAAAGTACGCGCGAGCAAGTGAAGCGACTGATGAGACAGGCGCCGTCTGACGCAACGGTGATTAGACCCACTTGGGGTAAAATCTTATTCACAGAGAAATCAAAATCAAACACAATCAAAATATAACAAGTCAAAGTAATTTTGAATAAAGAAAAATCCGCGGAAGAAGAACGCGGGAGAATAAAAGAAAAATACTTGGTAGCAATAGTATCAGTCAAAGCGTGAGACAATAATGCTTGCAGGGATGAAGCCTAATCTGGGAGCACCGCCAAAAAGGGGATATACCCACGATGTAGGTGATAATTTCGGACCAAGCAACATACCAGCCAGGGAATCAATGCCAAAAATGGAAAATGATCGGAGGAAAGAGTGTTAAGCAAAGACCTCAAAATGAGAAAGGAAAAACTAGGACTCTCTATTTACACTCACGGAAGTAAATGCGGTAGATGGACCGCTGGATACACTACCAAGAACAACCAACAGGAAAAAGGCACGCGCCGCGGAAGCAGGAAAATTGAATGTGCCGCCAGGCAAGAACATTTATGCCTACCTGGAGTAAATGAGAGTTAGACCCATGCGTGTTCTGACGTCACTACAGCTATGAGTTATAGGGACAGAAGCTACCCCCATAAAGAACCTCAAATACTAACATAAATAAAAGGCAAGTCCACAATTCCTCCCGCAAAATCAGCTGTGGAAGAAACAATAGACCAGGGGACTTGTGGAGGTAGGGTGCTAACTCAGGTAAAGATAAAGCAACCGCTCAACGATCGTAAACGATCAACAAGGAACAGGCTGATCACCCGCGGGGAAGAATATCATCCGCGGGTAACATGCAGTGCACCCACGAAAAATGGCACTCTCTGAGAAAACATCTAGATCATCCGTGGGAAGATACATAAATCTCCCGCAGGAAGAACACTTAAGAACTTACAAAGAAAGAAGATACACGGAGGACTTGTTATAACTAAGCACTGACCAACACGTGATAGGGAGGTGAGAGCCAATCACAGGCCGAGCCCCCGTACTACCCACTAATGCATGATGGACCAATTAGAAAAGGCTAGCAAGGTACCTGCGCCAGACAAGGATCCACATAGACCAGCTGGACTACCAAGAGACAACATCATGCACAACCATGACAATAAAAGGTTACATTGAGTGGGACAGCTGGCCCAATCATCCTTCTTCCCACCGACTATATATACAAGGTTAAGAACAACGGTAAAAGGATCTGATACTCTCTCATTCTCACTAAATATATCTGTCACTTACCGTAGTGATTCTCACGCTGGAGGGTGGTTACGAGAAGACCCACCCTATTTCCCTTCTCGTAACGAGCTCACGGTGTTTTGTGGTGCAGGTTGATAGCCATCGACGACCAGAATAGTTGTTGTTATCTCTACAGGGAAATACGGATCTAAGCCCACCGGGGGTTAGATTTCGTGTTAATCCATTCTTGGGTGAGACATTAAGCTAAGCCTACCAAGGGTTAGACTGGTGTTTCTTCATAACCAACGTGGGAAAAAGTGGAATCTTCAAATAACAGTGGCTAATATTCAACTTTACAAATCAAAGCTTCATTTTAATCCACTACCATCCATTCAACATCTCAAAAATCCATATTCAAATCCCAATTTACATCGTGAATCTCACCACATGTTTTCAAACCCTAATTACAATTCTTCCGTAAAAAATTTCACTATTTATCGCCATTATTCGTCTGATTGACAAGATCATAACAATGTAAGCGAAGAAGATGACAGCGAATATGGCGATGACAGATGACGATTTGGAGGATAATTTCATGAGTTCCAGAAGTTGGGGCTTTTACATGGTATTCAACGGAATCAAGAAATGCTCAATTGTTGGTTTCCATATCGATTTTGTTATAAGAATTTGTTGGTTTTTCATAATATTGAACGATGCACGAAAGGGATTCATTCTAGTTAGTCGAGACCAGATCTTTTGAAAGAATGTCAAAGAGAGAGACATGGAGATGGTGGTAGGTCGTTTTGCATGTTATCGATAGCGATGGTGGTGCAGTTGTGGATTGTGGCGGTGATGGAAGACAAGTTGTAGTGGCTACTGTTTTCTTGTTCTTATATCTGAACAGTAGATAGTGGTAGTGGGTTAGAGATGGTGGGGTAGTTGGGGAGGAGATGGTGAGGCGGTGGTGTTAAACGGCAGATATTTGATGGTGGTGGTAAATATCGGTGGTGATCTACCGTTTAACACCACCGCCTCACCATCTCCTCCCCAACTACCCCACCATCTCTAACCCACTACCACTATCTACTGTTCAGATATAAGAACAAGAAAACAGTAGCCACTACAACTTGTCTTCCATCACCGCCACAATCCACAACTGCACCACCATCGCTATCGATAACATGCAAAACGACCTACCACCATCTCCATGTCTCTCTCTTCGACATTCTTTCAAAAGATCTGGTCTCGACTAACTAGAATGAATCCCCTTCGTGCATCGTTCAATATTATGAAAAACCAACAAATTCTTATAACAAAATCGATATGGAAACCAACAATTGAGCATTTCTTGATTCCGTTGAATACCATGTAAAAGCCCCAACTTCTGTTGTTGTTGTTATTATTATTATTATTATTATTAGTAGTAGTAGTAGTAAAGGGTATGAAAGTAATTAAGAAAGACATGCCGAGAAAACACGAAGACTCATGTGCCATTTTGACTTTCAAGACAAAGTGCACTCGTCATAAACCGCATGAATACAAATAGGTGTTCTCTCTTTCATATATTAGTTAACCGCAATGTTTTAAAAATCAGTTTTTAACTCATATTACATTGGGCTAAAAAATATACAACCGGAAGGCTTGACTAGGTTAAATAATTTACCATGTAATTTTATATAAAGCAACTTCAACTTGAAAAATAAGCCAAAAGTATACGATTCCATAATAAAATATAATCCAAAATTAAACCATTATAAAAAACACTTAAATTTCAATAAATAATCCCTAAATTTACTTGTTTCAATGTTAATCCGTATGTTAAAAGTAATTTTTAAAAAATATAACTACAAAATATAAAAATTTCTTGGGTTTAAAACTGGGTTCCTGGCTTAAACCGAAAAAAAAAAACCACAGCTTCAATGTTCTAGTAAACCTCTTAATATACCAGGCTGAAAATACCAGTTTGATATGCGAAACCAGGTATTACCGGTTCAACCGTCCAGTAATAACCGGTTTATATAAAACACCGGTTCACCGTACCATAAAATTAATTAGTCTAAAGCAGCGCACTCAATAAGCACGTGCGCGTTTAATCACTCAGCCACGTCACAACAGCTGTTGGTATTTATACTTTTGACTTCCTCCCTCCCTTCTTCAAAACTCAAATGTATAATCCAAACAATTACTTCCTCCCTTTGGAGCCAACCACCAACGGCCACCACCAACTGCCACCAACACCTCGGTGGCGGCTCACCAACGATGAAGAATTCTCAGCAATGGTTGCTGCTTTAAAAAATGTAATAATGGGAGCTTCCCATTTAAAGAACACCCACTATGGTTTAAAAATATTATCTCCAGCTGCTGCTTCCGTTCCGGTGGCGGACTCTGTTCCGGATACTTGTCCTGTTTGTAAACTTAGCGGGTGTCTAGGGTGTGATTACTTTCATGATGATATGAATTCAAATGCTGCTGGTGGCGGTGGAGTGGGTGGTAAGATTAAGATTAATATGAAGAAGAAAAAGAAGAAGAACTTCAGAGGAGTGAGGCAGCGGCCATGGGGGAAATGGGCCGCGGAGATACGGGACCCACATAAAGCGGCGCGTGTGTGGCTGGGGACTTTTGAGACGGCTGAGGCGGCCGCTCGGGCTTATGACCGAGCGGCCATTGACTTCCGCGGACCGAGAGCCAAGCTTAATTTCTCGTTTGCGGATTACACAAACTTGTCTGAAAATGAACCCCGGAGGGAAAGTTTATCGAGAAAGAAGCCGGAAAGGAAGGTTCGCCGGAATGTGGAGGTGACTGGAGAAACGGAGGTGGCGGAGATTACGGAGAATGAGTTTTTGGAAGCAATTGGGGAAGAAGATGTTCAAGAGTGGATGACGATGATGATGAATTGCATTGGGGATTCTTCTGATTCAACTGTGGGTGAAACTATTTGCAATGTTTGATCATTTTTAATTAGATTTAGTTGTGTTTGTTTTCTAATTTGTGGATGGATGATGGTTTTTTAACGTTTACCTGCGTTCAATCAATCATGTTTTCATAACTGTACCGATCTGTTTTACTGGTCTGCTAGTAGAAGCATTTATTTTTTAAATAGTCGGCGGGGCTTGTTACCCGATTGTCTTCGGTATTAATGTAATAACTATTTTTAATAAAATAAGGTTAAACTGGTTTGAGTCAGTTTCAAAAATTAAATAATGATTTAATGTCATAAATATATTAAATGTTAGAATTTATAGCAGTAACTAATTTAGAAACGAGATAAGAAGCCATTTTATCTTTTGGTGTGGATTTTCTGTTTTAACAAAATGTGAAGCCTGTCTGACCACCCGGTTTCAGGTTTACTTGTCAATTCAAATACATTTAAGAGGGCAGGTTATCTAGCAGGTTGAATGTCGACTGGTTGTTTGTACCGATTTTGAAGACAACGATTATTTAGAACTTTAATAACATTAACATGAACAAAATAACATTACTTAATTAGTATAATTGGAACTTTGGTATCATAAAAGGTGTTATTTTTGTTTTTGTATATGTATTAATGGTTCTGATACTTGACATATAAATTAGTGTTGGTTGGTTGGTATTGTGACAGGGTAAGTGTCTACTGGTTTGGAACCCAGGTTTGAGTCTCTAATGCTGTGTATTTGTTTGTTTCAATTTTTTAAGTTTGTTATGTTTTTGTTAGAATTTAGAATTGTTTAAGTTTTTTAAGTGTGTTATTTATGTTTTTGTGTATTTAAGAATGGTTTGTCTTTTAACATACTTTGGTATGGACCAGATAGCAATGTTGTTAAATGAAACCGCACCGCATTTTATTTTAATATCGGTATAGTAACGAAAACTGACTGAATTTAAATTTGGTTTTTATTTTTGTTTTTTTAGTTTCGGTACCGTAACGAACGTAACGGAGACCGACCAAATCTCATTACCCCAACACTCGAGATCGACAACGCTCGGGTTTTATTAATGACCGAGCGTTACTGACCGAAACCACCCTGTTGGTTCACCTCAGTTTTTAAATAGTTTTTGTTTTATTTTTATTTTAGTTCCGATACCATAACGCACATAACCAAAACTGACCGAATTTGTGTCGACTTACCGCCTCAAAGCCGGGACATACAATGCTTGGGTATTATCAACGCCTGAGTTTTACTGACCCGCCTGTCGCAACGTGCTGGGTAAAACACTAGTTTGATAAAGTTAATAACATCAAGAAATGTATTAGAAAAATATACACTTTAGAAATTATTTTAAGAACCATATTTTAGTAAATAGATACGGGCAATGAATATAATTTAATTGGAACTATGGAAGCCATGCTATACTATAATTGGTGTGTCGGCTTTTTTAAAATAATACATTGATCATGTCGTAAATGATGGAAGACTTTTAAACTAATATTACGCAGTGCTCTGATTTTACCTCTTGTGATTAAGATATGCTCTCTCACTTTTTCTCTCAAACATTCATTCACAAATCTCATTCTTAAATCTTACATGCTTGTGTACAAGAACGACCATCACACCATATAAATAGAGAGTCCTAGTTAAAGTTCTCTGTTAGCATATAAATATTTAATTAACTAAACTCTATTTTAATGTATAAGTAGATTATTGATGATGTGGCTCAATTAACAATTGAAACATGTGTTTTTAATGTGAATATAGTACAATCGTATTGACATTTATGTTTATATATTTGAAGTAATTAAAAATTCTGTATATATATGAACGGAAAATTTTACGTAAATGTTAGGATTTGTAATTAGAGTCGAGTGTTATTTTCATATGTTTGGTTTGTTTAATTACATAATTTTAGTACCTTTATTGAATCTATTACAACTAGATACTTGCCGTTTCAAAAACATATCATTTTTGTACCTTTGTCTTTTGATTTTAGATTTTCGGTATGTTTTAAGATTGTAAAACCCAAAAAGATATTATTTCAGCTTCATTTTTTATTTCTGAGTTGGGAGATATTATTGAATAAAGTTTGAGGTCACTGGTCTTTGTCTAAATTATCGCCGGGTCATTGAAAACATCAAAGAACCAAAAGGATTGGATTGGATTGATGGGTATTTTGCTAATTTTTGTAGGTCCATACGGTTAAAATTTGTAACTCGTTCGCTTATGTATAAGCGAATGGGTGTCTTTCGCTTAAAATGAGAGACATTCGCTTACATAGGAGGCGTATGTGGCTCTTTCGCTTGAAAAAGGAGTATTCGCTAGTGTATTATGAGAATGGACACTCTTTCGGTTCTATTACCAACTCATTCAAGCGAGTGAGCTCATACCTATATAATGAGACTACAAGCGAATGAAACTTCATTCACTACCACTGTTCCGACTTGATCTCTTGTTAGTACACTTTTGATGTGAGAAGTGATGAGAGTTGAACCGATTAGTCGTTTAAGTATTTGTATAAGGTTCAAATCTAGAGAATGAAAGATGCCAATGCAGAGAATGAAGGGAACATCTAGAGAATGAAGGGTAAAGCTAGAGAATGAAGAGTAAAGTTAGAGAATGAAGGTGAAGTTAGAGTATGGGCTGATTAATATAAATACATGTTAATTAGTTAGTTAGTTAAGAGTTCCAGACTTGATTTGTATCCAATTTGTAACAAAACTCTGCCAAAATTTATAACGAGTATAGATGTAGAGTAGTAAAACTACCCGGGAACCAAGGAATACACCTAGCGGATCCCTAACATAATCCGCAGATTACCATGTGAGCATCCGTGAAAGAAACCCGCGGATCACATAAAGGGCCCCACACGTACAAGGACCTCACATGATATGGAAGAGCAGTTGTAACAAACTACTTCTTGAAGATTATTCCAGCATTCCCTGACAACGACATCAACCAATAGAAGGACGACAACTAGACAATCTGATAACCGTCTCAAACGGAGCGAAGCTGTCATGTCCTCTAAACGTGCGACACGTGTCTATTCAGGTAGATATGGAATATCTTGATAGTGACAACTCCACCAATCACCTTCCCTCAACCCCCGGCTATAAATACTGGAATAATCTCTATGAGGTATTCATTCATTCTCACACGATCAGAGCAATTACTTGTATCTCGTACTTTATTACCCACAGTATAGCGCTTATTCTCATGCCAGAGGGTGGTTACGTGAAGATACCCCATCTTGTCTGTCTCGTGACGAGACTCACGGTGTTTGTTTTGCAGGGAATTAGCTGGAATCTGATCTCATCAGGCAGTTAGTACACTCACACTTGGGGAAATATATATTCGGACTATCCAGTTTGATATGTGCTTCTTCATTGGCGCCATCCGGTTTTTAGCTAGATTTCATGGTTTTTGAAGGTTTTTTGAAGTTTTTGTGGTCTGTTACTTGAGTCAGAACCAACAGTTCCCTTCGGCTACTCCGACGAAAGAAAGACGGACCGAGGTTTCCGGAGGTCCGGTCTTTGAAGATGCCAGACAGATTTTGGTGGAATCTTGTCAGAGCACTCGAACTCCCGTTCTGGAAGATAGAGCCGAAGAATTCCCCAGATTTGATGGTGACGAAACACGAGTTCGTCACCAATCCAGATCTGGAAAGGCTGTATTGACTCCGGAAGAGTGGTACCAGCAAGAGCAACAAAAGTTGAAAGAAGAGTATGATAGAATGGTGAAAAACAATCAGCTACAGGGGAGAACCCTGGTTTATGATTCACCATCTCCTTCACTTCCGCCGATCATTCGGTGAAGTCAAGTTACTCCAGAGATGGAGGTTGTTGAACAATCAACTGAACGTCAACAAGGAGGAAGTCATGACAGAAGTCGTCTGACTGAGCGGGCCTTATCCCGGAGGGTCTTGTATGATCATAGTCATGCTTCCCAGAAGCAAAGAGACTTTATGTACCAAGAAGAGTGATATGCGAGCGATGACAGCCGCACGCATGGTAAGGAAGGCACCATTATGATGTGGACATAATGAAGCACACTAAATACTGCAGTAATATTGAAGAAGATTACACAAAACCTTACCGGCCGCCCGCGTTTGCTGAGAAGTCTAAGTTTATTTCTCGAATCGCTGCTGCTCCATTTCCGATGAACATAAAGATCCCAAGCAACCATGGTAAATTGTGACATTTGAGCCAAAACACGGTACACCTCAATATGTATTTACCGATTAAGCAAATAAACACCTTTTATGTAACAAACGAACGATTAACCGAACGGGTCAGGTTATGACCCACATATCTCGGAGGGCCATCTAGGGCCATCTATAAGTGATATACGATCTATACAAGCTAAAAATTAGAAATATGGTCTTAGTTTGATAGCAAACAAGTTAAACGAAAACATGCTCGTTTAACCACCCGCTATAGATTTAAACGCAAAAGATAGTTACAAACCAAGCATTGTATCATCCGTTAAGCTGAAAAAGACTTACCAAACACTTATTTGAAATGTTTTAAACGATCCGTGAAAATATTTTTGATTTTTACAAACATATAGTATGTTTTTATAATTTTACACAAAACTAGCCGAAAAACACTCGTTTTCGCGTTGTTTAACGCACCCGATAAGTTTTTCGCATCAAAAACCGAACCCGAACAAAATTTGGACCGGGCTTTTTGTATTTGGGCTTGAGGAATCAGAAACTTGGGCCAAAATGGGCCCAAGGTGGGCCCATATAATCCCGATCGCAAACAGCAAACCCCCCCCCTTTTGGTTCTTTCATATTTAAACTAGATCCAAGATATTTTTAGCCTCATTTTCTTGAAAACTCTGGACATAAGCTCTGTTCCAGCCAAAAACCTTCAAACCCTAAGGTAAGAGGCTTAAATAAGTAGCTTTTATGCTTGTTTAAACTTGTTTAATACCATAAAAACATGTCTTGGTTACTAAAAATCATTCCTAACCGTGTAAAAATCCTAAAAATGGTCCATAAACATGTTTTGATCATAAACACGGTAAGGAACCTGTTTTGATAGTTTTTTTTGGCCATAAACACGGATGAAAGGGTTGAAACGGCGTTTTTAGGGTTCAAAAGTTCGTTTTTGTGCACTAGCCGAAACCCTAAGTTAAGGGCTGTTATGTTGATGAAATATTTCTTGGTTTGTGATATAAGACTTGTACCTAGCTTTCTTAGAAGCACAAGAACCTGAAAACTTGATTAAAAGGTCGGAAACGAGCCAAACCCGCTAAGGTAATGCCGAAACACTCGCTTACGGGTTATTTAGGTTAAGGTTGTGATGTGCATATTTTTAGGACATGAAATTTTTCAGGGACATCAGGGACCAAGTCAATGAGTCACTTTTCAAATTTGGTAATTTTTCGACCATCCGAGAATATTTGGAGAATTTATTACCGAATTGGGACGTTTATTTGGGAAAAATATCTAAAATACTTCAAAAATTATGAAATTTTTATGGGAACTCAGATATGATGTATTTTGATCACATATGAATTTTGGGATCATTTGGAGAAGTTTAAAGGTGTTTTGTTTATTTGCGTTCGTGTGAATTTCTACAGCCGAATTTAGGCCGAAAAGAATATTGCATGAGCTTTTTACATTCTGGAATTGATACATGTTGTTTTGGTACATGATTTGAGTATTCAGGAATTTTTTTGGAATTTTTGGAAATTGTTTGGGGTAAACGGACGATTTTCAGGCGAAATATAGCTGATAAAATGAATTTTTATAAATTAATAAATCAGTAAATAAATTCCAAAAAATTTTTTATAAAAATCTACATGTTTTAATTGTTAAGTGGTTAAATTTTCATAATTTAATGATTAACGGTTAATTAATTATGCTAATCTGAATATTAAACAAATTCAGTTTTTATAACAACCGGCAAGTTCGCGACTAGTGAACCTGCGGGAAAATCAAAACACCAACAGTGATCAAAAATTATATGTTTGGACTAATTAAGCGAAAATGAAGTTTTCTATGAGAAACCTGGACAATCCGGGTGGATTGTGCGCGTTTCTTCTCAAATCAAACTGAATAAACGGAAACGGGCCCCGTGGCTAATCCGGGACCCCAGTATGTGATCTTTCGTTATAACTTAATCATGTTATTAACCAATACATTTACCCAAGCTTATTTTCCCATAACTTCTTTCTGAACGCGTAAACGAGCAACCTGGCCCATCCGGGAAAACGGGAATCTGAGCCAAGTTCAGTTCTAAGTATTAGACATTGAACAACATCACAACCTAAGCCTATTGCCACTTTCTGGGCGTTCTAGCTACACCCAGATTAGTTATACAGCCCAACTTAGTATTGAGATTATAATAATATTAAAATGTTAATATTATTATAATATTGATTATAGGAACTACTGATAGCGGACCGAACAAACCACGAGCTGATACAGTACCGAATATCTACTAAACCGTGAGTTTCATAACCCCACTTTTAAACTGTTTTATGAACTTTTGGGGTGAAAAACATGTTTGATTACATATACATACCTGAAACATGTACTAATGTGAATTATCTAAGTGCTAACACACGAAAGTCCCCACGATCACAGTGATTAACTTCGAGCCGGTGGCTTGTGAATAGTACTATTGGTTTGACAAACCCAAACGGAATCGGCCTGGTTGCCGTGTCACATAGCGCCGTTTGCACATGACCATATTTATACAAACAGGCTATGTAGTGTTAGACATAGCTACCGAGGCATGTTGTGGGCGGAAAGGGGCCACAGTGGTTGATTGAGCGTGGGAAATGGAGGCACGCAGCACGAACAGTCAAGGCTTCACTGTAGCTTAGCATAATTACATCACATACATCATTTACATACATACATACTTATTTCATGATTACAAGTGTTAACTTGTGAATACTCATTACTGTTTTCTTGAAAATCGTGAAACTCACAAACTCTAGTAGTTGACCCATTTTAAACTGCTTTTCAGGTGTATCTAAATCGGAGTAATTTGGTGATCTGTTACTTGCCTGAAGTGTGTGGTCGATGCTATGTGAATAGAAGCAAGGGTGTTAGTAGTAAAAACGTTTAGTTAACGAACTAGTTTTGTTTGTATCACCTAGACTGTAAAACAATGATAGAACAAAGAAATGTAATATATTATAAATTAGTTTGTAATGTTTCTTTATAAACAATGTGTTGATATCAGAGGTGTCTGTTACATTCCTGTTTTACGCTTCCGCATTGTGCTAGGCGGGGTGTGACAGAAGTTGGTATCAGAGCCATTGGTTATAAAGGATTAGGTTATCCCTTAGGGTACCTAAAATATAACCGTAGGCTCGATTAACTATGGGAAAATAATTAAATGATAAATTAATATTATATACTGATGGATGCCGGGATGAACTTGTAGGGCAAGTGAGTTATTGTGGTCCGAAACATAATAACAGACTTGCTTGTACGAGGGAATTCGGGGAGAAATCGCGGAACGTGTGGTTAGGTAAAAGTGGCAACATATGTGTATAAAAGGTAATGGGAAAGTATATATATATATGTAACACTCATACGCGTTTATGTGGAACAAGGTGTATGAATACGTGTACGTACGATACTGTTGATGAAGGTAAATTTTACTATGAATATTATTGTGACACCCGGTAATTTCCCAATCCTATAAAACTAAGTAATCAACCTAATAATTAGGTGATTGTGAATATTATGCGCGCTATATTAGAATCAGCGCGGGCATGTATTGTATGCGCCGTGCGCGAGCGCGCTATATTAGAATCAGCGCGGGCATGTCTTGTATGCGCCGTGCGCGAGCGCGCTATATTAGAATCAGCGCGGGCATGTGTTATGTGCGCCGTGCGCGAGCGCGCCATGTTAGTCAGCGCGGGCATGTTATGTGCGCCCTGCGCGAGCGCACCATGTTAAGAACCTGCGTGGGCATATGTTATATGCGCCATGCGCGAGTGTATTGGTTTTATGTATCCATAACTTAATGTTGTCTATTGGGTTGACCGTCTCGCATGATGCTAAGGCGGGTGCATCCCAAATCGTTTATGCGCGTGCGGAAGGGGAACTAACCTCCCCGCGTGGCGGGAACATTGAGAGTTAGTTTGTCTGAAGCTCCAAGATGGAATTGACTTCAACATAACTGATCACTATGTTGAAATACCAAGACCACCTGGAGAATCCACAAATGAGACTCAATGTCCCTGACTGCGAGAAGGTTACGTACCTACCCGCAGCAAAGAAATGTCCTTCAAGCAGAAAGCTATGCGCACAAAGTGATACGCGCAGAACACTTAGTCTATTCTCCAGATGTAAGGAGATTATTCCCGCCCAAAAGGAAACAGTAGCGTGTTTCAGAGATGTTCCACTTTTTACTGTACACTGACAAAAGTACCTGAAAAAGCACACTGTAACATGAAAAGTCAACTGTCAGCCACCCTACTCCCACCAACCACAGACCTGCATGTCCTGTCCAAATCAAATCAAAATCTTTTATCCACTACTCCACTTTTAAATAAATAATAATAATTTCCATACTTTATCATCATTACACCTAGATATGAAAAGATTACAATCCCCTAAAGCAAGGGATTGTGTTCCCTTGAGTTTGCCTATAAATATGTAACCTAAATTATCACCCAAAACACACTTCAAACTTCTCTCTTAAGAACTGCAAACTTGCACTAATCATCTCCCAAGCATCCGTTGTTTTCATTTCCGATCCTATTACTAGGTAAGCCGAGAATATAACCTTGAGATCTACTTTCCAACCCTTATATCCTCCTATTTCTTGATCTTAATATATATACTTCTTGTTATTTAATCGTATTCTAGACCTTCAATTCCGAGGCCAACACCAAGAAAACCCGAATCTCGATTAATCCCTTAACAAGAACCACAGGTGAGTCTCACAGCCCCTATTTTCACTATTTTCACTGTTTTTAAACTGTTTTCGGGGCGAGGGACACGTACTTAAATTACGATTTATCATGGTATACTTACAAGTTATACAAACGATTGTGTTTAAATTATGTTTCATGATGAGCAATGCAAACGGTTATCTATGGTTTACTATGTATGTGCGCCAGAATTCGAGTAAGTGATCACTTTACCATTGGAACTCTAAGGGTAGGGACTGCTGGTTTGATCCACCCACTCGTAGGGGTCGCACCTCTTACACAGACGAGTGCCTAGCGTGTCACGGGGCAGTACTATGGGATTGAGCCCGCTCGTAGAGGTCGCTCCTCTTACGCAGACGAGCGCCTTGTTTTCCGGCACAACGTCTGCGCGTAACTCGCGGGACGGTATTATTCGCTCGTAGTGGCAGCGCCACTTACACAGACGAGCACGGTTTTTCGGATGTGTCCGCGCGTAACCCGCGGGACGGTATTACTTATTTCGCTCGTAGTGGCAGCGCCACTAGAAATTCTCATTTACAGCGGGTTCTGCATGGATAGTGTTAGGAAATAGAAAGTTGTCTTGAGCCTTGTCCAAAATTGGAAGTGACGTTAGGTCACGAGGTCGGCGGAACATCTCACCAGGAAAAACATCTAAAAGGGTATAGAAGACAGTTCCTTCTGCAAATTAAATATATATATATATATATGTATATTTAAGTAATTAACAATAATGAATGGTGAAGAACAGTTACATCCATCTTCCGTCGAGTAATAAGGATACTGATCTAGGAACGACCATAGGCGGCTCATCCTCTGTTGGGTCGGATTTATGATAAGGAAGATTGGAATCTTTCCAACCTCCTCAGAAAATGGCTAAGTATAGACTTCGAGCAAGCATAGACGATTGAGCATGGTTTTACTACTTCGAGCAAGGTCTTCAGAACCTTAATTGGTTAATCCTTCTAAGTGTTAAGGCTTTGAGCAAGCTACACTTCAACGAGCAAGAGTATTCTTCTATCGGGCATGGATTGCCCATCAAGCAAACAGCTTGATCAGACAAGTTTTAACCAAGTGTTACGAGCACAGGATGATCGAGCACATGGGGACAAGCATGGATGTAATAAGAAGATGTAACGTGATCAAAGCAAGGACTTCGAGCACAGTTCAGTTCCCGAGAAAGATTTATATCCGAGCATGATAAAGATTGCTGAATAAGTATAACTGAAGACATCAAGAAGAATGAGCTTGCTCGATGGACTAGTTTGAGCAAAGCATGGACCAGTCAAGAAGGATGAAGTCTACTGGAAGGGAATATCTTCTCTAAAGATATTCTAAGTAAACTATGCCCGAGGATACTCATCGAGCATACCTGTAAGACCCCGAATCCTGGGAGTCCTACAGTTGGTACTCATCCATAATACTTATAAAAATACTTAAACTTGAAAACAGTTCATTTCATAAAACAACTGATTCAGAGTATAATTTAGCGGAAAACCATAATTAATAAAATAAGTTCCCAAAACCCGGGAATTATGCCCAAATCCAATTTAAATATATTTGGTAAAACTTTTTAAAAGAAATGTTTAATATTGAAATCTTCTATCCACATATGCCCTTCACCGTCCAAGTAGCTTCGTGCACGTCCAAGTGATAAGGAATCCTCCTTCTAACCTGAAGCTCACACTAACATGCACACAAAGTTAGCTTGAGCTGAGTGAGTTCAAGTTTTAATAAATAACATCAATAATAATAATCATAATAGTCATTCCAAGGATTTTAAAATATAAAAGGGATACATCAGTTAAGCCATCATAATCAATAAATAATCATCCTTATATATATATATATATATATATATGCATACATATATATAAACATCTTTATAAGTACATCCCTATATATATATATATATATATATATATATATATATATATATATATATATATATATATATATATATATGACATCCAAGTAATAACATCAGGGTCGAGCAAACGTACAACCCAAACACGTAACATCTCATCCAACGTACGCAAACACAAAGTAGGCATAAGTAACATCCGTAGTTGATAACGACTAGTAACATCGCCAAATATTGGCCATACAATAATACATACATACATACGATAATATAAGGCCTACCCAATACAAGTAAGCCCGTCCAAAATAATTTTAAACAATTCATCAAGCAAAATCGCTTAGGTGTGCATGCTAGCCCGAAATCTTAAAAGAGTAAAAAGGGGGCATCATGAACGCACCTGACACATGACACGTATTCACCACGAGCTAGGTAATCCCTATGTAATCCCAAAACTCAAACACCTGTTGGTTTACATACAAACATTACAATCGACATCGAAAGGACTCGTTTATCCTACGAGACGTTCTAACATGGTTCTAGTTACCTATAGCCTCGATCTCATCTAACTCAATCATAACAGCCCCCGTGGCCTTACATTCAGCAACACGGCCCTTAGATAATCCCGGGAATAAAGAATTCCCAATTTACCCACGGAAGCACTACGTGACACTAACACGCACGTTTAAGAGTCTTTTAGGCCGTTAACATCCAACTCAGCCCCGTGTGGACCCAATATGATAAAATCACAGCCAACAAGTGCACACGACGCTACACGAGTCAAATGGGTCGGTAACTCGCAAGTACAACGTACCAACTATTCAATAAACGCAATTGCGCGTTGTACCGACCCGTTTGAGTAACCAACAACCAATTCAGCCCCATAACTTTTAAAAATGATTTTTCAACAGTCCGTTCATCAAACCAAGTTACCCCGAGCTGAATTGGACGTTAATCACTTCAACCCTCTCGTTAAACGCATCAAACTACAATTCTAGTCAACCAAACACTAACAATCAAACTACAACTAGTTGACCAATCTAACGAACACCAATGAACATGATTTTTATGTATGTTATACTAGACATACCTAGGAAGATTTTGGTGCAAAAACCTCAACCAAAATAGTCCCGAAACCGCTCAATTGGACAGCCACCAGGTTAACCTAAAACAAGTCGTTTATCAATCAGTACACGTAATATAAAGATCAATTAAGGTGTAAAAGACTTGGGGAATCGTAGAACTAACCTTAAATTGATGTTTTACGCTCACACCTTGGCGGGAAAGAAGAAAATCGCAGGGGGGATGGGGGGCTGGAGGCTGCCGATTGGAACAATGAGGGAAAGGGGTTAGGGTTAGGTTTATGATAAAATTTTTTTTCATATCTAGCCCTTCAAATTTTAAAGAATTGGCATCTTGGTTGAAAAGTTAAATGTTTTAACGTACTGGGATGAAAGAAGGTTTCCGAGAAATGTCGGTTAAATCCCGAGAAATATACATACTTTACAAGCTTTGAATCCTTGAACCGAAAATTAACGGGCGTCACAATTCCACCCCCTTTACAATGGGATTTATTCCCGAATTCGGATACGACAGGAACAACTGCGGATAGAGTTTCATCATCTTGTCTTCAGACTCCGAAGTAGCCTCGGAACCCCTACGGTGCCTCCACTGCACCTTCACCTGTCTAACTACTTTATTTCTCAAACGCCTTTCCTGACGGTCAATTATAGCAACCGGTTCTTCAACGTAGTTCAATTTACTATCAAATTCAATGTCATCAAGAGACACATAGGCCTTATCATCTGCTAAACATTTCCTCAAATGGGAAACGTGGAAAGTAGGATGAATCCCCACGAGTTCCTCGGGCAATTCCAATCTACACGCTACCTCGCCAACACGGGACAATATATGAAACGGGCCAATGAACCTTGGACTAAGCTTCCCCTCTTACGAAAATGAATAATACCCTTCCAAGGAGAAACTTTCAACATAACCCGATCCCCAGACTCAGACACAATAGGTCTTCGCCTTTTATCCGCATAGGACTTTTGACGAACCTGAGCGGCCTTCATAAAAGCCTTAATCTTATCGAGCTTCTCAGTCGTAGCCTCAACCATCTCCAAACTACCCAACTGTTTCTGACCAATGGAACCCCAACAAACTGGAGTCCTACACCTCCTACCATACAACATCTCAAACAGTGGAATTCCAATCGTGGCGTGATAACTGTTATTATACGAGAACTCGACTAATGGTAAGTGACGATCCCAACTACCACCAAAATCGATAACATAAGCCCGCAACATATCCTCTCGGACTGACCATCCGTCTACGGGTGATAAGCGGTACTGATGAGGAGTTTGGTACCCATCTCCTCATGAAACATCTTCCATAACCTGAAGGTAAAACGTGTATCCCTATCCGAAACAATAGATACCGGCACGCCGTGCCTAGAAACGATCTCACGAATAAACACATCGGCCAGCTGCTCAGAATTAAATGTTTCTCGAATCGGCAAGAAATGAGCGCTCTTGGTCAATCTATCAACGATTACCCAAATGGTGTCATAGCTACACCTAAGAGTACGAGGCAGTTTAGTCATAAAATCCATCGTAAGGTGCTCCCACTTCCACTCATGTATTTCCAGAGGTTTAAGTTTCCCGAACGGCTTCTGGTGCTCGGCCTTAACTTGCAGAGACGTCAAACACTTACTCACGTACTGAGCCACCTCAAACTTCATCGCAGGCCACCAATAATTATTCTTCAGGTCTTGGTACATCTTGGTCGCGCCCGGATGAATGGAATAGCGCGACTTGTGTGCCTCATCCAATATTTTTCCCCTGAATCCCCCATACATGGGCACCCATAAACGCCCATCCTTATACTTCACCCCATCACCGACGTCTTCCAACAACTTCTCTTGACCCCTAATACGCTATGACATAATCCATTCCACCTGTAAAGCTTCATTCTGGATGTTGGCTATCTGTCTCAAAATATCGGGTTTAAGAATAAGCTGATAGGATTTCACACGAATAGGTTTCAGCCTTTCCTTCCGGATCAAAGCGTCGGCTACCACGTTAGCCTTACAGGGATGGTACATAATCTCCAGATCATAATCCTTAATCAACTCCAACCATCGACGCTGTCGCATATTCAGTTCCTTTTGTTCGAAGAAATACTTTAAAATCTTATGATCGGTATAGATAACGCAAGGAACACCGTACAAATAATGCCTCCACAACTTAAGCGCAAACACAACCGCTGCCAGCTCCAAATCGTGAGTAGGATAATTCTCCTCATGAGGCTTCAATTGTCGTGAGACATAAGCGATGACTTGGCCTCACTGCATCAGAACTCACCCAAGCCCCTGGTAAGAGGCATCAGAATAAACCACCAAATAATTAGCGCCATCGGGTAAAGCTAGAATCGGGGCATGCGTCAACCTGTTCTTCAACTCGAGAAAAGCCTCCTTCTGATTAGTACCCCAAACAAACTTAAAGCTCTTCTTAGTCATCTTGGTCAATGATGAAGCAATTTTCTAAAAGTCGGGAATGAAGCGGCAGTAATAACTCGCCAAGCCCAGAAAACTATGAATTTCGGATGGAGACTTAGGAGATTCCCACTCGTTTACGGCTTCCACCTTTGCAGGGTCAACCAAAATACCACTCGGGTTAATAACATGACCCAAGAACTGAACCTCGCGTAACCAAAAGGAACACTTAGAAAATTTCGCATACTACTTGTTCTTTCGCAGAGCTTCCAAAACTTCCGTGAGATGGCCAGCGTGATAGGATTCGGTTTTGGAATACACAAGAATGTCGTCAATGAACACAATAACGGAATGATCGAGCATCGGCCTACACACCCGGTTCATAAGATCGATGAACGCAGCTGGTGTGTTGGTCAAACCGAAGGACATCACGAGGAACTCATAATGCCCATAACGAGTGCGGAAGTCAGTCTTAGGAATATCTTCCTCCTGAATTTTCAGCTGATGATACCCGGACCTAAGATCGATCTTCGAGAACCAACTAGCTCCTTGGAGCTGATCAAATAAGTCGTCGATCCTTGGGAGAGGGTATCGATTTTTAACAGTGAGTTTATTCAATTCACGGTAGTCAATGCACATCCGCATGCTACCGTCCTTCTTCTTAACGAATAGGACCGGGGCACCCCAAGGCGAGATGCTCGGTCGAATGAAGCCCTTGTCGAGAAAGTCTTCCAATTGAGCCATAAGTTCTTTCATTTCATTCGGTGCTAGACGGTAAGGGGCTCGAGCAACGGGTTTGGCGCCCGGTACAAAGTCTATCTGGAACATTACCTCGCGATCTGGCGGCACATCTGACAAATCATCTGGAAATACATCCAGGAAATCCCGAACAATAGGAACATCACCGATGGTAGCCAACTCGGTATTCACGTTTATAGCATACGCCAGATACGCCTGCAACCCCGCTGCATCAACTTTCCCGCCATAAGCATGGATATGATATGTGGCCTCGCACCATTCCGATCACCGAAGACCGTAATTTGGGTCCCATCCGGGGCCCTTAGACGTACAAGTTTCTGACCACAAATGATCTGAGCATCAACACTTGCGAGCTAATCCATCCCAAGCACCACATCGAAACAGCCAAGCAGCATCAAGTACAAACGCACCGGAAATCTATACCCAGACAACTCGATGGAACAACCCCGAATAGCCCTAGACACGGAAACATACTTTCCTACGGCGACCTCAACCTCAAACACATCGACTACGCGCTCGGGTGATTTATTCAACGAGGAATAGAAAGCGGTAGACACAAAACTTCTACTGGCACCCGAATCAAATAAGACCGATGCCTGCAATTCATCAAGTAAAAAGGTACCTGGGATAACATTACACTACTACTTAGCTACATGATCAAACATACGATCCCGAAAGAATGAGAAATTGTAACGTCATATAAGAATAGATAAGGAGAAAGTACCTGAAACAACATCTGCATCATCTTTTGCCTCTCTCTTGGAGATGTTGAAGGCCCTCGCCCTGGCCTTCGGCTTCTCTTCCACCTTCCCCCTCGAGGAAGTCCCCTAACCGGAACCCCCCCCCCCCGCCTTGGTAGTAGGACAGTTTGATGCCAAGTGGCCGGCACCCTTACAGCGGAAACAAGACAACGTCGGACACTCAAAATTGGGGTGTCCAACCTTATAACATCGGAAACAAGAACCAGACCCACTCTTACATTCCCCCTTGTGCGGTCTCCAGCACTTCTTGAAATTTCCAAACGCCGCATCCCTCTTAACATCTGAAGTCTCAGTCTTTACCCTCTTCTCAGACGAATTAAAATTGCTTCCCCCGGGCTGCTTACCGTACGAATTTGTGTTCCACGTCTTCCTAGTCTCAGTCGGCGGTAACTTCTCCCTCTGATCATACTATGTACCTGCTAGGGTAACCACCGAGTGAAAAAGTTTCATATCGGTGGTCACCACACCCCTACGAATATCTGCCGGAAGCCCCTTAACATACTTTTTAATCCTCTTGGCTTCGGGAGTAACCAAATCGGGACATAAACAAGCCATCTGGTTAAACTTTGTGGTATACTCCCGATGTGTCAGACCACCCGCCTTCCAGGTCAAGAATTCCTGTTCCATCTTATCCAATTCATGCGGAGGACAAAACTGATCAAGAACCAATTTGTTCAGCTCATCCCATGTTATCCTCCTAATCGAATGATCACCCATGGCCTGCGCCAGATTGTCCCACCAACATAGTGCCTCAGAACGAAACGAGGCAGTAGCATAGGTCACCATGTCATCCCCCTTGCACTTAATAACTCTCAGAACGGCCTCCATCTGCCTCACCCACTGATGTGCTGCCAACGCGTCCTTAGTACCATCAAAAGAAGGAGGATCACATTTCTTAAAGTCACCGTACGAACAACCCCGAGTAGACACACTAATAGTCCGCACATCATCTTCATCCCCACTCGGCACATACACCTCCTCTTCCTCTTAGATCTGCATCTCCTTACTCTTCCTTCCCTTATCCGAACTCTTACCAATCAATGACTCCTCCATGGCCCTAACGCCTCAGTAACGATCTCGGGAATGGCGCTATGAAGCACCTTTAAACCTCATCCGTGATTTCCGCGCGCATAACAGGATCTAAGGCGGGGTTATCCCCCTCCTCATGAATCGGGGCTTCCTGCTGGGAAGTAGGAATCTCACGCTTAGCTTTGGCACATGGCTTACGACTACGGCCATGAACACTAGGACCACCTCTCTTAGCTGCTCGAGTATTAACCATGACTTATCCCTACAAAGACAGAATTTTAACACGGTCAAGTACAAGTGGCATTTAGAACATGTAAGCTAAGGGTAAACTACTAATGACGTTAATCAAGTGTAATTAGTCGTTTACTTTACCCGCCCGTCCGAATCACCCCTACCCGTAACCCCATTAGCATTCTATCTAACACTTAAACAATTAATCACATACTGGAAACTTTAAAATTCAAAGGAATGACTAAACAATTTAAAGTTACCTCTTAGCGTGCAGCTACTCGCGGTGGGCAAACTAGTTTTTCTCGTATAGTTCGAGTCCAAGCATTCGGGGATGCTCGGATCCCTCGAACCATGGCTCTGATACCAACTTGTAAGACCCCGAATCCCAGAAGTCCTACAGTTGGTACTCATCCAAAATACTTATAAAAATACTTAAACTTGAAAATAGTTCATTTCATTAAAACAACCAATTTAGAGTATAATTCAGCGGAAAACCATAATAAATAAAATAAGTTCCCAAAACCCGGGAATTTTGCCCAAAAGCAATTTAAATATATTGGTTAAAACTTTTTAAAAGAAATGTTTAATATTGACATCTTCCATCCATGTATGCCCTTTACCGTCCAAGTAGCTTCGTGCACGTCCAAGCGATAAGGCATCCTCCTCCTAACCTGAAACTCACACTAACATGCACACAAAGTCAGCTTGAGCTGAGTGAGTTCAATTTTTAATAAATAACATCAATAATAATAATCATAATAGTCTTTCCAAGGATTTTAAAATATAAAAGGGATACATCAGTTAAGCCATCATCATCAGTAAATAATCATCCTTATATATATATATATATATATATATAGGGATGTACTTATAAAGATGTTTATATATATGTATGTATATAACATTAAAAATTGAACTGATATATATATATATAACATCCAAGTAATAACATCAGGGTCGAGCAAACGTACAACCCAAACACGTAACATCTTATCCAACGTATGCAAACACAAAGTAGGCATACGTAACATCCGTAATCGATAACGACTGCTAACATCGCCAAATATTGGCCATACAACAATACATACATACATACATACATACATACATACATACATACATACATACATACATACTATCTCAAGGCCTACCCTATACAAGTAAGCCCGTCCAAAATAATTTTAAACAATTCATTAAGCAAAATCGCTTACGTGTGCATGCATGCCCAAAATCTTAAAAGAGTAAAAAGGGGGCATCATGAACTCACTTGACACAAGACACATATTCACCACGAGCTAGGTAATCCCTAAGTTATCCCAAAACTCAAACACCTGTCGGTTTACAAACAAACATTACAATCAACATCGAAAGGACTCGTTTATCCTACGAGACGTTCTAACATGGTTTGAGTTACCTAAAGCCTCGATCTCTTCAAACTCAATCATAACAGCCCCCAGGGCCTTACATTCATCAACACGGCCCTTAGATACTGCTGGAAATAAAGAATTCCCAATTTACCCCAGGAATCACTAGGTGATACTAACACGCGCGTTTAAGAGTCGTTTAGGCCGTTAACATCCAACTCAGCCCCGTGTGGACCCATTATGATAAAATCACAGCCAAAAAATCCACACGACCCTACACGAGTCAAATGGGTCGGTAACTCGCAAGTACAACGCACCAACTATTCAATAAACGCAATTGCGTGTTGTACCGACCCGTTTGAGTAATCGACAACCAATTTAGCCCCATAACTTATAAAAATGATTTTTCAACAGCCCGTACATCAAAACAAGTTCCCCCGAGCTGAATTGGTCGTTAATCACTTCAACCCTCGCGTTAAACGCATCAAACTACAATTCTAGTCAACCGAACACTAACAATCAAACTACAACTAGTTGACCAATCTAACGAACACCAATGAACATGATTTTTAAGAATGTTATACTAGACATACCTAGGAAGATTTTGTTGCAAAAACCTCAACCAAAACAGTCCCGAAACCGCTCAATTGGACAGCCACCCGGTTAACCTAAAACAAGTCGCTTATCGATCAGTACGCGTAATATAAAGATCAATTAAGGTGTAAAAGACTTGCGGAATCATAGAACTAACCCTCAATTGATGTTTTACGCTCAAACCTTGGCTGGAAAGAAGAAAATCGCAGAGGGGGGGGGGGGCTGGAGGCTGCCGATCGGAACAATGAGGGAAAGGGGTTAGGGTTAGGTTTATGATATAAAAATTTTTCATATCTAACCCTTCAAATTTTAAAGAATTGGCATCTTGGTTGAAAAGGTAAATGTTTTAACGTACCAGGATGATAAGAAGGTTTCCGAGAAATGTCGGTTAAATCCCGAGATATACATACTTTACAAGCTTCGAATCCTTGAACCGAAAATTAACGGGCGTTACAATACCTAGCATAGTGAGATTGCTCGAGCAAGATTATTATCTTGCTAGAGGACTCAACACTTGTATTATTTTGTATTTCATTATGTAATGTTTAGGAACTTCTAGAAGGAATGTCAGGGTCTATAAATAGGGGTCCTAGGATACCTTTTAGGACACGGATTTCCAGACGGAATACAGGCTGGCACACAGTGAATACAAAAAACATTCCAAAGAATATTCTCTTTGTTTTCTCGTACATCCGCCGCCGCCGTCACACGAAACCCTAGTAATTCCTTTCGCTGATCCATTAATGATGTATTTAATACAATGAATCTTTGTCTTTGAATGAGCTTTTATTGACTACCTATTACTGTTTTGTGTTTATTATTCACACTCTTTCGTTCCCACTCGTTGGATATCCTAATTCCGCTGGGATATTCAATAGGCCTTTGGGTAATCGAGTCGGTGTGTTCTTGTCAAGTGGTATTAAAGCTTGTGTAAGCTCGCTTAAGGCCACGAGACTGAAGGTGTGTGATAAAGCTTGAAGCTTTACTCTGTTCTACTACTACAAGATCTCAGATCTGACAAAAATGGATGACCAGGAAGTTTCCACCAACAAGATTCAAGGTTGCTTGGACAGAAAAACTTCATCAAATGGAAGGTGCTCTTAGAAGCAGCCGTCAACTACAACGACCTAGAGCTTTGGACTTCCATCACTGAAGGAAACTATGTTTCCTGAATAGCTCCAAACAACAATGCCACCGTTAAGCTAAAAATGAAGAAACGAGATGATAATGTTAAAGTTATGGCTTTCTTGGGAAATTTTGACAACTGTCAATCATCATAGGACCGCAAAGGGTATGTATGATGCAATTATCGAAATATTTGAAGGGAATACTGAACTTAGAGACATCAAGAAAGACAGATTGAAGCAGCAACTTGACAGGTTCAAGTTTAAAGACGGAGAAAGATTGAAATCAGTCTTGTAGAGATTTAAGACTGATTTACAAATCTCTGACTTTGAGCTGAACAAAAAGCTTTTATCATCATTGTCCAGGGAATGGTACACTGCTAGCAAGTTTATCAAAGAAAAGGCCAGTTTTCCGAACTTCAAGTTAGATGATGTGATTGCCTTTCTCAAGGCTGCAGAACATGAGATGATAGAGAATCATATGATTAGGGAGGACAAGCCAAACTTTCAAGTGAACAATGCTCTTGTAGCACCAATGGGCAACCTCTCAATCAAGAACCATCAGCCTATCATTAAGGAACCATCAGACACAAGTTCAACCTGCAGTGGCCAATCCAGATTCAATGTTCAGCTGATTGAAGATGACACTCCATCTGCAACAAATGGGCAGCCAACATTCTTGCAGAACAATAATGCCTAAGGAATAGATTATCAAGCATTATTTTCCATGTTTACCGAGTCATATCACGCTTTTGTAGCCAAGAATATGATAAACACAAGCAATGTGCAAGAAGATCTAGAACAAATAGATTCTGATGATTTAGAGGACCTGGACATAAAATGGCAGGCATCTATGTTGGCAGTAAGAAGCAAAAGGTTGTAAACAGAACTGGCAGAACAAGTTTCAATGGACCAAATGAAAGAATTGGGTTTGACAAATCAAAGGCCATTTGTTATAACTGTCAACAACCAGGTCATTTTGGTAGAGAATGTAACATGCCCAAGCAAGTTGGCAATCAATATAACCAGAACCAGAATTTCCAGCAGAGAAATCAGATTTCCAACCAAAACCCCTATCAAAATCAGAACAGAACCCAGCAACAAACATTTCAACCACAAAGAAACAATCAAATGCAGGTTCACTCAAATCAGAATAGACCAAATCAAAACAACGTGAACCAGCAAAGAGATCATGGAAATGTAGCTGTTACAAGGGTGCCACAGGATGGAGAATTTGATTGGAGCAACCATGCTGCTGAGATGGAAAAGGCAAATGTTGCATTCATGGCCAAAGTGTATGAGAAGCCTGAATCCTCACTCTCAGGAACAGTCCTTGAACAACAATGATTTATGATACATGGACAGTGGATGTTCCAGGCACACGACTTGTGACAAAAGTGCACTAATCAACTATAAAAGAAAATATGAAGAGCCAGTTACCTTTGGGAGTGATGAAAATGGTGGGAAGATAGTTGGAAGAGGAACACTCGCCAATGGCAAGGTATCCTTTGAGAATGTTCTACATGTTGAAGGACTTTAATACAATCTGTTGAGCATTTCTCAAGTTTGTGACAAAGGATACAAGGTAGCCTTCAATGATGAACATTGCCTGATTTTGAAGCCTGAGTTTGTGATTCCAACTTAAATGACAATGATGATGGCTCCAAGAAATGGCAACCTCTATGAACTAAGAATGAACACTGCAACTTCAAGAGGTGGTTCATGCTTTGTGTCCAAAGCAACTGAAAATGAAACAAAGCTATGCCGTAGGAAGATGTGTCATGTGAACTTAAAGAACATGAACAAACTTGTCAAAGGTGAACATGTTGTTGGCCTTCACACAAGAGAGTTCAAATTGGAAGAAAAATACACATCTTGTCTAAAAGGAAAACAACATAAATCCTCACATAAAAGCAAAATGATAAACACAATTGATGAGGTCCTGGAACTGTTACACATAGATCTATTTGGTCCTGTAAGTGTTCCAAGTATTGAAAAGAAGGGAAATTACCTGGTGATCACTGATGATTATTCAAGATTTACTTGGGTACACTTTTTGGGCAGCAAATATGAGTCCCCAGAATTAATTAGATGTTATGTGCTAAAATTGGAAAATCAGCTTGAAAGGAAAGTAAAGGTCATTAGAAGTGACAATGGGACAGAATTCAAAAATGGAACTATAGATGAATTCTACACTTCTAAGGGAATCTTTCAACAACACAGTGCACCGGGAACTCCTGAACAGAATAGTGTTGCGGAAAGTAGAAACAGAACATTAATTGAAGCTGCAAGGACCATGATTGCTGATGCCAATCTGCCAGTCACCTTCTGGGCAGAAGCAATCAACACTGCATGTTATGTGCAGAACAGGGTTCTATTAAACAAGGCTCAGAACAAGACTCCATATGAGGTTATTTTCAAAAGAAAGTCTTATGTAAAGTTCTTAAAGCCTTTTGGATGTAGATGCTCACTTCTAAACACAAAGGACTATTTGAACAAATTTCAGTCCAAATCACTTGAATGCTTCTTTGTGGGCTACTCATCTTATTCAAAGGCTTACAGAGTCTATGTGAAGGAGCAGATGGTGGTCATTGAGTCATCAGATATAATTTTCAATGAAAATCATTTTAACAATGTTGATGGTCCCAAATGGCTATTTGATCTAGAGAAAATGATCAAGTCATTTAAAATCTACAATGAAGATATGGATGACAGTATGTACAGAACCAGCTTTGAAGAAAAAGGAAAAGATAACAAGTTGATCTGGACAAGCTGTGGACATCAGTTGCTCCTGAAGAAAATGGATTTAACTTTGGGAGAAGCACCCAAGGAGTAGCTGAAGTTGAAAGGAAAGGACAGGAGGCTGCTGTTGAAGTTCCAAGTGATGTTGAAAGTGAACCTATTCAGAGTCAACAACCTGCTCAGACTACAAGGATACATCAATTTGAATATAGGTTTCAATCTTTGTTTGACTCAATGCAATTTGGAGTAAATGAAGCATCAACATCTGAAATCAATCAAACTCAAGAATCTGATGAAAGTCAAGAAAGAATTGAAGATGACTCTGCAGTATTAAACATGACAAATCTAGACACAGAAGTGTCTGAACAACAAGTTGTGCAGACCACCTCTGTTGAAAGAATCACCCTGCAGAGAACATCATAGGAGACATAAATGAAAGAGTTACCAGAAGCTCATCTGAAAAAGCCAATATCTACCTGTATGCCTGCTTCTTATCCCAAGTTGAACCAAAGAACATCAATCAAGCATTGAATGACGACAGCTGGGTAGAAGCTATGCAGGAAGAATTAGCCCAGTTCAGAGACTTGCATGTATGGGACTTGGTGGACAAGTTCAGAGGCAAGTATGCTATTGGAACAAAATGGGTATTCAGGAAAAAGAAAGATGAAAGAGGGATAGTGATCAAGAACAAAGCAAGATTGCTAGCTCTAGGATGCCTACAGGAAGAAGGAGTGGACTTTGAAGAAGTCTTTGCTCCAGTTGCAAGACTAGAGGCTATCAGGATCTTTCTGGTATATGCAGCATCAATGAACATTAAAGTCTATCAACTTGATGTAAAATCTGCATTTCTGAATGGAAAGATTGATGAAGAAGTTTATGTCACTCAACCTTGTGGATTTGAAGACCCAGTTCATCCAAACAAGGTTTACAAGCTCAGCAAAGCACTTTATGGACTACATTAAGCACCAAGAGTCTGGTATGAGGAGCTGTCAAACCACTTGTAGGAAAATGGTTTCTGCAGAGGAGCCATTGACAAGTCTCTATTCTATAAAAGAAGAAACAAAGATCTGCCGCTGCTGCAAGTGTACGTGGATGACATTATCTTTGGCTCTACAAATGAACAAATGTGCAAAGAGTTTGAGCAAGTGATGAAGTCCAAGTACAAAATGAGTTCAATGGGGGAAATGAATTTCTTCCTTGGACTTCAGGTGCAACAGAAAGCTGATGGAATCTTCATAAATCAATCAAAGTATGTACAAGAGATTCTTAAAAAATTCATGTGCCAAGACTTCAAGATAGTGTCCACACCAATAGACACACATGAGAAAACGGTACCTGATGAAAAGGGGGAGCCAGTGGACCAGCATGAATATAGGGCCAAGATAGGATCATTGATATATCTCAAAGCTTCTAGGCTAGATATTATGTTTGCTGTGTGTGTCTGTGCAAGATTTCAAGCTAACCCAAGGTCTCACATATGCTAGCAGTGAAGAGGATATTCAAATACTTGAAAGGAAAACCAGATTTGGGGATTTGGTATCCAAAGAACCCTTCCTTTGGCTAGATGGCCTACACAGATAATGACTATGATGGTTGCAACATGAGTAGAAAGTCAACCTCTGGAGGATGTCAGTTTCTTGGGAATAGGCTAGTGTCTTGGTAATGCAAGAAGCAAACTACAGTGTCAATTTCTACTGCTAAAGCTGAGTATATTGCTGCATCTACTTGCTATGCACAGGTTCTATGGATTCAGAATCAACTGCTGGACTATGGTATGAATTTCTTACTTACACCTATTTTAATTGATAATACTGCTGCTATGTTTATTGTTAAGAATCCAGTCCAATATTCTAAGACTAAGCACATTGAAATTAGACATCATTTCATTAGAGATTGTCAAGAAAAAGGGCTAATAGAAATGAAAAGGGTAGATACATCTGATAACTTGGCTGATTTGTTCACCAAACCTTTAGATAAAACCAGGTTTCATTTTATGTTAAAGGGTTTAGGAATGATAAATGCTGATGAAGTCTGATTTAGGATGTGTACATAAGTGAGGTGCTAACTAATTATATGTGTTACTCACTTTGAATGTTTGCGTGAGGATTTGCTATGCTTAAATGATTATTCTAATTGCATGAATCATGTAAGTGACTAAATTGTGCGAAAATCATGGTGAAATATCTTGTTATTTTTTTGTTTACAGCATTTGGTACTTTGACCTGTGTATGAATGATGTGTTTCTGTGATTCTAAGTACTTCGAGCATGAATCTGTTCTTGATAGTGTGCTTGTTGCTCTTCGAGCATAGGCAAAGGCTCTTGAAAGACTATTCTAAGTCATTCGAGCACAGATGTCATAGCTCAGTTGCTCGAGCACAGGTGTTGGCCTTTGAAAAACTTTCCAAGTATTTCGAGCATAACTCTGTGTTGCGTGGTGTGTTTAATGCTCTTCGAGCACAAACAAACCGTACTTGAGATTTCTCAAGTAAATCGAGCACAAATGATGTGTTACTTATGGTCGAGCATGGACATGTGTTTTGGAAAACTTTCTAAGTATTTCAAGCACAAGTATATTGTTCGAGCACTAGACTAAGTCTTTCGAGCACAATATCTGTAATGATAAATCTTAAGTTTGCTCGCGTGACTTTCGAGTATGCTCGATGAACTTCTGAGCATGCTCGATAGATTTTTGTGATAATCTGCATAACTCCTATTGTCTGAATGAATATGTCTTGATACTGTGAAAATGTGTGCTTATATGCTTAAATGACAACACTGTTTTTAAAATCAATGTTTCTAAATTGAACTTTCAAAAGAAAATGATTTTAAAATGGTAAAAGTTTTTGACTAAGCAACACTGTTTTCGGTGAATGTTCCATAAGAGAGATGATAATATTATCCAAGTTCCCAGCTTCAAAGAAGCTAAAAACTACTTTCTGTGGAAATTGAATCCAACCTACAATGGGAAATGATAGAAAACTGTTTAAGATAACTAACCCATGGATTATAAGTTCAAAGGGCTTTGAGTACAGTCATTGGCAAAGTATGGTAGCTTTCCATAGCCTATATTTGTAATATGTGATATACACTTAAATTTGCTAAGTATGATGTGGTGAAACATTGAAAATAAGGTATGTTCTCTAGCATATCTCTCCGAATGATAGGCAGAAAGGTCATTATCCAATCATACACGAGCCTGTTGGTGTTTCTGGTCTATTAAAATATTTATTAAATGGTTGAGCAGAAATCAATTACTGCTATATGGCAAACTTCTCAAAAGAAAAGAAAAAGAAAGAGATTACAAAAAGGTCAAAAATATAATATAAGTAAATAAGTTATCTGATTTCATGACTTAAGGGGCACTTAGTGAACTACAGGGGTGGGACATTCAAATAAGTCCTAAACACCCTAAATGAAAGGCATGTAAGTCCGGATGGCATGTAAGTCCAACATTCAACCTTACAGTCTGTTATCAAAGCCAAAATATAAATAAATAACTGCTCTATTATACAAAAATCAATTTTGACCAGGGCATCAGGGGGTCGGAGTCAATTCGGGGTGATTTAGAGAAAGCTAATACGCTTTGAGAAGAGATTAGAGGCAATCTGAAGCTATAGTGATAACCATTCCTACCTTATGCTCTAATTGAATCCTAAATGTATCACAGAAAGCAATGACCATTATGCTAAGTATACCTGTTGCCAACCTGACTTGAGTCATAATAACACTGACCATGAAGTGGTGTGATTGTTGTTTTAAATAGTCTGATCCCATGATTGAGATCTTTCTAAATAATCTAAAATGAATTTTATTTTGAACTGGATTTTGATCTCTTATTTCACCTTAAACTAACTGTTTAAGTCGGCTCATCAAATTGAAATGAATATTTTTAATTCGAGCAGGAGAACTTTGCTTAATAAGCATGATAACTTTGTAAGTATCTTATGTGACTTGTATAAATCATCAAGTGTTTCGAGCACGCATCTTACCTTACCTTCAAGCATACTGAAGAAAATTTGTTGTTAAGTGTTTCGAGCATGCATCTTACTTACGAGAACCTGAAATGAAGTGATTGGTCATATATGTGTTTCGAGCATGATTGATTTCCTATTTGTCTAAGGGATTCGAGCATGGAAGTGTGCTAGGTATGTAGGCATGAAAGTTCGAGCTTAAGGAAATGGATCACTAGTGGTTCGAGCAAATTTGCAGACTAGACACTTAGGTTGTGAGTTCGAGTACAGGCATAGGAATGATTTAATATGCTAAGGCTTTCGAGCATAAGGGTACCTCGAGCATAATTGAGCTTTTGTAATCTATGTTAGTCGAGCAAAGGCTCCAACACATGCATCTCGAGCATAGGCCATTATGATATATTTCTAGTATCTCGAGCATGATGTATAGTCGAGTAAGGTTCGATTGCTGGTGTGTCTCAGAAATTTGTATTGACTAAATTTTTATAAGTATAGTTGAGCACACTACACCTCGAGTATGACTTCATCCTCGAGCAGATACTATGATAATCACTAGAAATCTGGCTAAGGCATTGAGGACAAATTTGTTCGAGCACACGTTCACCAGTGTACTAATAATCAAGGACAATATTCCCAAGTACATCGACCAAAGGTTGTACTATGTACTCAAGTATAGTTGGATACAGTTGTTAATTTGGCTGTATGCTCAAGCAAACGAGGTACAATAAATTTATAAAAGGGGGACTTAGATGCTTTTTCACATATTTCTTCATCCTCCTCTTAAACCTAGATGGAAAACCCCTTTTCTCGTGCTATTTCTTACTTGCTCGACTACAAAATCCTTACTTCGATTACAGCCATTAGCTATGTTTCGACTTCGGTAAGACATCGTTATTCGATTATCGTTGCACCGATTTCGAAATTTGGGTTTCAAATTGATTTACGGACTAACTGTTTACTTGTTCTTGCAATACGCATATTACTACGGAACAGGTTATTGAAGACGCCATTAATCATCCATCTATTCTCATATATTAGTTCTGCAACTTTATGTACTGATAACTCTTCTTATTTTTGCAGAACTGATGGCTTTTAAATTCGAAAAGCGGCACAATATGTGCGCTCAGTTGGAGCTAGACGATGAAAACATGGAGTTAGAAGTCATGATAAATTTTCTAAGAAACTCCAATTTACGAATGGCGCTGGCTGAAAACCCCACACTCTACAGGAACCATCTTACAGACTTTTGGGAGTCAGCAACCTATGTCAGTGATGTGAACGGGAAGAGGATCGAGGCATCTGTGCTAAACAATGATATTGAAATTACAGAGGCTTCCATTCGAGCTGCATTGGACCTCAATGACAACTTTGAAGCTCAACAATTGTATTCGGTTCCAAGATTACTGCGAGTCTTTCAAGAGACTATGAGCTATCAAGGAGGTGTAAAAGAGGGACAATTTCAAAAGGGAAGCTTTCCATTAATCTACAGGTTCCTGATTCATTATGTGATGCAGTCCCTATCTCCTCGGAGAGGGACTTGGACTTTGTTGAGTAGAGAGCTTAGGACTCTCACTGTAGCAATACTGTATCAGCAACCCTTCAACATTTCCAGACTTATTTTTCAAGGGTTGGCATCAAATGAAGAGAAGCAAGTCAATCAAAAATTTCTTATGTATCCACGCTTTATACAGATCATGATAAATAGAGAATTACCTGATCTTCAACGAATGGGGGAGGTTTTGAAACTGCAGGACCCCAATATATGAAAAAGAATGAAAGATTCTCAAAGTAAATTCATTGACAATGATGACTGGGATGTACTCCCATGGTTGCTCGTACTAGCTCTAGGTGCTATTAATGTGCCTAGAACCCCAGGAAATAGTGATGATGAAGAAGATGATGAAGAAGATGATGATGGTGCAGATGATAATCAAAATGATGATGGAGGTGATGGCCCGGAAGGTGGAAATGACATGGTTATTGATCATACTGCTAATGCACAGAGGTTGTTGAGGAAACTGTGCCTTTGATTGATCAAGTTGCCTGTGAGGCAGATAATGCAGAGGTAGATGTCAATGAGGAGATGAATGTACCAGTTGTGAATCCGATCTCACAGTCTACAGAGCAGATGGATGTTGATACTTTTGTAGCAAGTGTTGTATCAAATGTTACTGCAACAATCTAGAAGATAACTCCACCTGACTCTCCACCACCTGAAGTTTACAAAGATGACACAGATTCACTTGAGCTAAGTGATGCTAATGATGATATTCTTTCTTCACCAGCCCTAACTGAACCTACCCTATCTGATGTTGAACCAACTGTTAACATTTCTGTCCTCACACCACCAACATCTCCACTGCAAGTCTCACATATACAAGCTCAACCTGCTATTGAAACAACCCAACCAACTCAACCAACCCCATCTCCTAAACCATATAAGGTCCCATTCCCTGAAACTTCAGAATCTGAACCATTCTCTAAACCCGCCCCAAAGCCAAATCAAGAAACCCCACCATCAAGTCCTAACCTATATGATATTGTGTGTGAGAATGCCAGACTTGAGTTTGAAAACATAATGTTGAAAGAACAAAATGTCATACTGACTACAAGGAACCCGGCATTGGAAGCTGCCCTGAATGAAGCTCTATTGAAAATTCGAACCCTAGAGGGGCATTCTGAGGTTGAGAAGACCTCAAATGCACCAAAACAAGGGGAGAATACTGAAGGTGCAGAGAGTTTAAGGGCGATTGTTGAATTATATGAAAGTTCTGAAGAGGAAGTGGTGGAGGTTGAATCATCAAATGCCTTAAATATGCTAAATCAAGCATATGATGATGGAGATTCAGATGTTGAGGGGAGGATAAACAAGAAGAAGAAACCGAAGAAGAAATCTTAAAAAGAAAAGCAAAGGGAAAGGGGGTTGCACTTACTGATGATGATCTACATCCCCTACCCCAACATACAGTTCAGTCTGATGATGTCTTGTACAAAGAAAATGTAATTGATCCAGACATTGCAGAAGCTGAATCTATAAGGACAGCCATAAATTTGATGAATGAAGAGTTAGAGTCCTTGGATTAAGAAGAAGAGGAGGAAATACCTCAAGATGTGCTTGAAGCACTTATAAACATGAAAAAGAAAGAAGAGGCAGATGAGAGGAGATTGAAAGAAGAAGTTAAAGTAATTAAGGCTACACTTGATGCCATGAGAAGAAAATATGAACATTGATGAACAAGGACAGGACAAAACTGAAGAACCTGTGACAACTGAACAGGAAGAGCCTGAAATAATTGAACCTGAAATGCCTGAAACTGAATATGTTGAGAGTGAAATAGAAAAAGACAATGAGCAAGAAAAGGGTCTGGGCATAAGAGAAGAACTTGAGACACCAAAGATGCCATGGAACGTATATGTCAAATTTATTGCACAATTGGTAATGCTCAGAACACATTATGATATCTTGCTACATCCGGATGAGTTCAGACCGGAAACTGTAGCTGCGGTAAGGAGGGCTCAAGAGGAGCTAAGACAAGAACAGAGGGACAAAAGCCAATTCTTGCTGATAGACACATCTGAACCAATCATAGAAGAATTTGGTGATAAAGACAACCATGAATCAGAAGAGTCTATGACCTCAGAGTCAGTTGATGAGGAGATTATACTGGAAGGACCAGAAGTTGAAACATATCAGTCTAACACTCCTACTCCATCTCAATCAAATTTGAAAAGAAAAGACACAGCTGAAATAGAAACACCAAAGTCCAAGAGACAAAAATCAGTGAAGAAAATGGTGTACAAACTATGACTGGAAAAACTGGAAGAAATAAGGAGAGCTTAATCGGAAAGAAGTGAAGAACCTATGATTGAGGCTCTCCATGATCTTAAAGAAACAATTGATTTAGATGATGAGAATGAAGATGAGGAGGGTTTAAAGGACACTGAAAAGGAAAATGAAGATAGATCTTGCCTGATAAATCTTGAATATGATGAAAAGTATCTTCAAAGACTGACAAAAGAACAAATGGCCAAAGAAGCAGAAGGTTGGAGACAAAAGGATATACGAAGAGAATTTCTGATAAAGGCTGAGTATAAGCCGGCATTTTTAAATTTACAATCCTTTGACTCCATTGATAAATTATACAAAAAGGCTCTAATAGATGACATGGCAAGCATGGTAGAGGAAATAAACAAAAGAAGAAAGACAAATGAGGACAAGGAATATGAATCCATGAAAAAGAAACATTATATTCAATTCTTTCAAATTCATGGTTTTGAGTATGAGTCATTAATCAAACTCACTATGGAGGAATTAAAGAAGAAAGTGCAAAACGTGAAAGACTCTCATGCAAGAAAACAGACAGCTGCAAATCTTGAAAGAGAGAAAAGGGAAAATGAGCAGAAAGAAAAGGAGAGAGTTGAATCTGAGAAGAAAGAAACTGAGGCAAAAGAATGGTTTGAAGACCCTCAGAGAGTCCAAACTTTAAAAGATCTAGTAATGGACAAGGGTATGACCGAAGAGGAATTCAATAGAATGCCCCATGCTCAACTACTAGAGATATACAAAAGGGAGCAAAGAATGTATATGGAAACAGAAAGAAAGTTGCAGGAAGAAAGAAAGAAGATGGATGATCTAGTGAGAGCAGAATTGATGAGTGCATTGCACAGGAAAGGAGTGAGTGTGGGAAGACTAATCATTCAAACTGATGAAACATTGAAGAAATGGTATGAGGAAGAAGGGCTTAGTGTATAAAAGAAAACTCAGCAATGAAGCACAAGTCGGACTCCAAGGTCAGAGGTTGTGAGGCCTGAACCACCACGTAATGTAAATTTGCCCACACATCTCTTCTTCGATAAATGATCAAAGACCTTGAGAGTCGTTACTGAAGATAAGAAAGAACATCTCATCATCTTTAGGGATGACTTAAGAAATTTCACAAAAGAACAATTAACCAGGATGGCTGAATTGACTTTGTATGACAATCAAATCAGAAGTCAGCCATCTGGTCAACAAAGAAATGATCTCTCGAAATTCATAAAAGAACAAGCAGAAATGGGATTCCCATTCTTACAGCAAAAGAAAAGAGAGATCAAAAGTCAGCCAGAAAGGGAAAAGAGGAACAGGAGGATAAACGAAGTATACACATCTGAGCTTTCCCTCTTTGATTCCAAGAAACGAAAGTCTGAAGCAAGCAACTCACACCATAAAAGGAAGACCTTGAAAGAGTGCTTAGTGATGAGGGAAGTGATGCAGGAACCAAACTTGATGGTACAACAATTTGGGAGAATCACGTACATAACGTACAATCAGCATAATGATTCAATCACTTTGAGAAATAAGTCTGGAATTCCCATTGCAGTGATAAGACAAGATGAAAATCTCAAGTTTATGTGTCCACAGGACCTTCAGGACTTGATCACTGCCAAATTTCCTTTTGACTCCTCTGATTCCGTAGAGCTAGACATGATTAAACAGAAGGCAGCCTACGTGAAGAAAATGAAAGAAATTGCTGATGCAGGGAGGAGGAGAAGAAGATAGCAAAATGGAGCTCAAAGAGAATCAATTTGTTTCAGTTTATCTTTGTATTTTTGGTTAATTTGTATTTGATGTAAAATAACTTTAATCTGTAATGCCCTAGTGGCAGAATTCCTACTTATGTAATGAAATGACATGTTCTCAAATGATATATTTTTTTAATGTCTGATACATGTGTAACTCTATGTAGGTATGTTTTGGTGCATCTGAGCTTGTTCCAATCTAGGGGGAGATTGTTGGGTCGGATTTATGATAAGGAAGATTGGAATCTTCTCAACCTCCTTAGAAAATGGCTAAGTATGGACTTCGAGCAAGCCTAGACGATCGAGCATAGTTTTACTACTTTGAGCAAGGTCTTCAGAACCTTAATTGGTTAATCCTTCTAAGTGTTAAGGCTTCTAGCAAGCTACACTTCAACGATAAAGAGTATTCTTCTATCAAGCATGGATTGCCAATCGAGCAAACAGCTTGATCATACAAGTTTTAACCAAGTGTTACGATCACAGGATGATCGAGTACATGGGGACAAGCATGGATGCAATAAGAAGATGTAACGTGTTCAAAGCAAGGAATTCTAGCGTAGTTCAGTTCCCGAGCAAGATTTACATCCGAGCATGCTAAAGATTGCTAAATAAGTACAACTGAAGACATCAAGAAGAATGAGCTTGCTCGATGGACTAGTTCGAGCAAAGCGTGGACCAGTCAAGAAGGATGAAGTCTACTGGAAGGGAATATCTTCTCTGAAGATATTCTAAGTAAAGTACGCTCGAGGATACTCATCGAGCATACCTAGCATAGTGAGCTTGCTGGAGCAAGATTGTTATCTTGCTCAAGGACTCAACACTTGTATTATTTTGTATTTCATTATGTAATGTTTAGGAACTTCTAGAAGGAATGTCAGGGACTATAAATAGGGGTCCTAGGATACCTTTTAGGACACGGATTTCCAGACGGAATACAGGCTGGCACACACTGAATACGAAAAAATTCCAAAGAATATTCTCTTTGTTTTCTCGTACATCCGCCGCCGCCGTCACACGAAACCCTAGACATTCCTTTCACTTTTCAATTAATGATGTATTTAATATAGTGAATCTTTGTCTTTGAATGAGCTTTTATTAACTATCTATTACTGTTTTGTGTTTATTATTCACACTCTTTCGTTCCCACTCGTTGGATATCCTGATTCCGCCGGGATATTCAACAGGCCTTGGGTAATCGAGTCGGTGTGTTCTTGTCAACCTTTTTAAGGTTTCACCCGACTCTCGGTCCTGACATCCTCACACGCACAAGCGTTGATTCTGCAATAAGACGCACGGGACTAGGCATGCGGGTCAAAGTCTCGAACTACTGCTGGTTAGCATAAATGGTTGTTTCAAAATCAGGAAATTTCTCAGCCATGGAATGACGGGCCATTTGTAGCGGGATAACGTCTTCCAGGATCCAAAAGAACTTTGTTTTCCATTCACGAGCACTACGGGGCGGCTTAGTACCTATTGCCCCTTTCCTAGTGGAGGAAGAACTAAACCAAATTCCTCGACCTTGTAATTTATAAAACACAAAAAATTTATCGACGGTCGGGACTACGCCCTGAGATTAGCAGCATAATTCAAAATGAGAATCCTCATCAACCCAAAGGGGTGCATCTGGAAGATGTGTATTCTGGTCAGAATATAAAAATCTCCCCAAAAACTTCGTTATTGGAAACCTAAAGTTTCCATTCGAAAAGAACTCGATATATAATGCCATCTTGCCTTTTGGAGGCTTATCGGCTGTGGACCCTGCAGCTAGAAGTTCTGGCTCCCATTCCGGAGCCAGACCATAACCGTTGACAACATCCGTAAAATCTTTCTCTTTCTAGTTGATCGGAATGAGATCTATAGTAGGAGAAGGATTCTCTCCTTACCATCGGCCATAAGGGCGTTAGAAAAAAATTTGTCACGGCGAGCTATGATTAAGGGTCAGATGCTGATAAGAAAGCAAGGAGGAAAAATGGCTGAAATTAAAAACTTCAGAAGTATACGAGGAATAGAGACGACCACACCTATTGATACTCATCGTAATTAATGAGATGAGAAAGGGAACAGCAGAGGAAAAAACAATCGCCCAATAAGTGATCGACACGATAGGCAGGAAAAATGATAAAAGAAAAAGAGGTTTCAAAACAGCCACCCAAGACACTTGCAGACGCCTCGAAATAGGCGCCAGACACAATCCAGAGCAGAACTGTCACATCATAGCCTTGAAAGCTTAAGCCTATAGTTTGGATAATCATCATACACGCGGAAAGACAACCTCAGAAAAAGTCACCTAAGAGAAACATTAAGTCCAAAATTCCATCCGCAGAAATGCACCGCGAAAGAAACAATTCCCTGGGGGGACATATAGAGGTCGGGCAGTAAAATGACCCACAAACCCAAGAAAGGCACCGCTGGGTCATCTGTAGCACCCGAGTGCCATCAACATGACCCACGAAAGACATCCACGCTCCACACAAGAAGGAAATATAACGAGTTCTTATTTGAGAAAAGAAGACGGTTGTAACAACATCCTTCTAGAAGATTACCAAAATATCCCTAAATAGGATGTTTCCTCCTTTTATGAATAATACATGGTGGTATAGCCAATGAGAAAGAGACAGCTAGACACCTAGTAACAACCATGCACATGGCCAGCTGTCACATCCTATCAAGGCGCGACACTGTCCATTCAGGTGGAAAAAGAATCTTTTGGATATTGACAACTCCACCAATCACATTCCCTCCACCCCTACCTTGATCATCGTATTTATTCATCCTTCACATAATACATCAATAACTTTAGTACTTTCTCTCTCTACATAATTGTATTATGGGAATCTTGTCCTTCCCATAACGAGAGTGGTCTGTTTTGGAAGAGTTAATTAGGATTTAGTTGGAGATTTGATTCAGTTAAATGTCGGATTTATATGCGTTTCTTCATACTGTGATAACTGTAGCTTTTGAATCGAATGTAATTAGGTGTTTGCATATTCTCACCGTAACCGTTTTTCCGTTGCATATCGATTCCGGCGAGCCTTAACAAACTTTTTCGGCTAACTTAGATTTTTTCAACAATGTAGCAGGATTTTCTGGCAACATATTTCCGGTGAAATTCATGATTAATCTATCTTCGAAACTCTTCAATTTTGATTTCGATCATGTTATGGTCATATGCATTGTTACGTATTTACTAGTTTGTGAGAACGTCATGAACTCCGTATTAGATTCAATTTGATTTTGGTTTCTGGTTGGTATTCCGTTGTTGCCGAAGACGTGAAATTTGTTTGTTGATCATTTCCCGGCTACACATATCAATTCAGATCCTAACTGAATTTCCGGCAAGCCTTATTCAAATAATTCTGGTCATATTTGGCATCAGTTGATAATTTTTTCATAATCTGAATCAATTTGTTGCAATTATGATTGAATTTGCGTATTACGGCGAAGTAACTAATTTGTTCAATTTCCGGTCACAACTAACTTTCCGACGAACGGAAAATTCAAATTTTGTTTCTTGCCGCACATAACCGTTTCGATTCAGATGTTCTGATATCGTTTCAAGTGTTATTTGCCAAATCAGATTCCATACATTGCAGATTTTAACTTAGATTCCGATTGTGTTGTTCGATTAGTTTCCGAGTCACTCTGATTCATTTCTTTTGATTTGTGAAGAAACACTAAGTGAACCAGGGCAGATTACGGATAATCTGTGGGTTAAGTAATGTTTCCCACGAGGATGAGGTCCAGCAGAGAAGGTTGTTCTTCAGATGATCTGCAAAACAGACACCGTAAGCTCGTCACTGAGAAGGGGGGGGGGGTTCCTCCTTGTGACCACCCTCCGGCGTGAGAATCAGACTAGATTGCTCTGAATATAAGTGTATATTAAGAGATTGCTAGATAAGATAATGAGATATCAGATGATGTCCTTACGATTCCAAGGTGTTGGAGTATTTATAGCCGAAGGTAGGTTTCCTAGAAGGTACAGCCGGCTGAATAGTATTCCTGTTCTACCAACAGTGGACTACGCTCAAGCCATGCTGGTTGGTGGATAGGCTGCGGCCTACAGTGACAAGGTCGGCTGTATACTGTTCCTTTACTGCCGGCTATGCACTGTTCCACCAAAAGTAGGCTGCGCACGTCCCACAGTAAGGGTTGGTGAGTAGGCAGCGGCTAATAGTGACAAACAGTACTAGAGGGTGCTCCTCCTCGTACTGTTGTCGGTGAGCTGTCACCCTGTGATTGGTTCATGGGCGTCTCTGGTCAGATCGTCTGTTTTGCCCATACCTTGGTAGGTATAGTACAAAAGATCTTCCAGAAGCATACGGACTGGCTCATTTGGGCGGGAGTATTCCCGCCTTGCTCATTCCTTCAGGTGACTACTGAAGTAACAATAGTGCCTTGTGCGTGTAGCCTTGCTATCAGTGCAGGTAGCCTTCCCTGATGGCTTGTATCCGCAACTGCGGGAACAAGCGGGGTACTTCACCATTGGGAGGCTTTCCCTGCGGGTACAGCTGGCGTACTGCGCGTAAGGTCTTCTCTGAGCATGGTGGGTCCTGCGGAAGCAGTTGGTCGTTGCGCAGACGTCCCTGTTCAAGGTGAGTCTTGCGGGTCCAACTGGGTTCTGCTGGGACCTACCTCTTCAAGTCCCCCCAGTCCAATGTTCTTCTCATGAATTATTAATAAGTGAGGTGAACTTTTGGACTAGCAAGGGGTTTTGAAAAGGGTTTTTAGTTTTAAGGTTTTCCGTGGGGATTCTTCCCGCGGTTTTCCTAATGTCACGCAGAAATTCCCGACTTTTCTGCTTGATCTTTGGGTATGAAGCGGGTAGGTTTGTAACCTCCTCGCAAGTCAGGAGCGTTGAGTCCCACTTGTGTGGATTCTCCATGGGGTTTTGGTAGTTTTCAACATAGTGATCAATTATGTTAAAACCACCAATTCCATCTTGGAGTTTCAAACAATATAGTTCTCGACGTTCCCGCCATGCGGGGATGTTATTCCCGATTCCGCAAGCATGGCCCAGAAGATCCTTCCTGGTTTGAATTCCCTGCGGAGTGCTAAGTATGTGAAGGGTTTTGCCTTGACACTGTACCCGCACTCGTCTTACGGTTACTTTAGTTCCAAGGTATTTCTGGCGTCCATTCCCTGCGGGTGCTAAGTATGTGAAGGGTTTTGCCTTAACACCGTACCCGCACCTGTCTTACAGTTACTTGGTTGCCAAGGTAAGGGGTATTTTCCCGCTTACTTTTGAATCTTTTTGAATTTTTGAAATTTTTTGAAATTCGAAGAGTTGGTGAAAGGATAAGAACAGTCCAAACTGCTGAAACGTCGTGCGACGGTTTCTTCTGACTGTGTCAGGACGTGCAGGAAGTTATGGTGACGTGACAGTACCTGGTCATTCCAGACGCTTTTTCAGGCGCGTGGGCGCGATTTTTCGGGCGCGTGGCCGCGAAATTAATGGTACGCGTCCTTTCAACAGCTGTTGCCAGCTTGCTTTTTGCCACGTGTCATAGTTTCATTGCACCTTCGATTTCTCTCTCTTCCGTATTAAATTCATCGCATTAATTGCGATTAGTATATAAAGGGGGAGAGGGCTCTTTGTAATCCACACTTTCACTTTTCTCTTCATCTTCAAAACGATTTCCGGCGAATACTCAACTTTTCAGTCGAGCATTCTCTCGAAATCGTTCTCTTCTTTCATATCTGCAAGATGTCTTCTGCTTACGATCTTGAGGGTACAGCCCAGGAGGCTGGGGTGCACGCCGAGCACCCGTCATCCACGTCCGACAAGGATGACAAGAGTACTGCTGGCGAGTGCCAGTGTGCTCTGCCTGTCGATCTATATCAGTACATCGTCAGGAAGTTCATGCTCGAGTCTCTCGAGCGTGAGTTTCCTGAACCTCATCAGACGGTGTATGATGCCCCCAGAGGCAAGATCGGGGTATATGCCGCATTCTTTGTCTATGGGAATCTTAGGTTCCCACTGACAAAGTTTGTGTACCGTGTCCTAGAGAGGCACGGTGTACACCTGACAGAGGTGCACCCGATGGCGATCGCGAAGATTCGCCACTTCGAGTGGGTGTGCCAGATTCTGGGCATTGAGCCCTTCGTCGACCGCCTGATGACCTTCTACTCTTGGAGGTGCATCCAGGGGTGGTATACTCTGATAACCCGTATAAAGGGTTTGAAGATTTGCGCAACCGAGCGCAGTCTTCGTTCGTGGAAGCGGGAGTTCTTTTTTATCTCCGCTCGCGCCATCCCCCTTGCCATGAAGTTCAAGAATGGGCAAGCACTCCCCAGCCTTCAAGCCTCCAACTACCAGGAGGCGGAATGGTTCTCAAAGATATCCCGAGTCCAATCTCCGGTTTACCGCTTTGCGGAGTCCGGGATGGTGATGCTCGGGATGAGCCGGGTATGGAAGGATGCGGATGCGCAAAAGGTCCCGATCGTCCTCGAATACGGTTTGAACTCTGTTCCTTACGGTACGGTCTGTCTTCTTTGTTTATATTTGTTTGTCTTCTAACTGTTTGTCTTTTATTTCAGAGGGGAACGACTTGCAGTCGCTCCTGTACCCGCGGGAGGCTGATAGTCCCGCTCGGATGGGTACTCGTGCTCTAGATGAGAATGAGTTGCCCATCCTTGCACAGACGGCGGATCGGTTCGTGGAGGTCTACCCGCCAGGCCACGAGATCCTGAGCGCCAGGCGGCCAGGTAAGGCGTTATTCAACCCTCGACCCCTCAATGTTGAAACCTCTGCTGGAATTCCTCTAATCCTGTGTTCTGATGAGGAATCCGCAGATGGTCCTTCGTTGGTGCGGAAGAAGAAGGCTGCCGGCGGGAAGGGGAAGGCGAAGGTGGCCTCCACTGCCGATCCGGTGCCTCGGTCTGACTCAGAGACCGAGAGCGAGGAGGTGGCGGGGAACCCCGGTGGTGATAAGACCACTGCTCCGGAGGCTGCGACTGTCACCTCCGGAGAGCCCAGGATGACGACGGTGAGCGGCGCAAAGAGGCCGGCTCCATCGGGTTCGTCCCCGCCTGTCCGCACTTTTAGGCTCAAGAAAACCCGTAAGTACAAACTTCCTTTATTTTTAACTTCATAGCTTTCCATCATTAATACTTATCTTCCTTGTGCAGGCGTGGATGCTACGGCATTCCAGGGTGGAGCGGGGAGGAGTACCTCCCCGCCCATGACGGTAGGCTTGGTCAGCCTACCTGAGGCGGCGACCCAGGCGGCTGCGCCTACGCCTGCTTCCGCTGGTTCAGTTGCTCACTCCGTTGAGCCAACTGTTCCAGCTGTGATGACATTACCGCCGGCTGTCAGTGCCATATTTACCGCATCTTTCGCTGAGCCGGCGGTTACTTTTGCTGCGGACTCCGCAGCGGCGACCGCGGCGGCCTTCACCATGCCTCCTCCGTCATCGGCAACTACGGCCGATCCTTCAGGTATGCATGGGGCTTCTCGCCAACCTCTGCCTCCTTCCCATCTACCTAACCTCTTGGACGGATTTCCCTTAGGTTCAGGTGATGGGTTTGGCGGCTATCGGCCTGTTATTGACCCTACAGGTGCGTAGGGTTCTTTTGGCCTATTTTTTTTTTTTTTTTATCATCTTTTCCTAACTGCTTTTTGTTTTTTGCAGTGTCGGATTCCAATGAAGTGTATGTTCCACGATGGAACATCCGCCGAGGAACAACCCTTCGCACACCTGTGGAGTGCGTGGAGTGGGCTCGTCACGCAGCTCCCAGTGGCGTTGGGGGAAGCCATGGCTAGCTACTAGGAGGGTAGGCTAACCAATGAGCTTCGGGTTCTCCTGGCCCGGATGCAGCCGCGCGTCGAGCTGCTTTGTCGTGAAAACGACAAGTTAAAGCAGCTCGCATTCAAGAAGTAGCTCAGGCGCGGGCTGTCCGGGAGGAGAATAGGAGGCTCTCCGCCGCGGCTGCGGAGAAGGAGAAGGCGTTCAAGGCCCTTGAAGTTGAGGTTCAGGCCCGTCTCGAGGCTCGTTCCAAGGCTGCCCAAGCTGTTAACGAACAGCTTCGGCTGGCTAAGGAAACTGCTAGGAACGCAACTGAAAGGGCCACCAAGGCTGAAGCTGTTGCTGAGCCTCTACGCCTCGAGAATGAGGAACTTAAAGCTAAACTAGAGGCGCTACAACAGGCTCATGATGCCTTGGCGATGGAGGACGCGAAGAAGCTCCAAGAGATCCTGGACCAGAGGGGCGTGCTTGACCACACTGAGCGGAAGCTAAAGGGCGTCGAAGAGGCTGCTGCAAAGGAAGTGTTGCTTGCCAACCTCAATAAAAGTGAAGCCGAACGTGCCTGTAACCAAGCTCAAGCCGCCCTCCAAGAAGCTCTGGTTGCCAAGGAATGGCTTCTTCGAGAAGCGTTGTTTCAGGTAAGCTTTTCATGTCTTTACGCTTTCCTTTGTAAATAGAAAAGGTTTTGATACTTGTATTTTTTTTCTTTTTGTAGGTTGTGCATTGGGTCTTCACGGAGACGTCTTATGACGATGCTATGAGCACAGCCCTCAACGCTTCTCACGAGGATGGGGAAAAGGCCGGCTTCCTGCTTGGTCTAGGGTTTGTTGAGAAAGGCATCCCGCCTTCCAACTTCCCTTTGTATGATGTGGATACTGAAGCTGTTTATGACCAAGCAGTGAATCAGTATGCCGCCTTCCCGCATCCGGTGGTGGAGAAGGTAAACGAAGTCGCTGCTGCTGATGATGGGCTAGCTATCCTTAAAGCTTTCCTTGAACCGCCACGCTCTACTGATGGTGTGGGTCCAAGTGGAAGTGGTCCTGAAGCATGATCCTGAAGATCCCTCTCCACCATTAGCGTAGATTTTTGTTTTTTTGTATAGCTTCTTTTGTATGCGGGTATGCACCCAGCAATCTTTGTAATATTTGAATTTTGATGGAATAAAGATTGTGTTAATTCTTTGCCTTGTTTAGTTTACGCATGTTTTGATCTAACTTAGCAATTTCTTTAGTACTTAGATAAGTTAACTTTTAACGTGGCAAATTATAAGTTTTTTTCGCTTCCTCTTTCATGATTGTGCGGGTATGACCGTCACTTACACTTAGTAGGATGGCTTAACTTTACTTATATCTGACCTGCATGGAAGTTTTCCTCATCTTTTCCTTTGAAATTTTCTAAGTGTTCAGAATAAGTTAACCTTTGGACGTGGTAGATAATAGGTTGAAGTTTTGCCTCCTTGTTCGTGATTGTGCGGGTAAGACCGTCACTTGCACTTACAAGGATGGCTAAACTTTACTTACATCTGACCTGCGTGGAGGTTTTCCTTAAAACATGAAATTTTTACCGTTGTGTTTATGCGGGTGTTTTGCCGCCTTCCACACGTAACGACTTACTTCTTCCCCTATTTATGCGGTGAATACCGGCACATCAGTGTGGGAAGTTCATAAGTATAAAGGTAAGGCTATCAACACATTGTGAAAGGAGAATCATTTCCATTAGAAGTGGCTCTAGGCCTTTTCTTTACAAGTTTGGAATTGATCTACATATAACATTTGCGTAATTGAGCTCCATTCCATGTTCTTGGGATGGGAGTGCCATCGAGCCTTTCGAGCCGGTATGGGCCCTTTCCCAGAACTTCTTTGATAATGTATGGCCCTTCCCAGACCGGGGCCAGCTTTCCTGGGCGTTCTTGGTTCGAAGCCTCGTTGTTACGCAGTATGTAGTCTCCTACATTGAAGTTGCAGAGTTTTACCCGCTTGTTGTAGTACTTTTGCATTTGTCGCTTGTAGTTCTCTTCACGCACTGCGGCTAAGTCTCTGCGTTCCTCGGTTAGCATAAGGTCTAACCGTCTTTCCGCATCATTGTCTTCTGGCTGAATCAAGACCCTTGGTGAGGGTAAACCAATTTCGACCGGGACCATGGCTTCAGTGCCATAAGTGAGACTGAACGGGGTTTCTCCCGTACAGGCCTTCTTCAGCGTTCTGTTTGCCCAAAGGACGTGCGGAAGCTCGTCCACCCAGCCGGATCTGTGTTCCAAGAGTCTTTTCTTTATGCCTTCGACAATTCTCTTATTTGCTCTTTCCACCTCACCATTACCTTGCGGGTGTGCCACTGAGGTAAAGGTGTGGGTGATTTGAAGTTCTTTCAGCCACTGTTGTAGCTTCTTGTCAGCAAAGTTGGTGCCGTTATCGCTCACCAAATTCTGTGGAAGTCCAAAACGACAAATAATAAATTCCCAAATAAATTTTTTGATATGTTTCGCGGTTGTTTGGGCTATGGGTTTTGCTTCTATCCACTTGGTGAAGTAGTCGATGGCTACCACTAGGAACTGAACATTTCCTGCTGCTGTAGGAAATGGGCCTGTCACATCGATGGCCCACTTCTGAAATGGCCATGAAGAGGTGACTGGAACAAGTTCATTCTTCGGGCGGTGCGTGTTGGGTGCGTAGAGCTGGCAAGACCTGCATTTTCTGATGTATGCCAGCGCATCCGTATGCATCCCCGGCCAAAAGTATCCCGCATTGTTTAGCTTAGCTACAACAGCGCGGGGACCTGCGTGTACTCCACAGATGCCTTCGTGTACTTCCCTTAGGAGGTAGTCAGCATCTTGGTTGTCCACGCATCTTAAGAGTGGGCCAAGAAAGTTACGTCTGTAAAGGATGTCATCGATGAGTTGATAATTCAGTGCTTTACAGCGTAGTTTTCTTGCCTGTGTTTTTGACTCTGGTAGTGTACCTGCCGCGAGGTATTTTATTATTGGTGTCATCCACGTTTCTGTGCCGGTTTGGATGACACAAATTTCCTTGTGCGGGACCGAAGGTGCCTCGAGGAGTTCAATGCGGATGTCCTTTCCCAAGTGGGTGAAGGCTAATGATGCAAGCTTGCTTAACGCATCCACAGATTTGTTTTCACTACGCTTGACGTGTATGACTTTGCAATCATTAAAATCGCGCATAAGGGTTTTTGCTTGTGCGAGGTACAGGGCCATTGTGTCGTTCACGGCCGTGTACGTCCCGTTGATTTGATTGGCTACTAACATGGAATCCACGTGGGCTTCAAAGTGTTTCACTCCCATCTTACGCGCAATTCTCAGCCCAGCCAAGAATGCTTCATACTCGGCTTCGTTATTCGTACTTGGAAAATCCAGTCGAATAGGGTAAGTGTATTCTTGGCCTGCTGGGTTGGTTAGTTTCAGCCCAGCGCCTGAACCTTCGTTATTGGCTGCTCCATCAGTGTAGAGTCGCCAGACATCATTGATGTCCTGTGCTGGAGAGGGTTGAGCCTCTTCCTGGCACTCTTTTTCCCGCGATGCAGGCACTTCCGCAATAAAGTCGGCCAAAACCTGGCCTTTTATGGCTGGTCTTGGCTTATACTTTATCGCATATTCCCCCAACTCAATTGCCCATTTGGCTAGGCGTCCCGATAACTCGGGTTTGCGTAGAACGTTTGCAAGTTTGAAGTTGGAGAGAATGGTTATTGGGTGACCCTGGAAATATCGTCTTAACCTGCGTGAAGCGTGTATAAGTGCTAAGACTAATTTTTTGAGGGTAGAGTACCGGGTTTCTACGTCTGTTAGGATACGGCTGACATAATAGATTGGCATCTGGATGCCTTTTCGCTCTACTAGCAGGACTGCCCCGGTTGCTCTATCTGTTGCGGAAAGGTATAGGATTAACTCCTCTCCCGCTTTTGGTGCTGTGAGCGTTTGGAGTTCGATCAAGCGTGACCGAATCTCCTGAAAAGCTGCTTCCGCTTCTGGTGTCCAGCGGAAGTGCGTTTTCTTTAAACAGTTTCTCAATGTTGACACGAAAGGAAACGACTTATCCGCGTGGTTTGCCAAAAAACGATTAAGTGCCACTAGTCGTCCATTCAGTGTCTGAGCCTGTTTGATGGTAGTAGGTGATTCCATTTTGATAATGGCTTCGACCTTTTCAGGGTTCGCTCTGAAGCCATCTTTAGTGACGATGACCCCCAAGAACTTCCTTCTTCCATTCCAAAGGCACACTTGCTCGGGTTGAGTTTCATGTTTATCTTCCTAAGCGTGTTGAAAGTTTCTTCGATGTCTTTCAACATCGCTTCTGCGTCAGGGCTTTTGATGACCAAGTCATCCATGTAGACTTCCAAGTTCCTCCCAATTTGGGCATGAAACTGGTTGTCCATCAGGCGTTGGTATGTGGACCCGGCATTCTTAAGTCCGAATGGCATCATTTGGTAACAAAATGTGCCATCGGGCGTCCGAAAAGCGGTTTTGTCCTGATCATCAACGGCCATGTGGATTTGATGGTACCCCTTATACGCATCCAGGAAGCATTTAAGGCGAAACGGTGCTAACGAATCCACCTTAAGATCAATTTCGGGTAACGGATAACAATCTTTGGGGCATGCTTTGTTTAAGTCCTTGAAATCTATGCACATGCGCCATTGTTTGTTATTCTTCGGTACCATAACGGGATTTGCAACCCATGTTTGATATCTACTAACGCGTACGATGCCTGCGTCAAGGAGTTCCTTGACCTGGGTTCTACACGCGTTAGTTTGTTCTGGCCCCACTACTCTGCGCTTTTGTACGACTGGCGTAACAGCCGGATCGCATTTGAGCTTATGCTCTGCCTTACTTCGGGGTACACCAGTCATGTCAGCTGGTGTCCACGCGAAGATGTCAGCGTTTTTCTGTAATAAGCGCTTGAGTAAGGTGCGTGTGGGATCAACAACTGTCGGGCCAATGGAAACGGCCTGGTCAGGGTATTTGCCATTGAAGGCCCATCTTTCCGGTTCGGTGATGGTTGGTTTAGCCATCTTTGGTTTGGGTTTAGATGAGACAGATGCGATGCATACCTGGGGAATGCCGGTGATCATCGCTACACCCTCAGCTGTTGGCCATCCCATCATGCCGTGGACTGAAGATACCACGGCGTTGAATCTTGCCATCCCGTATCTTCCGAAGAGAATGTCGTATGTGTGGTGTGGTTTCCTCATTACGACAAAATCCACGTCTTCTGTGCGTGAGTGATTCCCGTCCGTAAGAGTGACGGGGAAAGATAGGATACCCAGGGGGGTGTTTGTGCTGCCGTCGAACCCTTCCATCGAGGCGTAGATCGTTTCCAGGCGTTCCTTGTCTTCGTCATCTAGCTTGTCGAAGAACTGTCTGTACATCACCGTTGACGAGGCGCCGTTGTCAGCAAGAGTGCGAGAAGTGATGTAGTGCCCCAGCTGGCTTTTGATCACGATAGGGCCTTCCTTGCTGGGTCCTCCTGGCACTCGCGGGAAGCGCACCTCAGCTTCCTTCCACGCGCATGGTTCTGTCGCTCGCCTTTTTCTTCCTCTGATCTTACCATGAACCATGTTGATGCTGATGTCAACGGGCTTTCGTCCGTTGCCTCTGTACCGGTTATCATTCCTTCCTCCCTTCTTGATTGATGCCACAAGGTGTGCAAGTCTTCCTTCCTTGACGAATGTTTCAACAATATCCTTCAAGGATGTACACTCTTCCGTACTATGACCTTTTTGTCCCGTAGAAGTCACAGGATTTGCTCTGATCCGCATTAGGTCGCTACCGGATCATTGGAGCTTTTGGCCATGGTAGTTTTTCGGTGGCAAATATCTCCGTGACGCTTTTGGTGAGTGGCGTCCACCGGTGTTTTCGGCTTGAAGGGTGTGTGTTATCTCTTCCGCCAACAAGAGGGTGAGAGCTGGATGAGGTGTCAAAGTTTACCCTTGACTGCCAAATACCTAGCTTCCTCTTTTTGTTCTGCCGGGCGATCCGAACATTGTTTTCTCTAGTCCTTTGCGTGTAGAGGTGTGTACTCTGGGGAAGATCCCTTCCCAGTTGCTTCTCCGTCTTGGCAAAGCGCTTGGCCGCCGTCATGATGGCATCCCATGTGGATGGCATGTCGTCCTTACCCGTCAATGTGCGGATAAGCTCTCGGTATTCGGCGCCCTGGATGAAAGCGGCGCGAACAAGATCTTCACTTATGTTGCCCAGACTTAGCTTTTTGGAGTTGAAGCGAGTGATAAAGTCTAGTAAAGATTCATCCTCCTCTCTAACGCAGTTGAGGATCGTCCACTGTTCTTCAGTATATTTCCTTTGTTGGCTGAAGTGTTGGCTGAACTTATTCTGAAAGTCCGCCCAATCATAGATGTGGTGGACTGGTAAACGATCGAACCATGCCCTGGCCGCTCCAACCAGAGTCATCTGGAACATATAACACCACGTGGGTTCCGTCCAGTTACTGACGGTTGCCCCCGCAATGAATCTGTTCAAGTGGTCGTCTGGGTGGATAGACCATCATAAGTGCCGATGTTAGACATTTGTTTGGCACTTCTCGGGGCGATTGCTTCCGCAATGTCCCTTGCGAACTTTGACTTTCCTGCATTTGCAGCAGTTGGTCTAATGGTTTTGGAGAAGTCACGCGGGTTTCTCTTCGCATTCGTTGGTTTAAAGGTTTCTCCAAAATTCCTTGTCGGTTGAAAGTCCGTTTCCTTACGCTTCCCTTATGCCTTATGGCGAGGGTTTGCGTCGGTATCGGATTCTTCCCGCTCATCGTCTGAGTACTCGCATTCACTGTTCATATTGAGATGTTGGCGAGTACTGCCGAATTCGTCAGCCTGTTGAACTGAACGTAAGCGTTCATCCAACTCAGCTTGAAACTCTTTCTGACGTGCTTCGGCCCACGCCTTAACTTGATCTAGTGTTTGGCGAGGGACCCTCGTCCGTTTCTCCAACTAGGCATTAATGAACCCCAGTGAAATATTGTTTACTGCACTTGTCCCGGCTTGGGTAACCGGGGTAGTGTTCGTAAAATTTGTATAACCGCCGGTGTTCCCAGTTGCTGGGGTTGTGGTCACCGGGGTTTCTTGGTCACTTACTGGCCTTGGGACCGGAGTAACGTTAACCATTTCTTCAGAAATTTTGAAAAAACTAAGAATTAGTTCTAGCTTTTATGCACGGATGGCGCCAATGAAGAAACACTAAGTGACCCAGGGCAGATTACGGATAATCTGTGGGTTAAGTAATGTTTCCCACGAGGATGAGGTCCAGCAGAGAAGGTTGTTCTTCAGATGATCTGCAAAACAGACACCGTAAGCTCGTCACTGAGAAGGGGGGGGGGTTCCTCCTTGTGACCACCCTCCGGCGTGAGAATCAGACTAGATTGCTCTGAATATAAGTGTATATTAAGAGATTGCTAGATAAGATAATGAGATATCAGATGATGTCCTTACCATTCCAAGGTGTTGGAGTATTTATAGCCGAAGGTAGGTTTCCTAGAAGGTACAGCCGGCTGAATAGTATTCCTGTTCTACCAACAGTGGACTACGCTCAAGCCATGCTGGTTGGTGGATAGGCTGCGGCCTACAGTGACAAGGTCGGCTGTATACTGTTCCTTTACTGCCGGCTATGCACTGTTCCACCAACTGTAGGCTGCGCACGTTCCACAGTAAGGGTTGGTGAGTAGGCAGCGGCTAATAGTGACAAACAGTACTAGAGGGTGCTCCTCCTCGTACTGTTGTCGGTGAGCTGTCACCCTGTGATTGGTTCATGGGCGTCTCTGGTCAGATCGTCTGTTTTGCCCATACCTTGGTAGGTATAGTACAAAAGATCTTCCAGAAGCATACGGACTGGCTCATTTGGGCGGGAGTATTCCCGCCTTGCTCATTCCTTCAAGTGAATACTGAAGTAGCAATAGTGCCTTGTGCGTGTAGCCTTGCTATCAGTGCGGGTAGCCTTCCCTGATGGCTTGTATCCGCAACTGCGGGAACAAGCGGGGTACTTCACCATTGGGAGGCTTTCCCTGTGGGTACAGCTGGCGTACTGCGCGTAAGGTCTTCTCTGAGCATGGTGGGTCCTGCGGAAGCAGTTGGTCGTTGCGCAGACGTCCCTGTTCAAGGTGAGTCTTGCGGGTCCAACTGGGCTCTGCTGGGACCTACCTCTTTAATTTGTGATTGTTATTTCATGTTAATTACAAATTCCCTCTTGATCTGATTCCGGCTCTAACCGTTTCTGAACCATTGTTTTGTTCATCCGCTTCTGAGTTGAGCTCATAATATTGTTCGCATCATCCGGTTCGTTTTGTTTTGGTTCATTCGTTACGGATCCAAGTTTGTTTCTGCTCCATACGCTTGGTGAAGATGTTTGTTTCATACACATATGTTTAGGTCCAGGGGTAGTTTGGGCATTTACAGAAATTAAGGTTTTAGTGAGTAAAATTTGAAGGTCGGTTCAGATCAGAACTTTAAAGGAGCATAGTTCAGATGTTCTGGTCTGTTTTGGATTACCTCTAGTGGCAAAATTTTGGCAAATTGGTAGATTGTTTGTTGACTCAAAAAGTTCAACGAGCCGGTTTCATGTCAAGGATTAAAGTTCGGTTCAGATCTGATTTGTCAGTTTGTTGCTGATAGTTTGTTGAAACGTTCTTATTTTGCTGCTAAAACGCGATGTTTTTGCTCTGAAATTTTCTGAAACGGGCCAAAACGAGCCGAACTTGCTGATTTGTTCATAAAGGCAGCCCAAGCCTCAGTTTTGGGCTCTCCTTTTGAGCTTTTTGGAAATAAGTTTAATATAATACTTGAGTTTGGCACTTGGCAATATGTGATGGGTTTCTTGATTTTCTTCTTCAGGTAGCCATCACGAATTATTCCCGAGTCCATGTTTTTACTAATAGGTTAAGCAAAGTCAACAAATTTGTTTAATACATTAGGAACTTCAACCCGAACCACTTTCCTCGGGTTTACGTTAGAGTACATTATGAATGAATCATCAACTTGAGATTCTTTCGATTTATGATTTGTCTCAACCATTGGAATAAGTTGTTTAGATGATGACTTGATGTTGTCAACCTTGGCTTTTCACTTCTTTGCCACATGACCGGTTTCACCACAATTAAAACACAAACGATTGTCTAAACTTTTCTGTGGTGGAAAACTTGTCTTGTTTTCGTGCTTAGGTTGAGAAATATCAAGTTTTGGTTTCTCAACAGTTACCGAATTTGAAACCTCATGGGTTAATCCCTTTTTAGGTTTGTAAAATTCAAGATTGGGTATTCAAGGAACTTTCCAGTCCTGATGATTTCACAAACTTTATAGGTTGAAAAACATTTACAACTAGTTTTACTTGAACATTTGTTGATTTAGATTTGCGAAATTTTTTTCCAAGTTCAACAACTTTTGAAGTGTCATCTTGAAAAACGCTTTCAATAATTTCGGGCTTCAGAAGATTAAATGGAACTTCTTTATTCGAAAACACTTTTGATAAGCCTTTTAACTTAAAAACCTTTCCTTTGGTTGATTCATATTGTGGATTGATGAAGTTCATCAAGTCCTCATCAGACACAGTAGACTTGTCTAATTTCTTTACATTAAAAGATACTTTCGGCTTTTTCAAGGAATCTCCCGAGGGCTTTGAACCATACACAGCTTGTTCGAATTCCTCAGGTTCACTCAGAATATGATTGTCAGAAGGTATGTTATTGTTTTTGACAATCATTTCCGGTTCGATTAATTCCTCAATTGACCCATTTAATTCATTTTCAATAAAGACTGAACTACTTTTAATATGAATCGGTTCTTGAATTTCTGATTTAGTTTTCTTAACATTTTCAGTTTTAATAGGATTAACACTGGGCATTTCTGGATTTGTAGATTGCTCCACAACAGGAATGCTAGTGTAATCTCCTTTGAAAGGAGGAGAAATCTCAACATACCCTAAACCCACTCTACCATTTTTCTTATGCACATTATTAACTTCAATGATTTCATTCAAGAGATATGAAGAGCCTCTAAATTTTCCAAGTTTATTTTTCAACTCCATATTTCATTCTCTAATTTGGTAAGGTTAGTTCGAAGTTTGAGAGTCTCCTGAAAATGTTGATCAACTATCACATGTTTACAACTAACTTTCGCTTTTAGATCATGATTGCTTACAGACAAATTTTTGATTTTAAGTGCAGATTGTCCAACAGTTTGGATTTTTGTCTGAAACATTCATTAATCATGGAAAGTTCATTCACCAGTTTAGTATTATGTTGTAATGCCGACTCAAGTTTAACTTTGAGTTCATCACAACTAGTACACTTGGTAACTACTTGGGTAGTTACTGTCTCTTGTGATTCATTCAAAGATACATTAAGTGAAGATTTAGTACATACCTGAGTTGGCACCTGACGGCATGAAACATATATTAAGGTGGAGTATTACCGTTAGGAGACTCTTCTTGAGATGTCTGTGTGAAGAAAGCAGTGATCGGGACTGAACTAGAAGCATTACTTGCGGGTAACAAACCACCATAGAGAGTAAGATTTTGATTATCCTTTAATGAATTTTGACATTTCAAGTCATACTATCTTTCTTCTAACTTGTTGATAAAATAATCATTCTCTTTCAGCACAGGTAAGAAAGTTGAGTAAGAAGGTGGTAATGCATTCTTCAAAGTATCAATCTTGTCTACCTCAGTTGGTTCCAGTTTAACAGCAGACATTTCTGCCAAAACATGACAGAATCAACTGAGAATTTCTTCCACGGTCTCATTTTTTAGTAGAGTAAAATTTCTAAATTGAAATTTCACAAGTGTCTTCTTGCTCTTGAGTGTGTTCCCTAGACTTCGGGTTTTCAAAGAAGCAAATAAAGAAGAAGAAGTCTTGATATTGCTGTATTGATGAAAAATGTGCTCTGGCAACGCCATAGTGAGAGTTGAATAAGCTTTAGTCTCACTCTCAGCTTCTTTGGTCTCATGAGCTTCATATATATGATGAGCCTTTTCAGTCCATCCTAATGATTCAATCCCCACAAGTGGTGCCTTATAAACAACATCCAAATATCTCACACTACTTGGATTCAAGGATCCAAGATGAGAACGAAACCTTGGCTCCCAACGAGAGAATTCAGACAACTTCAGTAGTTTAGGACATTTATTGTGCGACCCAATCTCATTGTCCATTGATAACATTTGCTACATCAATTCGTTCTGTGAGGCTAAAGCATAATACGAGGCTTGATTTTGAGAATCCATGATTTGACACAGTCTAAAAGCCAAAGGACTAAACTTGTAAAAAGATAAGACTTTACAATTTCTGTTTACGAATGTACACTGTATTAGCGAATGAGAATACACGAATGTGTAGCGAATGTGAATGAGCAAGGTTTACGAATGAGTAACGAATGTGAAAGTGTAAGGTTAACGAATGATCAGTTACACTGTTAAAGAATCTGTCTTCAAACGAATCATTCTTCAAACATTAACGAATCAGGTTAACGAATCAAGCTTTAAAGACTAATGAATCAGTATTCAACTAATAACGAATCAGCCTTCCAACATTCAAACCATTTTGAATCTCAAACCTAAGTCCAGATTTGTCCAAATTCACACAAAATCTATAACAAAACACTCGGAATTCAATTCCGAACCTTACTACACCAGTCCAAACTCACAAACCGTCCAAATCCAAACTCAATTAATATCTCAATTTACCGTCATTAAAGCCAATAACTCACATTCAAAACTCATCCAATCGACAGCCAATTCTAACTCAAACCACCATAAAACTTTTCAATTACCTTAATACTAAATCCAATTACTCTTATATCAATTCAATTACAATTATCTAAGATCCTCTGTTTCACCGCAATTTGAATAACCGATGACTTTAATCAATTCATATTCCAATTGATCAAAACAAAGACGAAATCATACAATTATCAACAGAACAATCACGAAGATCCGATATCGAGGCTCTAATACCACTTGATGAACCTCGTGTGGATCTAGATCGCTGATGACATCGTGATGTTCATGGTGATGATATGATTAACACGAAGCCTATACGGTTAGTGTGTGTTTATGTGTGTTCTGATGGAATTTCGGCAGAATAACGAGGCACATAATGAATAATGAAAGCTTCGATTACATTACTGATAATGTTACAACTATATATAGGGGATGACACATTCGTTAACTTAAGTGTTAACGAATGTGTCATTCGTTACATTAATACTAACGAATGAACATACTCATTCGTGTTACATTATCCTTAACGAATAGCCCTTCATTCGTTGTCACCTTCGTTAGGCAAGGTTAACGAATGTTGCTTACATTATAACGAATGTGGCTCATTCATTACGTGGTAAAGAATGGCCTTACAATAGAGCGAATGGGGTTATTTACCAAAATACCCCTTAAATTATCAAGTAATATAATAAAGACCGAGACGCCCAAGTCATGTATCTAAAATGGAACATTATCTGCATTTAATAATACCGATCTTAAGGGAAATTTTAACCATATGCTTTATTTTTTTTTATTATTTTTGCATGGGTCACAACCAATCATATTAAGTAGGGGTGCACAAAAAACCCCTAACCGGACCCCAAAAAAATTCTTGGAACTGGTTTTTTTTATACATGGGGTTTTAATCTATACCCAAAAAAGGCAGAAATGGAAGTGCTACTTAGGACGTTACTAGTCAATATGGTTCCTTGTAACACCCAGCTTTAGCGGAAACGCCTGAGTGTGGCGTACAAGTTGTTCAAACACACGTGACATTGTTATGTGACAATATTATCATTGATTTATTTAAAATCTCATGTACACAAGTTTAAAGCAAAGAAATACATTTAACAACGAAAACTAAATCATCTTGTCCATTTATTATTGATAACTTAAAAATAGCGTCTTCGTAACTTCATCCTCTAATGATCGTACCTGTAGCAAATATATAAAATACGGTCAACTAGTTGAATAGTTGGTGAGTTCACACAAGTTTGAAATAAGTACATAAATACCATTCAATTCCATGGACAAATGTGACTAAAGCGAATGCAATGTCCTTTTCTAGTTGGTAACAACCAACGTACTCGGATCCTGGGTCCCTTTTCCACTGATAACGAAATGGTCCTGATTGCAAAGGGGGCCTTATTGAGGCAACCATGAGCAAGTAATTCTGAGCAAGTATTCAAGTAAACATACACAAGTTCATGATACGAATTGCAGTTTTATATACAAATATGACAAACAGTTTTGTTGGATAGGATATATATGCTACCCCAAAATGTATAAAAGCGTTAAAAAGGGGTGTAAGAAACTCACCTTTGATATGAAGCGTAAATAGATAAAAAGCTGAAAAATGCATCAAATAAGTCGAAACGGTTGAACCTCAGAAACTATAAATAAAATAATATGAATATTTAACGACCAATTAACGGAATTATTAAACCTAAATATTGTATAATTTTTTTTGGAATAATTATTATTTTATTAATTTTTACTATTTTTAAGGCATTTAATTATTTTAATAATATTTTTTGTTTAACGGTTTAATATTATTTGATTAAAAACTTAACGTAAATATGAGAAATGTGACTTTTCTAAGGCGCGGGTTAACGTTTACGAGTTAAAACTAAGTTTGACGGCTTAACAAAATAAGAGTGAAATAATTAAAGTTAACGAATCAATATTAACGAATGAATTAAAATTAGCGGTTTAACGAGTTTGGAAGTTGGTTTTGTATGAGAAATGGTGAAATATAATTTATATTTTATTTTATAAAAAATTTATTTGATTTATTATGAATTTTAAATATTTATTAAGTATTAATTAGGTTTAAATAATAAAGATAAAGTTTTAAAGAAAAAAAACATAAAAACATATAAGCTGACCCAGGTTCAAACCCGGGTCTCTCATCTCTAACACAAATAGCGTAACCAGTTGATCCAGATTACTATTCAGTTTACAAATGGAAACACATATCTATAAGTAATATATCAAGTTCATCTCTTTCATTACAAACCATGGGTATCTAATTCGACCAATTTGTTCCATGTATGTTTGATTTATGTTAGGGGTTTTGATTAGTAATGAAAAACGAGTAAAAACCCTAAGTTGATTACTAGGATTTGATCTCCATTGATGTTGATAGAAAAATTGGCCAGAAAGTGGATGATATGAGCAGGTTTATATGATGAATTATAATCAATTTGTAGCCTCAATTATACCGATGGATGTTAATTGATCGTTAATGCGTTTTAAGAATTTTCCGGCCGTTGGGGTCTTTAATTAGGCTATTATATGATCGTTATTACACGTTATTAGGGTCGTTTATTGATTTACGTTTGCGGAGAATGGTATTGCGATCATTAAATGTCACACCTCGACTAGCAAATTGCGGAAGCGTAAAACGAGAACGTAACATACACTTCTGGTATCAACAACATTGTTTATAAAGAAACAATACAAACTAATTTATATTATATTACATCATTCTATCTTTATTTATAGTCTAGGTGATACAAACAAAATAATATATTAGCTGTCCCACTCCTTACTAGTAACTTGCATCTATTCACATAGCATCGATCACGTTCCATGACAGGTAGCACATCATCATATTACTCCAACTTTGGTAAACCTGAAAAGCATTTTAAAAACAGGTCAACTACAAGTGTTGGTGAGTTTCACGAGTTTTAAGAAAGCAGTTATGTGTAATCACAAGTCAACACTTGTATGTATGATTATAAGTATGTATGTACATGATGTAATTATGCTAAGTTACAATGAAGCCTTGACTGTTCATTCGTGCTGCATGCATCCATTTCCCACGCCAAATCAACTACTGTGGCCTCCTTTCCGCCCACAATATGCCCCAAGTAGCTATGTCTAACACTACATAGCGTGTTTGTATAGTTATGGTCATGTGCAAATGGTGTAAAGTCTCAGCAAACCGTGCCGTCTTCGTTTTTGGTTTGTCAAACCAATAGTACTATTCACAAGCCACCGACTCGAAGTTAATCACTGTGTTAGTGGGGACTTTCATGTGTTAGCACTTAGATAATTCACATCAATACATGTTTCAAGTATGTATATAGATATAAGCAAACAAGCTTTTCACCCCAACAGTTTGTAAAACAGTTCAGAAAGTGGGGTCATGAAACTCACGATAATTCTTGTAATGGACTTGACAATTCTTGCATTTCAGAAGGTGCTAATCGATATGGTGCTTTGGCTATGGTGGCTGATCCTGGGATTAGGTCAATACGGAATTCAACTTGACAGTTTGGTGGTAATCTGGGTAGTTCGTCGGGAAAGACATCGGGGTATTTACGTACTATGGGAATATCTTCTACATGTTTTTTATCGGTGTTCTTTACGGTTACGTTTACAAGAAACGCCATACACCTTTGGCGTAAACACTTCAACACCTTGAGATGAGACACAAGTGGTAGTATCAAACTGAACTTTTCTCCCTGTACCATAATTGTTTCACCACCCGAAAGGGAAATTTTAACTATCTTGTCATTGCACACAATCTCCGCCTTATACTTGGTTAAGAAATCCATGCCGACAATTACATCGAAGCTTCCTAGCTCTACTGGGAGTAGGTTAATAAGGATTGGGTGGTCATTTAGGATGATAGGACAATTTCGAACTATTTGGTTAACAGTTATGGAGTTACCGTTAACGAGTTCTATAGCATAGGGGTCTATTAGTTCACTAACCGGATTATTTCCCAGGGATACAAAGCTAGTGAAAACGAAACTTCTATCGCCAACCGTGTCAAATAATACATAAGCATATTGATAAGAAACTACAAATGTACCTGCCACTACGTTCGGGTCTTTTCGTGCTTCTCCTGACCCTACAACAAACGCGCGTCCTCTAGGCGCACCAGAAGTCGATGCTTGATCTGTTCAGCAGTTACTCCTTGATACAGTTTGGGGTAGTTCTTTCTAAAATGCTCTGTGCTACCACATTCATAGCAAGCATAGCGGGTTGCTGGGGTTGTGTTTTGTTGGATGGGTTGTTGACAAATTGGTTGCGATCTAGGTGGTTGTAGACAGTGAGGTTGGGTGGTTTGAGTTGGTCGGTTTACAATTTCCATACCGACTCTACAATTAGAGCCATTGTGCCAAGTTCTCTCACATTTATACATACCAACGGTATACACTCACCCACATGATGGAAACTACATTTATCACATTTTGGCCAGGGTCCCTTATACTTGTCTCTTTTCACCTCAGAACTGCTCATAACATAATTTTGTATTGTTAGGCGTGCACGTTTATTTTCTTGTCTTTCTTGTAATCCTGTTCCATAATTGGTTCGTTTTATACCCGATGATTCCCCGACCATTTTCAATACTCCGCTTCTCACCAAGTCAAAAGTCATCATGCTGGTTTGAGACACGTCATTTTTGAAAGATGTGTGACCAACATAATTCACCAAACTCCTTACTTCTGGGGCTAAACCCGAAATACAACGTTCAATACGCTTGGCTTCAGTAGTTACTAACCATGGTACTAAGTGAGCCAGTTCGTTGAAGCGGTTTGTATACCCCAGATGATCCGCTACTTTCATTTCCAGGCTTCAGTGTTCGTGTTCTAACTTTTGGAATTCGTTTGGGCAGAAATGTTCCTGCATCAATGTTTTGAGTTCAGCCCAAGTCATGCGATTAACCGCATCCTGCCCTTTTATTTGTACCGTAGTGTTCCACCACATCAAGGCGTGATCAGTAAATGTAGAGGCAACATACTTGACTATGCTTTCATGTGGACAATTATTGATATTGATGACAGACTCGGTCTTTTCAATCCATTTAATCAACCTTTTGGCCCTTCGGTGCCCCAGAAGTCTATCGGTTTACAGGCCATAAAATTTTTTATGGTATATTCTCTCCATGGGGGATTAGGGTTATTATGATTATTGTTTGGGTTCGGTGGAGGATTATTGTTTCCCATGGTGTTCGTATTTACAGGGGGATTATTATTGTTGATAGTATTTGTATCTGGTGGGGGATTATTTGCATTGGGTGTAGCATTTATATTAGGTGGGGGAATATTATTTGTGACAGTATTAGTGTTGCTAGGGGGAACATTATTGTTTGGTGGTTGGTTTGTCTGTAGGTTTGCAAATACACCGGCAGTTACTTGTGTTATAATAAGTGGGATCACTAACTGCATTTGCTAAGCATTCATCTATGCTATCTCTGCCTCATTCATCAGGTTTGCTTTCTTTGGGGACATTCTATAATAATAATAATCAAATACAAGCCAATTAATACTAATCCCATCACAAAACAGATCATAACAGTAATCACAATAATGATTGTACAAGTAAACTGGACAACATACTAGTATTTAAAATACCGTACTGTACATATTTATCAAAATGTCACATAAACTTTGCCTGATGAAGACCAGTGCTTGCATGTGTATATCAAAATCTGTTACAACGTGACTGTTGGACTTAACCCCTGTAAGAGCCAGTGCTTGTAATAATACATCAAAATCCTATTCCATGTCAGCATACATACTACTATATACATACATGGGGTGTCAAGAGTCTACGTATAAAGGTCCATAACACACTGCATCTATCTATACAAATGATGCACTAACCACAAATAAAAGAATAACAACGTCGTAATCACCCAGTAACAGCTCCACAGTCGGAATGTCACCCTATCCAAGCACCAACGGTGGTACGCATCTGACTGCTGTAAGTTCAGTACTATTTGTTGTAGCGTTAATAAGCATTGGGTCACGTATCTCCTCCCCTGGATTATGTTAGCTATGGCTATTGAGTAGTCTATCACACGGTCAGTCAGGACAGCCATCCAAGAGTTGTTTTCTATGTCTGGGATGCCAGGGTTAGAAGTAGGCACACTCAACGAATGGGAGGGTGTATCACTTGTCCTAGGGCGTGAAGGCTCTCCCCGATGATAAGTGCATCTGAGTTGGGGTAAAGTAGGGTCGATCGGGGTTACCCTAATACGAGCGGTCTGACAAGCTCGTTGTGCGACTGAGATCATCGGGGACAGGTGGATAGGTGGAGTAGGTGATCTAGCTACTCTAGTGGGTGGACAATACTGACTGGTAACCTCATCCTGATCCCTATATGGTGACCTGGGTGGGTAACTATCACATCTATAACCTGACAGGTTGGGCTCATTACTGGGTAGCTCACTAACAACTATCTCCTCCTCTTCTTCCTCCGAATCTTCTTCTGGATCCTCTTCCGTGTCCTCTTCTGGGTCCTCCTCCTCACTAGATATCACCGGTTCCTCTTCCGGTATATAGTCGCTATTCCTTGCCATTTATCTGCACAATGGTTAGTTATAAGAATAATATTTATTGCTAGTGTTAACTAGTGTAGGGGAGGTTTATAAATTAGGCTAATTTAATATTAATTATGATAAAATGTATTACTTATTTTAGTTTTAACAAAATATATTTTAATTATAATAAGAATTAATATTGATTGTAATTGAATTTCAAATTCATTATAATAAGATTTAATATTATCAGCAGTATAGTATGTACACGTATTCGTACACATTGTTCCAGATAAGCATGTATGCGTGTAACATATTTATATATTTAATATTATCTTTTATACACATATGTTGCCATTTTTACCTATTGATATGTCACGTGATTTCTTCCCGAATTCCCTCGTACAAGCAAGTATGTTATTCTGATCCTGACCACAATAACTTACTTGCCCTACAAGTTTATCCCGGTATCCATCAGTATATAATATTAAATTTTATTTATTTTCTCAAAGTTAATCGAGCCTACGGTTATATTCTAGGTATCCTAAGGGGTAACATAATCCTTTATAACCAATGGCTCTGATACCAACTTCTGTCACACCCCGACTAGCAAATTGCGGAAGCATAAAACGGGAATGTAGCAGACACCTCTGGTATCAACAACATTGTTTATAAGGAAACAATAAAAACTAATTTACATTATATTACATCATTCTATCTTTGTTTATAGTCTAGATGATACAAAAAAAATTGTATATTAACTGTCCCACTCCTTACTAGTAACTTGTATCTGTTCACAAAGCATCGATCATGTTCCACGATAGGTAGCACATAATCATATTATTCCAACTTTGGTAAACCTTAAAAGCAGTTTAAAAACGGGTCAACTAGAATAGTTTGTGAGTTTCATGAGTTTCAAGAAAACAGTTATGTGTAATCACAAGTAAACACTTGTATGTATGATTATAAGTATGTTTGTAAATGATGTAATTATGCTAAGCTACGGTGAAGCCTTTCCTGTTCGTTCGTTCAGCGTGCATCCATTTCCCACGCCCAATCAACTACTGTGGCCTTCTTTCCACCCACAATATGCCCCAAGTAGCTATGTCTAACACTACATAACGTGTTTGTATATTTATATTCATGTGCAAACGGTGTAAAGTCTCAGCAAACCGTGCCGTCTTCGTTTTTGGTTTGTCAAACCAATAGTACTATTCACAAGCCACCGGCTCGAAGTTAATCACTGTGTTAGTGGGGACTTTCATGTGTTAGCACTTAGATAATTCACATCAATACATGTTTCAGGTATGTATATAGATATAAGCAAATAAGCTTTTCACCCCAACAATTTGTAAAACAGTTTAGAAAGTGGGGTCATGAAACTCACGGTTTATAGAGATCTGGTACAGAGGTACAGTGTAAGCTCGCAGTTTGTTTTGATCCGTTCACTAGTCCCTATAAATGAATATTATAATAATATTAATATTTTAATATTTTTATAATCTAAATACTAATATGGGTTGTATATTTAATCTGGGTACAACTGTTATGCCCATAAAGTGTCAATAGTTTAGATTGTGATGTTGTTCAATGTCTAATACTTAAAACCGAACTTGGCTCAGTTTCCCCGTTTTACTAGATAGGCCAAGTTGTCCGATTACGCGTTTAGAGAACGGTTATGGGGGTTGAAAACTAGGGTAAATATGCTGGTTGATAAAATGATTAAGTTATAATGAAATATCACAAATTAGGGTTCTGGATTCGCTGCGGGGTTCATTTCCGTTTATTTAGTTTGGTTTGGAGAAAAACGCGTAAAATTCACTCAAATTGTCCGGATTTCTCACAAAAAGTTCGGTTTTACTTAACTAACTCAAAAGTGTGATTTTTGATCACTCTTGATGTTCTAATATTCCAACAGGTTCGTTAATCACAAACCCATCGGTTTTTATTAGAATTGATTTGTTTAATTTTCAAATTAGCATAATCAATTATCCGTTAATAATTAAATTATGAAAATTTAGCCACTTATCAATTAATATATGGAAATTTTTATAAAAATATTTCTGAAATTATTTACTGATTTACTAATTTATAAAAAATCATTTTATATGCTATATTTAGCCCGAAATTGTTCGTTTATACCAAACGATTTTCGAAAAATCCGCCAAAATTTTTGAGTGACCAAAATTCTTCCCAAAACAACCTGTAATTTTCTAGAAGCTAACAATCTTGCCAAATATCCTTTTCGAGCAAAAAAACGACTATGAAAACTCGAATAAACGCGAATCCACAACACATACCTAGGGTTTTCCAAATGATCCCAAATTTCAAATGTGATCATATTATACCAAATCTGAGTTTCTCACAAAATTTCATAATTTTTCAAACAATTTAGTTATTTTTCCCAAATAAACGTACCAATTCGATAATAAATTCGCCAAATATTCTCGGATATTCAAAAAATTACCAAATTTTGAAAGGGACTCACCCATATGGTCCCTGATGTCCTTGCAAATATTTGTAACCTAAAAATATTGACATCACAATCGAATCCTAATGTCACACCCTCAAAATCCACTAACGGAGTTTTACCGTCAGAGGGTGTGAACTAACAGGATCGGAATCATTAGTTATAATCAAACCATAAAAACGTTTAAATGCAAATAAGTGCGGAAGCGTAAACCATATAAATAAAGATGATTCAAACAATGCATGTTCCTAGACCGCGCGCCCGCCTCGGCTACCTGAGAATAACATACTAAAAGGGTCAACACGAGGTTGGTGAGTTCACAAGTTATATAAAAATAAATCGTTTAGCGTTTGCGTTCAGCGTTTTACGTTAAGTGTCTTGCGTAACCACGTTACGGCGTTTAAGCGTTTTGCGTAACCTCGTTACGGCGTTTAAGCGTTTTGCGTAACCTCGTTACGGTGTTTAAGCGTTTTGCGTAACCTCGTTATGGCGTTTCAGTGTTGCGTAACCCCGTTACGACGTTTAAGTGTTGCGTAATCTCGTTACGACGTTTAAGTGTTGCGTAACCCCGTTACGACGTTTAAGTGTTGCATTACCAGATAGTGTTATGTCAAATTATATATCGATAGGTAGCTAATCTATACAACAAGTATCGCTAAGTGGTTCGCGACCGAAGCTGACTGTTTATCAAGTGCCCGTCACCAGGTCAATCCAGACCATGGTAAGTGTTAGCCAAAATTACACCCACTCAACCTCCAGTTGAGCTTAGCGTCGGGTGGGGTTTGTCAAACCCAGTAGTACTACTCAACAGTGACTCGCTATTCCAAATATTAACCGGTCCGATGTGTGGGACTTCAAATGTTAAGTTTGCCGCTTAGCCTTTACAAGTGATATATAATTTATAACAAAATCTTAAATATGCGTTTATCTCAGAAAGCACGTTTATCGGAGTATGTTATCTCCCCCAAGTGAAAAGCGTTTGAAAACAGTTTAAAGAGGGGAAAGTGAAACTCACTGTTTGCGAAGAATATCCCAAATTAGATCACCAAGTGATGCGCGTCGTAGAAACTCTCTAGCGTTCTAAATAACAAAGAGATTTTCTAAGTATTGGTACGTTTAACGAGTCTCTAGACTCGGCACATAATACCTATGTACGTAACGGATTTCGTGTTTCGTTTGTGAATCGTGTGTGACTTAAACAAGTACAATTGTGATACGATACATGAGTGAGCAATTACTTTCGTGTCACGTACTAATAACATACTTTACTAGCAATTATCCCCGTAAGGGCATTTTGGTCAACAAACAAAATTAACTAACCATTATTCCCCATAAGGGCAATTTGGTCAATTCATGGCAATCAATTAGCAACTATTCCCCGCAAGGGTATTTTGGTCAAAACATAACAAATATACAAAAACTATCATATTTCATGCATTTTTACACAACTCAGCAGTTAGTTTCATTATGACAGAATTTCTACTTGAAAGATTGTACTATTTCACCGATCATAACGTCTCAATTAATTCACCAAAAATCACCACAGAAGCATACATATCTTAGGTTTCCAGAACATATTTTATCTTATTTTTATTCCAAATATTTTTCTTATAATGACCAAAACATTACAGCAAACTCATATCAGTCAGATTCATGCGCAACAGAATGTTATTTGCAATTCCCGTTAAACGAAAAATCCAATAAATGCAAGACCACTTGGGTTAGGTTCCTAACTCAATAAGTCAACTTCCAGAAGTGGAACCAACCCAATTGGCCTCGTAGATCATGAGATATAATATTTAGAAAACAACCTAACAGCAGGTCTAACAACTCAGCTTTGCACCACGTTTTTGTAAAATCATAAAAGTTAACTTTCACACGTCCAAAAATTACAAATTTATATTCTTTAGAAACTAGACTCAACCTAGTTTACTGTAGTATCAATTATCTCATTCATTTACCACTTTTACATCCCGTTACAGTCATTCAATCATCAACAACACAATCTGTCCAGAAACTGTTTTCATCCAAACTCAACAATTTAACTATCTATAGATCACAAATCATTCATAGAACATTCTAGACATCATAACTCCTATCAATCATACCATACATACATAGTTAGGGTTTTACTTGATATCAAACTCAAAGACTACAATAATCATGCAACAATATCAAATCTAGTTATCAATCATCATCAATTAAATCAAGAATCACATGAATATCATAATACCAAGAAATCAGCCATAAAGGTTTACAATTAACCCAATAAAACTAACAATTAAACATAGAGGATACATAGAATAGTTGTGTATACCTTCCTAGCACCTTAATCTTCAATCAAACTTGAAAGATCTTGATTGTGTGTGTGTGTATATTAATCGATCTCAAGGAAATAAAGGGACGGGATGGCTGCCGATTTTTGTAGGGGAATAGGTAGGAGGTTAGGGTTTAGGTTTACCATGTATTTATAAAGGAATATGTTACACTTTGGCCCCTCAACTCCTAAGTATTACTTTTTCTAGAACATTCTATCATAAATTGCACATTAAGTTAACATGACAATAATATTATCACATAACACATAATCCTAACACATAATTATCACATAATTAGTGTTTTAGTGTTTTTCGTTTATTCATCAATCGTTTGCGTTTCGGTGCAAATCCCGAAAGACTACTACACATGTAGTAAGTGTTAAGCGTCATTTAAACCCTAGTTTAAATGTAATGAGGTTTGCGTTTAGATTCAATAATCTAAAGTTTGAATTGACGGAGTTGCGTTAACGGAGTTAACCTGAAATTGACGATTGTCACATCATTCCCATGTTAAAGAATTTTCGTCCCGAAAATTTGAGTCAAGTCGTGATGAGTGTCTGAAAAAGTAAGAAAAATTTTCAGTTTGTCATATCATCCCCTAGTAGAAAGAAATTTCGTCCCGAAATTTAATTCATACCTCCGGTGATTTCTGACGGTTTGCCGGGTTTCGCGGTTTTCTATGTTTGGTCAGCCCTTCAAAAAGGTGAGGATACTTTTTCATCATTTGATTCTCGCGTTCCCACGTGAACTCCGGTCCACGTCTCGAGTTCCAATGAACTTTAACAATTGGAATTTTGCTGTGCTTGAGCGTTTTGGTTTCCCAATCCAAAACCTCAACTGGTTCTTCAACGAAGCGTAACTGTTCATCAACTTGTAGTTCCTCCAAAGGGACTACTTGAGTTTCATCGGATAGGCATGTGAAAAACATTGTGTACACTACTGAGTTCTGCTGGTAAGTCCAGTCGGTACGCCACTGGACCAACGCGTTCCGTTATCCGATAAGTACCAACATATCGTGGGTTGAGTTTGTTTCGCTTTCCAAAGCGAACCACACCTTTCCAAGGTGAGACTTTGAGTAACACTCGATCGTTTACTTGAAATTCGAGAGGTTTTCGGCGCTTGTCAGCGTAACTCATTTGGCGATCACGTGCTGCTGCCATGCGGTTTCGGATTTGAACAATCTTTTCCGAAGTTTCGAGTACCAGTTCTGGACCAGTGATTTGGCTGTCACCCACCTCTGCCCAGCAGAGAGGTGATCGACACTTCCGTCCGTCTAGTGCTTCAAACGGTGCTGCGTTAATACTTGCGTGGTAGCTGTTATTATACGAAAACTCTACCAAAGGTAAGTGGGGTTCCCAACTTTTTCCGAAATCCAACACGCATGCACGCAACATGTCCTCCAGGGTCTGAATATTCCGTTCACTTTGCCCATCCGTCTGAGGATGGTATGCTGTACTCATATCGAGACGGGTGCCCAGTGCGCTTTGCAGCGACTTCCAAAAGTGCGAGGTGAAACGAGAATCTCGATCGGAAATGATCGAGACAGGCACTCCGTGTCTAGACACCACTTCTTTCATGTATACGCGAGTCAGTCTTTCCATTTTGTCCGTTTCCTTAATTGCTAGGAAGTGTGCCGATTTAGTCAACCGGTCAACGATCACCCAGATGGTATCGCATCCCGTCGGTGTCTTAGGCAAACCCGTAATAAAGTCCATTGAGATGTGCTCCCATTTCCACATTGGGAGTTCCGGTTGTTGCAGTAGACCAGATGGTTTCTGGTATTCTATCTTGACTCTGGCACAAGTCAAGCATTTGCTCACATAGGTGGCAATGTCGGCTTTCATGTTCGGCCACCAGTAAAGTGCCTTTAAATCATGATACATTTTATCTGAGCCAGGGTGGATAGAATATCGGGACTTATGAGCTTCGTCCATCACTAGAGTTCTCAACTCTCCGTATCGTGGAACCCAAATCCGGTTCTCAAAATATCGGACCCCGTTCGATTTGGTTTCAAGTTGTTTGTCCATGCCCCGCATGAGTTCTGATGGAAGATTATCATCTTTCAAAGCTTCAAGTTGTGCATCGCGAATCTGGTCGGGTAAGCTAGCATGAATTGTGAGTTGCAATGCTCGTACTCGTCTGGGTTTATCGGTTTCTTTTCTACTGAGTGCGTCGGCCACTACATTGGCCTTGCCAGGGTGGTACTTGATGGCACAATCATAATCCTTAAGCAACTCGACCCAACGACGCTGTCGCATGTTCAGCTCCCTTTGATCGAAGATATGCTGGAGACTCTTGTGGTCGGTGTATATGGTAAACTTGGTACCGTACAAGTAATGCCTCCATATCTTTAGGGCAAACACCACAGCTCCGAGTTCCAAATCATGAGTCGTGTAGTTCTTCTCGTGAATCCGTAGTTGTCGAGAGGCATAGGCTATAACCTTCTCGAGTTGCATCAGCACACAACCGAGACCTTGTATAGATGCGTCACAGTGTACCTCAAAATTTTCCGTTCCCTCGGGGAGGGCTAAAATAGGGGCGCTACAAAGCTTGGTTTTCAACAGTTGAAAAGCGGATTCTTGCGCGTCACCCCAGTTGTACTTAGTGCCTTTTGTGAGTCAAAGCAGTGAGGGGTTGAGCAATCTTTGAAAATCCCTCGATGAAACGCCGGTAGTAGCCGGCCAGTCCTAGGAATTGCCGCACCTCAGTCGGAGTCTTAGGTGCTTCCCAGTTTTTGATGGCCTCTACCTTACCGGGATCGACATGGATACCATTCTCGTTGATCACATGTCCTAAAAAGTGAACCTCGCGAAGCCAAAATTCACATTTCGAGAGTTTAGCATACAGTTGTTCCTTCTTCAATAGTTCCAAAATTACCCTTAAGTGATCTTCGTGGTCAGTCTCGTTCTTGGAGTAGACGAGAATATCATCGATGAAAACAATCACGAACTTGTCGAGGTACGCCTTGCATACTCGATTCATGAGATCCATAAATACGGCTGGCGCGTTGGTTAGGCCAAAAGGCATAACCGAAAACTCGTAGTGACCATACCGTGTTCTGAAAGCCGTCTTTGAGATATCTTCTTCGCGCACTCTCAGCTGGTGGTAACCGGATCGTAGATCAATCTTCGAGTAGTAACTCGATCCTTGAAGCTGGTCAAACAAATCATCAATTCGGGGTAAAGGATAACGGTTCTTGACCGTCACCTTGTTCAACTCCCGGTAGTCGATGCACATTCGGAAAGTCCCGTCTTTCTTTCGGACAAACAAGACAGGGGCTCCCCATGGCGATGAGCTAGGTCGGATAAAACCCTTATCTAACATATCTTGCAACTGAGTGGACAACTCCTGAAGTTCCGCCGGTGCGAGCCGATACGGGGCTCGTGCTATGGGTGCTGCACCGGGTGTCAACTCGATTTGGAATTCGACTTGACGAATAGGAGGGAGTCCGGGCAAATCCTCCAGGAAAACTTCCGGGAAGTCTCGCACAACCGGTATGTCTTCAATTCGTTTCTCCTCCGCGGGTTTCTCAACAATCTGTGCCAAAATTGCCGGATGACCCTTTCGTAGATACTTCTGTGCCTTCAAAAGGGTAATGACGCTGGTGGTCATGCCGCTTCTCTCGCCTCGGACCGAAATGATCTCGCCGGAAGGGGTAGAAATGTGAACTATCTTGTCGTGACATATAATCTCCGCTCGGTTCTCGGATAACCAGTCCATGCCGACAACGACATCGAAACTACTAAGCGTAAAAGGAATAAGGTCGATATCAACAATATGACCTGACAGTTTTAACTTACATCCCGCAAGTACATGAGTCGTTACTATAGCCTTACCGTCAGCTAATTCAACATGAATCTTAGCATCTAACGGAGTTGGAGTTAAGTCTAAGAGTTGACTAAAGGCTTTCGACACAAAACTCCTATCAGCTCCAGTGTCAAACAAAACAGAAGCAAAACAATCGTTTACAGGGAACTTACCAGACACCACATGCGGATCATTGCGGGCTTGACCCGATCCAATCACAAACGCTCTTCCTTTGCCATTTCCTCCACCATTACTGCCACTTCCATTACCCCCATTATTGTCATTCTGTTTCAGCTTGGGGCAATCCTTCCGGAAATGACCTTCCTGTCCACATTCAAAACATCCCTTAGTCGTCATCGGTGGCTTAGGAGCACCCTTCGCCGCAAGGTCAACTCTACATTCCTTCGCTTGGTGACCTATCTTTCCGCATCTTTGACACTTGACACGGTCACACTGACCAACATGATGATAGTTGCACCTATTGCACTTTGGATATCTCCCAGCATATCCGCTCGAACCCTGCCCGCTACCGTTGTTATTGTTGTTGTGACTTTGATTGTTAAAGCTCCGAGTGAATTCGGGCTTACGGTAGTGTTGTTGCGGTGGGAGGTTCGAGGATGAGGATCTGGTGTTGTCAAACTTCCTCTTTCCGCTGCTCGGGTTGCTGTTGCTGTTGTTGTCATTACTCGGGTTGTCACGGGCCTTAGTGGTTGAACCCCTAGGTGGTAACGCACCTTGGGCCACTGCTTGATCCGTCAGTTTGTGAGCTAACCGGATCGCTTGTTGTATCGTGGCTGGTCTGGAAGACGTCACCATGCCCTGAATCTGCGGTGCTAACCCATCAATGTACATTTCAATCCTCTTACTCGGCGGATCTACCATCCGTGGACACATCACCGCTAACTCGTGAGAACGGGTAGTGTAGGCTTCGATTTCCGAACCCACCATCTTCAATGACCAAAATTCCGACTCCAACTTTGAAATCTCCTCCCTCGGACAATACTCTTCTCGCATCAAGTCTTTGAACTCCTCTCAGTTCATAGCGTTAGCTAGTTCCAATCCAAGAATTTGCACATTTGCACATCGTCTGAGGACACCTCTGAGTGTGCCTCCTCCTCAGCCGGTTCTTCTTCAGGCTCCTCCTCGGGATCTTCCTCGGGGTCCTCCTCAGGTTCCTCTTCAGGATCTTCTTCAGGATCTGCCTCAGGCTCGGCCTCAGGCTCTGCCTCGGGTTCGGCTGCGTTCTGAGCAAGTTGCATTTGTAGGTCATCGCAACGCTCGAGTGCTATCTCGGTTCGGGTCCTTGATTCTTGGAGTTGCTCTTGCAAGTCTATCATCTCGGCTTGCATCTTCATCATAACCTTCGTTTGTTGCTCACTAGTCTCTTGCATTTCTTTCATTGCCGCTGCCATGCGGGCAATCTCCTCATGAGTCTCGGTTCCGTCTTTAAACAGTCTGGAAACATTTTCTCTCGTGTAGCGCATGTAACCCACATCACGCTCCAACAAGAAACGACAGCTGCGAGAACTCGCTCCACGGGTTCGGTTATGGGTGGTAGGGTGTTGGGATAAGCAGGGTGGTTCGGGTGAGGTAACGGGGGAACTTGTTCGCGATAGACCATACGTCTGATCATGTTAGGGTACCAATCCCAGCTAACGTCGTTTTCGTAAATGCCTCCGGATAGGCGGTACCTCTTTGGTGCGGGTGTTTCGAGTTCCGGGACTACTCGGGGTGGCAATGCGGTAGGTAATTGCGGTTCCTTCCCGTGAGCATGAGTCATCAGATCGGACGATGATGAGGATGGCGTCGACATCTCTACAGGTATGCCGTGTATGCGCGCGTATGAGTGAAAGAGGTAAAGAGATAAGACAACAAAGACTACACAAACCTATGCAGTGCGTATCATTATAACTAATGGGTCGTCGCGGTTATAGTCTAGTATGCATGCAGCTTCTAGTTCGCTATAACCAATGGCTCTGATACCAATCTGTCACACCCTCAAAATCCACTAACGGAGTTTTACCGTCAGAGGGTGTGAACTAACAGGATCGGAATCATTAGTTATAATCAAACCATAAAAACGTTTAAATGCAAATAAGTGCGGAAGCGTAAACCATATAAATAAAGATGATTCAAACAATGCATGTTCCTAGACCGCGCGCCCGCCTCGGCTACCTGAGAATAACATACTAAAAGGGTCAACACGAGGTTGGTGAGTTCACAAGTTATATAAAAATAAATCGTTTAGCGTTTGCGTTCAGCGTTTTACGTTAAGTGTCTTGCGTAACCACGTTACGGCGTTTAAGCGTTTTGCGTAACCTCGTTACGGCGTTTAAGCGTTTTGCGTAACCTCGTTACGGTGTTTAAGCGTTTTACGTAACCTCGTTATGGCGTTTCAGTGTTGCGTAACCCCGTTACGACGTTTAAGTGTTGCGTAATCTCGTTACGACGTTTAAGTGTTGCGTAACCCCGTTACGACGTTTAAGTGTTGCATTACCAGATAGTGTTATGTCAAATTATATATCGATAGGTAGCTAATCTATACAACAAGTATCGCTAAGTGGTTCGCGACCGAAGCTGACTGTTTATCAAGTGCCCGTCACCAGGTCAATCCAGACCATGGTAAGTGTTAGCCAAAATTACACCCACTCAACCTCCAGTTGAGCTTAGCGTCGGGTGGGGTTTGTCAAACCCAGTAGTACTACTCAACAGTGACTCGCTATTCCAAATATTAACCGGTCCGATGTGTGGGACTTCAAATGTTAAGTTTGCCGCTTAGCCTTTACAAGTGATATATAATTTATAACAAAATCTTAAATATGCGTTTATCTCAGAAAGCACGTTTATCGGAGTATGTTATCTCCCCCAAGTGAAAAGCGTTTGAAAACAGTTTAAAGAGGGGAAAGTGAAACTCACTGTTTGCGAAGAATATCCCAAATTAGATCACCAAGTGATGCGCGTCGTAGAAACTCTCTAGCGTTCTAAATAACAAAGAGATTTTCTAAGTATTGGTACGTTTAACGAGTCTCTAGACTCGGCACATAATACCTATGTACGTAACGGATTTCGTGTTTCGTTTGTGAATCGTGTGTGACTTAAACAAGTACAATTGTGATACGATACATGAGTGAGCAATTACTTTCGTGTCACGTACTAATAACATACTTTACTAGCAATTATCCCCGTAAGGGCATTTTGGTCAACAAACAAAATTAACTAACCATTATTCCCCATAAGGGCAATTTGGTCAATTCATGGCAATCAATTAGCAACTATTCCCCGCAAGGGTATTTTGGTCAAAACATAACAAATATACAAAAACTATCATATTTCATGCATTTTTACACAACTCAGCAGTTAGTTTCATTATGACAGAATTTCTACTTGAAAGATTGTACTATTTCACCGATCATAACGTCTCAATTAATTCACCAAAAATCACCACAGAAGCATACATATCTTAGGTTTCCAGAACATATTTTATCTTATTTTTATTCCAAATATTTTTCTTATAATGACCAAAACATTACAGCAAACTCATATCAGTCAGATTCATGCGCAACAGAATGTTATTTGCAATTCCTGTTAAACGAAAAATCCAATAAATGCAAGACCACTTGGGTTAGGTTCCTAACTCAATAAGTCAACTTCCAGAAGTGGAACCAACCCAATTGGCCTCGTAGATCATGAGATATAATATTTAGAAAACAACCTAACAGCAGGTCTAACAACTCAGCTTTGCACCACGTTTTTGTAAAATCATAAAAGTTAACTTTCACACGTCCAAAAATTACAAATTTATATTCTTTAGAAACTAGACTCAACCTAGTTTACTGTAGTATCAATTATCTCATTCATTTACCACTTTTACATCCCGTTACAGTCATTCAATCATCAACAACACAATCTGTCCAGAAACTGTTTTCATCCAAACTCAACAATTTAACTATCTATAGATCACAAATCATTCATAGAACATTCTAGACATCATAACTCCTATCAATCATACCATACATACATAGTTAGGGTTTTACTTGATATCAAACTCAAAGACTACAATAATCATGCAACAATATCAAATCTAGTTATCAATCATCATCAATTAAATCAAGAATCACATGAATATCATAATACCAAGAAATCAGCCATAAAGGTTTACAATTAACCCAATAAAACTAACAATTAAACATAGAGGATACATAGAATAGTTGTGTATACCTTCCTAGCACCTTAATCTTCAATCAAACTTGAAAGATCTTGATTGTGTGTGTGTGTATATTAATCGATCTCAAGGAAATAAAGGGACGGGATGGCTGCCGATTTTTGTAGGGGAATAGGTAGGAGGTTAGGGTTTAGGTTTACCATGTATTTATAAAGGAATATGTTACACTTTGGCCCCTCAACTCCTAAGTATTACTTTTTCTAGAACATTCTATCATAAATTGCACATTAAGTTAACATGACAATAATATTATCACATAACACATAATCCTAACACATAATTATCACATAATTAGTGTTTTAGTGTTTTTCGTTTATTCATCAATCGTTTGCGTTTCGGTGCAAATCCCGAAAGACTACTACACATGTAGTAAGTGTTAAGCGTCATTTAAACCCTAGTTTAAATGTAATGAGGTTTGCGTTTAGATTCAATAATCTAAAGTTTGAATTGACGGAGTTGCGTTAACGGAGTTAACCTGAAATTGACGATTGTCACATCATTCCCATGTTAAAGAATTTTCGTCCCGAAAATTTGAGTCAAGTCGTGATGAGTGTCTGAAAAAGTAAGAAAAATTTTCAGTTTGTCATATCATCCCCTAGTAGAAAGAAATTTCGTCCCGAAATTTAATTCATACCTCCGGTGATTTCTGACGGTTTGCCGGGTTTCGCGGTTTTCTATGTTTGGTCAGCCCTTCAAAAAGGTGAGGATACTTTTTCATCATTTGATTCTCGCGTTCCCACGTGAACTCCGGTCCACGTCTCGAGTTCCAATGAACTTTAACAATTGGAATTTTGCTGTGCTTGAGCGTTTTGGTTTCCCAATCCAAAACCTCAACTGGTTCTTCAACGAAGCGTAACTGTTCATCAACTTGTAGTTCCTCCAAAGGGACTACTTGAGTTTCATCGGATAGGCATGTGAAAAACATTGTGTACACTACTGAGTTCTGCTGGTAAGTCCAGTCGGTACGCCACTGGACCAACGCGTTCCGTTATCCGATAAGTACCAACATATCGTGGGTTGAGTTTGTTTCGCTTTCCAAAGCGAACCACACCTTTCCAAGGTGAGACTTTGAGTAACACTCGATCGTTTACTTGAAATTCGAGAGGTTTTCGGCGCTTGTCAGCGTAACTCATTTGGCGATCACGTGCTGCTGCCATGCGGTTTCGGATTTGAACAATCTTTTCCGAAGTTTCGAGTACCAGTTCTGGACCAGTGATTTGGCTGTCACCCACCTCTGCCCAGCAGAGAGGTGATCGACACTTCCGTCCGTCTAGTGCTTCAAACGGTGCTGCGTTAATACTTGCGTGGTAGCTGTTATTATACGAAAACTCTACCAAAGGTAAGTGGGGTTCCCAACTTTTTCCGAAATCCAACACGCATGCACGCAACATGTCCTCCAGGGTCTGAATATTCCGTTCACTTTGCCCATCCGTCTGAGGATGGTATGCTGTACTCATATCGAGACGGGTGCCCAGTGCGCTTTGCAGCGACTTCCAAAAGTGCGAGGTGAAACGAGAATCTCGATCGGAAATGATCGAGACAGGCACTCCGTGTCTAGACACCACTTCTTTCATGTATACGCGAGTCAGTCTTTCCATTTTGTCCGTTTCCTTAATTGCTAGGAAGTGTGCCGATTTAGTCAACCGGTCAACGATCACCCAGATGGTATCGCATCCCGTCGGTGTCTTAGGCAAACCCGTAATAAAGTCCATTGAGATGTGCTCCCATTTCCACATTGGGAGTTCCGGTTGTTGCAGTAGACCAGATGGTTTCTGGTATTCTATCTTGACTCTGGCACAAGTCAAGCATTTGCTCACATAGGTGGCAATGTCGGCTTTCATGTTCGGCCACCAGTAAAGTGCCTTTAAATCATGATACATTTTATCTGAGCCAGGGTGGATAGAATATCGGGACTTATGAGCTTCGTCCATCACTAGAGTTCTCAACTCTCCGTATCGTGGAACCCAAATCCGGTTCTCAAAATATCGGACCCCGTTCGATTTGGTTTCAAGTTGTTTGTCCATGCCCCGCATGAGTTCTGATGGAAGATTATCATCTTTCAAAGCTTCAAGTTGTGCATCGCGAATCTGGTCGGGTAAGCTAGCATGAATTGTGAGTTGCAATGCTCGTACTCGTCTGGGTTTATCGGTTTCTTTTCTACTGAGTGCGTCGGCCACTACATTGGCCTTGCCAGGGTGGTACTTGATGGCACAATCATAATCCTTAAGCAACTCGACCCAACGACGCTGTCGCATGTTCAGCTCCCTTTGATCGAAGATATGCTGGAGACTCTTGTGGTCGGTGTATATGGTAAACTTGGTACCGTACAAGTAATGCCTCCATATCTTTAGGGCAAACACCACAGCTCCGAGTTCCAAATCATGAGTCGTGTAGTTCTTCTCGTGAATCCGTAGTTGTCGAGAGGCATAGGCTATAACCTTCTCGAGTTGCATCAGCACACAACCGAGACCTTGTATAGATGCGTCACAGTGTACCTCAAAATTTTCCGTTCCCTCGGGGAGGGCTAAAATAGGGGCGCTACAAAGCTTGGTTTTCAACAGTTGAAAAGCGGATTCTTGCGCGTCACCCCAGTTGTACTTAGTGCCTTTTGTGAGTCAAAGCAGTGAGGGGTTGAGCAATCTTTGAAAATCCCTCGATGAAACGCCGGTAGTAGCCGGCCAGTCCTAGGAATTGCCGCACCTCAGTCGGAGTCTTAGGTGCTTCCCAGTTTTTGATGGCCTCTACCTTACCGGGATCGACATGGATACCATTCTCGTTGATCACATGTCCTAAAAAGTGAACCTCGCGAAGCCAAAATTCACATTTCGAGAGTTTAGCATACAGTTGTTCCTTCTTCAATAGTTCCAAAATTACCCTTAAGTGATCTTCGTGGTCAGTCTCGTTCTTGGAGTAGACGAGAATATCATCGATGAAAACAATCACGAACTTGTCGAGGTACGCCTTGCATACTCGATTCATGAGATCCATAAATACGGCTGGCGCGTTGGTTAGGCCAAAAGGCATAACCGAAAACTCGTAGTGACCATACCGTGTTCTGAAAGCCGTCTTTGAGATATCTTCTTCGCGCACTCTCAGCTGGTGATAACCGGATCGTAGATCAATCTTCGAGTAGTAACTCGATCCTTGAAGCTGGTCAAACAAATCATCAATTCGGGGTAAAGGATAACGGTTCTTGACCGTCACCTTGTTCAACTCCCGGTAGTCGATGCACATTCGGAAAGTCCCGTCTTTCTTTCGGACAAACAAGACAGGGGCTCCCCATGGCGATGAGCTAGGTCGGATAAAACCCTTATCCAACAAATCTTGCAACTGAGTGGACAACTCCTGAAGTTCTGCCGGTGCGAGCCGATACGGGGCTCGTGCTATGGGTGCTGCACCGGGTGTCAACTCGATTTGGAATTCGACTTGACGAATAGGAGGGAGTCCGGGCAAATCCTCCGGGAAAACTTCCGGGAAGTCTCGCACAACCGGTATGTCTTCAATTCGTTTCTCCTCCGCGGGTTTCTCAACAATCTGTGCCAAAATTGCCGGATGACCCTTTCGTAGATACTTCTGTGCCTTCAAAAGGGTAATGACGCTGGTGGTCATGCCGCTTCTCTCGCCTCGGACCGAAATGATTTCGCCGGAAGGGGTAGAAATGTGAACTATCTTGTCGTGACATATAATCTCCGCTCGGTTCTCGGATAACCAGTCCATGCCGACAACGACATCGAAACTACTAAGCGTAAAAGGAATAAGGTCGATATCAACAATTTGACCTGACAGTTTTAACTTACATCCCGCAAGTACATGAGTCGTTACTATAGCCTTACCGTCAGCTAATTCAACATGAATCTTAGCATCTAACGGAGTTGGAGTTAAGTCTAAGAGTTGACTAAAGGCTTTCGACACAAAACTCCTATCAGCTCCAGTGTCAAACAAAACAGAAGCAAAACAATCGTTTACAGGGAACTTACCAGACACCACATGCGGATCATTGCGGGCTTGACCCGATCCAATCACAAACGCTCTTCCTTTGCCATTTCCTCCACCATTACTGCCACTTCCATTACCCCCATTATTGTCATTCTGTTTCAGCTTGGGGCAATCCTTCCGGAAATGACCTTCCTGTCCACATTCAAAACATCCCTTAGTCGTCATCGGTGGCTTAGGAGCACCCTTCGCCGCAAGGTCAACTCTACATTCCTTCGCTTGGTGACCTATCTTTCCGCATCTTTGACACTTGACACGGTCACACTGACCAACATGATGATAGTTGCACCTATTGCACTTTGGATATCTCCCAGCATATCCGCTCGAACCCTGCCCGCTACCGTTGTTATTGTTGTTGTGACTTTGATTGTTAAAGCTCCGAGTGAATTCGGGCTTACGGTAGTGTTGTTGCGGTGGGAGGTTCGAGGATGAGGATCTGGTGTTGTCAAACTTCCTCTTTCCGCTGCTCGGGTTGCTGTTGCTGTTGTTGTCATTACTCGGGTTGTCACGGGCCTTAGTGGTTGAACCCCTAGGTGGTAACGCACCTTGGGCCACTGCTTGATCCGTCAGTTTGTGAGCTAACCGGATCGCTTGTTGTATCGTGGCTGGTCTGGAAGACGTCACCATGCCCTGAATCTGCGGTGCTAACCCATCAATGTACATTTCAATCCTCTTACTCGGCGGATCTACCATCCGTGGACACATCACCGCTAACTCGTGAGAACGGGTAGTGTAGGCTTCGATTTCCGAACCCACCATCTTCAATGACCAAAATTCCGACTCCAACTTTGAAATCTCCTCCCTCGGACAATACTCTTCTCGCATCAAGTCTTTGAACTCCTCTCAGTTCATAGCGTTAGCTAGTTCCAATCCAAGAATTTGCACATTTGCACATCGTCTGAGGACACCTCTGAGTGTGCCTCCTCCTCAGCCGGTTCTTCTTCAGGCTCCTCCTCGGGATCTTCCTCGGGGTCCTCCTCAGGTTCCTCTTCAGGATCTTCTTCAGGATCTGCCTCAGGCTCGGCCTCAGGCTCTGCCTCGGGTTCGGCTGCGTTCTGAGCAAGTTGCATTTGTAGGTCATCGCAACGCTCGAGTGCTATCTCGGTTCGGGTCCTTGATTCTTGGAGTTGCTCTTGCAAGTCTATCATCTCGGCTTGCATCTTCATCATAACCTTCGTTTGTTGCTCACTAGTCTCTTGCATTTCTTTCATTGCCGCTGCCATGCGGGCAATCTCCTCATGAGTCTCGGTTCCGTCTTTAAACAGTCTGGAAACATTTTCTCTCGTGTAGCGCATGTAACCCACATCACGCTCCAACAAGAAACGACAGCTGCGAGAACTCGCTCCACGGGTTCGGTTATGGGTGGTAGGGTGTTGGGATAAGCAGGGTGGTTCGGGTGAGGTAACGGGGGAACTTGTTCGCGATAGACCATACGTCTGATCATGTTAGGGTACCAATCCCAGCTAACGTCGTTTTCGTAAATGCCTCCGGATAGGCGGTACCTCTTTGGTGCGGGTGTTTCGAGTTCCGGGACTACTCGGGGTGGCAATGCGGTAGGTAATTGCGGTTCCTTCCCGTGAGCATGAGTCATCAGATCGGACGATGATGAGGATGGCGTCGACATCTCTACAGGTATGCCGTGTATGCGCGCGTATGAGTGAAAGAGGTAAAGAGATAAGACAACAAAGACTACACAAACCTATGCAGTGCGTATCATTATAACTAATGGGTCGTCGCGGTTATAGTCTAGTATGCATGCAGCTTCTAGTTCGCTATAACCAATGGCTCTGATACCAATCTGTCACACCCTCAAAATCCACTAACGGAGTTTTACCGTCAGAGGGTGTGAACTAACAGGATCGGAATCATTAGTTATAATCAAACCATAAAAACGTTTAAATGCAAATAAGTGCGGAAGCGTAAACCATATAAATAAAGATGATTCAAACAATGCATGTTCCTAGACCGCGCGCCCGCCTCGGCTACCTGAGAATAACATACTAAAAGGGTCAACACGAGGTTGGTGAGTTCACAAGTTATATAAAAATAAATCGTTTAGCGTTTGCGTTCAGCGTTTTACGTTAAGTGTCTTGCGTAACCACGTTACGGCGTTTAAGCGTTTTGCGTAACCTCGTTACGGCGTTTAAGCGTTTTGCGTAACCTCGTTACGGCGTTTAAGCGTTTTGCGTAACCTCGTTATGGCGTTTCAGTGTTGCGTAACCCCGTTACGACGTTTAAGTGTTGCGTAATCTCGTTACGACGTTTAAGTGTTGCGTAACCCCGTTACGACGTTTAAGTGTTGCATTACCAGATAGTGTTATGTCAAATTATATATCGATAGGTAGCTAATCTATACAACAAGTATCGCTAAGTGGTTCGCGACCGAAGCTGACTGTTTATCAAGTGCCCGTCACCAGGTCAATCCAGACCATGGTAAGTGTTAGCCAAAATTACACCCACTCAACCTCCAGTTGAGCTTAGCGTCGGGTGGGGTTTGTCAAACCCAGTAGTACTACTCAACAGTGACTCGCTATTCCAAATATTAACCGGTCCGATGTGTGGGACTTCAAATGTTAAGTTTGCCGCTTAGCCTTTACAAGTGATATATAATTTATAACAAAATCTTAAATATGCGTTTATCTCAGAAAGCACGTTTATCGGAGTATGTTATCTCCCCCAAGTGAAAAGCGTTTGAAAATAGTTTAAAGAGGGGAAAGTGAAACTCACTGTTTGCGAAGAATATCCCAAATTAGATCACCAAGTGATGCGCGTCGTAGAAACTCTCTAGCGTTCTAAATAACAAAGAGATTTTCTAAGTATTGGTACGTTTAACGAGTCTCTAGACTCGGCACATAATACCTATGTACGTAACGGATTTCGTGTTTCGTTTGTGAATCGTGTGTGACTTAAACAAGTACAATTGTGATACGATACATGAGTGAGCAATTACTTTCGTGTCACGTACTAATAACATACTTTACTAGCAATTATCCCCGTAAGGGCATTTTGGTCAACAAACAAAATTAACTAACCATTATTCCCCATAAGGGCAATTTGGTCAATTCATGGCAATCAATTAGCAACTATTCCCCGCAAGGGTATTTTGGTCAAAACATAACAAATATACAAAAACTATCATATTTCATGCATTTTTACACAACTCAGCAGTTAGTTTCATTATGACAGAATTTCTACTTGAAAGATTGTACTATTTCACCGATCATAACGTCTCAATTAATTCACCAAAAATCACCACAGAAGAATACATATCTTAGGTTTCCAGAACATATTTTATCTTATTTTTATTCCAAATATTTTTCTTATAATGACCAAAACATTACAGCAAACTCATATCAGTCAGATTCATGCGCAACAGAATGTTATTTGCAATTCCCGTTAAATGAAAAATCCAATAAATGCAAGACCACTTGGGTTAGGTTCCTAACTCAATAAGTCAACTTCCAGAAGTGGAACCAACCCAATTGGCCTCGTAGATCATGAGATATAATATTTAGAAAACAACCTAACAGCAGGTCTAACAACTCAGCTTTGCACCACGTTTTTGTAAAATCATAAAAGTTAACTTTCACACGTCCAAAAATTACAAATTTATATTCTTTAGAAACTAGACTCAACCTAGTTTACTGTAGTATCAATTATCTCATTCATTTACCACTTTTACATCCCGTTACAGTCATTCAATCATCAACAACACAATCTGTCCAGAAACTGTTTTCATCCAAACTCAACAATTTAACTATCTATAGATCACAAATCATTCATAGAACATTCTAGACATCATAACTCCTATCAATCATACCATACATACATAGTTAGGGTTTTACTTGATATCAAACTCAAAGACTACAATAATCATGCAACAATATCAAATCTAGTTATCAATCATCATCAATTAAATCAAGAATCACATGAATATCATAATACCAAGAAATCAGCCATAAAGGTTTACAATTAACCCAATAAAACTAACAATTAAACATAGAGGATACATAGAATAGTTGTGTATACCTTCCTAGCACCTTAATCTTCAATCAAACTTGAAAGATCTTGATTGTGTGTGTGTGTATATTAATCGATCTCAAGGAAATAAAGGGACGGGATGGCTGCCGATTTTTGTAGGGGAATAGGTAGGAGGTTAGGGTTTAGGTTTACCATGTATTTATAAAGGAATATGTTACACTTTGGCCCCTCAACTCCTAAGTATTACTTTTTCTAGAACATTCTATCATAAATTGCACATTAAGTTAACATGACAATAATATTATCACATAACACATAATCCTAACACATAATTATCACATAATTAGTGTTTTAGTGTTTTTCGTTTATTCATCAATCGTTTGCGTTTCGGTGCAAATCCCGAAAGACTACTACACATGTAGTAAGTGTTAAGCGTCATTTAAACCCTAGTTTAAATGTAATGAGGTTTGCGTTTAGATTCAATAATCTAAAGTTTGAATTGACGGAGTTGCGTTAACGGAGTTAACCTGAAATTGACGATTGTCACACCTAAACAGCCCGTAATCGAGCAATTCGGCATTACCTTTGCGGTTTTCGTCTGTTTTTTCCCTCTTAATCCAATTTCCGGGTTCGTCTACTTCTATCTAAGCTAGGTACAGGTCCTATATCACAAAACCAAGCATGTTTCATCAATAGATAGCCTTGGAACTTAGGGTTTCGGCTAGGGGATTAAACCGAACTTTTGAACCATAAAAACGCGGTTTAAACCCCTTAATCCGTGTTTATGGTAAAAAAAACTATCAAACCAGATTCATAACCATGTAAATGATCAAAACATGTTTTTGGACTATTTTTAGGGTTTTTACATGGCTAGGAATGATTTTTGATAATCAAACTAGGTTTATGTGAGACTAAACATGTATAAAATGGATCTAAATAATAATATTACCTTGAGGTTTTGGAGTTAATGAAGAAACCAGAGAGAAAGGTCCAGAATTTGTCTCAAATTTGATGTTAAAATATCAATAATAGCTTATAAAGGAAGTTAACAAAAGTAATAGTAATATGTGGGGGTGGCGGCAGGACCTTTATGCCCTCCCCCTCCCCCTTGGGCTTTATTTGGCCGAATTTTTTAATTTGCTTGCCCGTACGTGAAATGCCGAGTCCAAATTTATTTTGGGTTTGGTTTTTGGCGCGAAAAATATACGGGGTTCAACAAACAATGCGAAAACAAGTGTTTTTCGGCTATTTTTGTGTAAATTTATAAAAACATTCTATTTGTTTGTAAAAATCGAAAATATTTTCAGGGATCACTTAAAAAATTCCCACTAAGTGTTTTGTAAATATTTTTCCGCTTAATGGATGAAACAATCCATGTTTTGTAACTATCTTCCGCGTTTAAGTTCATCGTGGGTATTTAAACGAGCATGTTTTCGTTTAACTGGTTTGCTATCGTACTAAGGATATAATATTAATATGTTGGCTTATATAAAACGTATATCACTTATAGATTCCCCCCACCCTCCCCGCCCCACCGAAATATCTGGATCATAACCAGACCCGTTCGGGTATTCGTTTGTTTGCTACGTACTAATCGTTTAATTGTTTAATCGGTAAATACGTATTGAGGTTTACCTAGTTTTGTCTCAAATGTCACATTAAATTGGGTTAAAACACGTTCCATGTGGTCGTTTAATGATCGCTGGAAAAGCTCGTCGCCGGCTGGTGGTAGGTTATCGAGAAAACGGGGAGAGGGGAAGCGAAAGGAGGGTTAGGTAATTTTATTATTATTATAGTATAATTTAAAAATCAAAGTTACATAAATAGTCCCTGCAGTTTTTGATTGTATTAAATTTGAAATTATATTACATTTACATTCTTAACCTTTAACTTTGGAATATTAATATTAGAGAATTGGTAGTTTATAAACTTTGGATATATAAGCATTAAACCCGTGCAGATCGGAAATCGATTAATTAAAGAATATTAAAGCCTCAGGGGTTTCGTTAATAATAGAAAATGAATGAATAATATGATTAAATCACCGGGAATATAATTTATTAATGATAATTTATAAAATACATCGAAACGACCCAATGGGTCGGGTTAACGAATATAAATTCAAATCCAAATACGAGTAAAAATTGATGAATGTCACAGCATCCTTAGTTAAGTAGAAGAATCTGTATTAAAATGATGAGGATACTTAGTTTGCATTTGGTCTTCCTTCTCCCAAGTGAATTCAGTGCCACTTTTGGATTCCCAACGAAGCTTTACCAAGGGTATACGACTATGTTTGGTTTCGTTATCTTTGCGATCCATGATTTCCACCAGTTTCTTAACAAAGTGCATTGTTTCATCGATACACACGTCATCGAGTGGTATGTTGAGTTTTCTCTCGGCTAGAAATTTCTTGGTATTTGAAACACGAACCGTCGGATGAATATTAGAAAGTTCTTGCGGGAGCTCAAGAGTATAAGCCACACTACCGACACGCCCAAAACTCTTGAAAGGCCCAACAAATTGAGGAGATAGTTAACCTTTCTTGCCGAAACGAACCACACCGTTCCAAGGGGATACCTTGAGGAGAACACGGTCGTCGACATTAAACTCGAGAGGTCGTCGTCGGTTATCAGCGTAACTCTTTTGACAACTACAAGCAACTAAGAGATTTTTCCGAATTTGAGCGATTCGATAGGTAGTCTCTTGAACAAGTTCGGGATCGGTGATTTGGGTTTCACCAATCTCACTCCAACAGATAGGGGAACGACATTTTACGAGCATAGAGTGCTTCTAATAGAGCCATACCGATACTCCTATGAAAACTGTTGTTGTATGAGAACTCAATCAAGTGGAGATGAGAATCCCAGTTTCCACCGAAATCCATAACACATGATATAAGCATGTCTTCGATTGACCATCGGTTTGAGGATGATAGGATGTGCTAAGATCCAATCGATTTTCCAACACGGTTTGAAGTGATGACAAGAAGTGTGAGGTAAACTGGCTTTCACGATCAGAAATGATACGCAAAGGTACACTATGACAACAAACAATACGCTGAACATAAATCTGAGTAAGCTGATCAATCGAGAACTTTTCGCTAACCGGGATGAAATGAGCGGACTTATTTAAACAGTTGACTATAACCGAAACACCTTCATGATAGCTTCGAGTTGTCAGAAGTTTGAACACGAAATCCATGGTTACATATTCCCATTTCCAAATAGGAATGTGCGGTTGAACGAGCAAACCAGATGGTCGTTGATGTTCGGCCTTAACTTTAGCGCAAGTAAGGTATTTTGCAACGTATAATGCAATGCCTTTCTTTATACAGGGCCACCAAAAAGTAGACCTCAAAATACATCTTACCCACAACGGGGTGAAAGGAATATCGAGACTTATGAGCTTCATCCATGATGAATGTATCAAGATCATCACAATTAGGAACCCACAAATGATTAAGGTAATACAACAAACCATCACACTTAGTAGTTTCGAGTTGAAGTTCAGCGCCACAGGACATTTCGTTAACATATAACCCTCAGTGACAGAGACATGTTGGGCTTCAAAGATACAAAGTTGGTGATCTGTTTGAATGGCTACGCTATGAAGCAGAATCGATTTCACATGGGTCTTTTGACTAAGAGCGTCGGCTACAACTTTCACTTTACCAGGGTGGTAACGAATTTCGCAGTTGTAATTTCTAAGTAATTCATCCCATCGTCGTTTCCGCATGTTTAGATCTTTTTGGTCAAAAATATGTTGAAGGCTCTTGTGGTTGGTAAATACCACACATTTAGTGCCATAAAGGTAGTTTCTCCAAATTTTTAACACGCATACAACAGCACGGAGTTCGAGATCATGCGTTGTATAATTCCTTTCATGTATCTTAAGTTGTCGTGAAGCGTAAGCAATAACTTTACCTCATTACATAAGGACACAACCGTGGCCTTGATTCAAAGCATCGGAATAGACAACAAAATCTTCATTGCCCTCGGGGAGTGCAAGGATCGGTGCATCGCAAAGCATACGCTTAAGAGTTTGGAAACCTTCGTCTTGCTTTGGCCCTCACTCATAATTTCTATCCTTGTGAGTTAAAGCAGTTAGAGGCAAAGTGATTTTGGAAAAATTTAGAATGAAGTGACGATAATAACCCGCAAGACCAAGAAACGAACAAACTTCAGTAAGATGGGTTGGAGTTTTCCAATTCTTAATGGCTTTGACTTTGGCTGGGTCGACATGGATACCCTTTTCATTTACTATATGACCAAGAATGGAATTTCTTTCTCACACTTCTAGAAGATAGCATAGAGCTTTAAATATTGCAATTATTAGTAATGAAATTCTTACGATCAAGAGTATAGATTTGAACAAGGTTAACGAAGATTTTGATGTATCGAGTTTGGTTAGATGAGGAACTTATGAGATTCAAAGAGAAAATGATATAAAATTGTTTGCATTGAAGTTGTAAATTTGAGATGACATAAATTAAAATTGCAAGACTAAATATTAAAATAAATGTTAACAATAATTGAAACATTAATGGAAATGCGAAAATTCACGTATTCAAAAAAATTGTTAATAGATTAAATTGGGAAGCGGATATTCCCAAATCACTGAGATAGTCCTATTCCAAATAAATCTTCAAAAATAGATATAATATAAGGTGCGTCACTGGAGAATCCATGAATTACGAGGAATCGTCCTATTTCCACAAAATAGTTATAAATATATGAAATAAGTAAATTGAACTATCAATGATTTATCAAGGAAATTTAAGTATGGTGGGCAATATTTATGATTTATGCTTTGTTTTTAGGCTTAGTTGGGCTATTATATTTAAACCGGGATCATTTGATCTCGGTGGGCTTTAGTTTGATTTGGGCCTATGATGGTAGTCTATATATATGATGTATGTACCTCATGTTAGAGTTTATTATTTTTGTTGGTCGTCAGTTGTTGTTAGTTCAAGTTTATATTTCACCCGTGTAAGTTGTTAAGGGCTTAAGCACCCGACGTATTAATATACGTGTGTTTTGAAGCTTATTCATCGTGTTTATGTGTGTTTGTGTTTGTTGCATAGAATCGGCTTGGTGATTAATTTCAGCCTAATCATTGAGTTACTTGATATCACATTGAAAGATCCTGCTCGGGACTTACAATTGGTTTCAAAACCTATAGACCTATTCTAGGCTCGGTAATTGGTGATATCAAGGATTCTGATGGTGGTTTACGGGTGTGTGTTTGGCTGAAGTTTCCTGAATATTGAAGAACTGTTCTTCGTGTTCTTCGGTTGGTGAAAGTTTGGTTTGGAATAGATTTTGGTAAATCTCGTGTTTAATTTGAATCCCATAATTCTCAGGATTTAGTTAAATATTCAAAGATTACCATATCTTGAACTATTCCTAGTTATTGGAAAATCTGTTTCAATTCTCGGGTTCATTTCAAGGCTCTCGGGAAGATCTCAAGGTCCTCGGTTAAACATTAGGGTTTTCGGGAAGATTTCAAGGCTTCGGGAAGACTTCAAGGTTTTCGGGAGGATTTTCAAGTTCTCAGGTTGATTTCGTCGTTCTCGGGAAACGTAGTGTTTTTTCTGATATTGTTGACAGTCCTCGATCAACTTTCTGTGTGTAACGTCCATAAATTTTCGTTAAAAGGGTTTATGGATAACCAAACTTGTATTTTAACCGAGACTCGTTCCAGCATCCTAAAGGACCTTATGGTCATTCTTGTAAGTCTCTTTGTTCAACTTTGGACACAAGACATCTCAATTACAAGTTCGAGGACTAGAGTGTAAAATTTTTTATAATCAAAAACCCTAACCCCCACCCCTGTTCTTGGTTGCGATCTGCAGGGAGCCAAAACTCCAATTCAAGGTTGGTATTGTTCAATTGAATGTCTTTTTTCACCATTAAACCCTTTATTGAACGTTAGGGTTGAGTTTTGGTTATAACGATTTCTGACAGATTCGTACTCGTTTATTGTTCGGTCTGTAACTCGATGAAAAGTTACTGTTTTTGGTCGATTCTTGTTTCTATGATATTCTACTTTGAATCTAGTTTCCAGAAAGGTATAATATGTAATTTTTGGACGAGATTTGAATACTTTTTATGATTTTATAAGATCGAGTTTCAAAGCTGATGCGGGATGACGGATTCTGGTCTGTCTTCCTGACATCATAACTCTTTTTCGACAAGTCCAAATTGTTTAGTTCCACTTATCGAAGTTAATATTTTGGGTTAGGAACCAAACCCAATTTAAATCATTTAATTTGGCTTGGTAATTATTTTTATAAAAATAAAACCATTTTGTTGCGCACTGAAGTAGCTGCACATACTCTTCTGTGTTGGAGGAATTTTTATGATTTTTGTATCCACTAGAAAAATATAATAAAAATATTTTTATAAACCTAAGACATTTTTAAAATCCTGGTAAAAATGTAATAATTTATTTCAAAGGTTATCTTATTTAATTAAATGCATCTTCGCATGCTAAAATCTGCACGTTTTACTTGTTATTGATTGCTAAGTTCGTTTTAGGCTTAACCGGTGGATGTTCAATTGTGTTCTTGTCGGGGCTGTTTGAAGTGAGTTTTTGCACCAACATATTCCTAGGTATGTCTAGTATTACATACTTTAAAATTACGCACATTGGTGTTCGTTTGATTGGTCAACTAGTTGTAGTTTGAAAGATAGTTTTCGGTTGGCTAGAATGGTAGATTGTTGCGTTTAGCGTGAGGGTTGAGGTAATTAACGACCAATTCAGTTCGGGTGACCTCGGTTTGATGTACAGGCTGTTGGAAAGTTGTTTTTATAAGTAATAGGGCTGAATTGGTTGTCGGTTACTCAAATGGGTCGGTACAACGCGTATTCGCGTTTATTGAATAGTTAGTGCGTTGTACTTGCGAATTACCGACCCATTCGACTCGTGTAGCATCATGTGGACATGTTAGCTGTGAATTTATCATAATGGGTCCACACGGGGCTGAGTTGGATGTTAATCTCCTAAACAACTCTTAAACGCGCGTGTTAGTATCACCTAGTGTTTCCGGTGGTAATTTGGGAATTCTTTATTCCCGGGAGTATCTAAGGGTCGTGTTGGTAAACTTAAGGCCCCGGGGGCTGTTATGAATGATTTTGATTAGGTCGAGGCATTAGGTAACTCGAACCATGCTAGAATGTCTCGTAGGATAAACGAGTCCTTTTGGTGCCGTTAGTAATGTTTGTATGTAAACCGACAGGCTTTTGAGTTGTGGGGATACTTAGGGGTTCTCTAGCTCGTGGTGAATTCGTGCCTTGTGTCAGGTGAGTTCATGATGCCCTTTTTAATCTTTTTATGTTTTGGGCTAGCATACACACCATATTACAACTTTACTCGATTTTACTCATTTAAACTATGAGGATGATACTACATGGACTTACTGGTGTCGTGGGTTCATGAAATTATATGTGAAGTATATTCTATGCCTTAGGATATTTGAGACTCGTTTATGGTCATATATTCCTTAAGGTTATATGTATTACTTATGGCTTAGGCTCATGAATATAGGCTTATTTGAATAGAATATGCCTTGGGATGATAATTATGTAAGTTTGTACGTATGATTATACATGTATTATTGTATGGCCAATAATTGGCGATGTTAATTAGTCGTTATCGACTAAAGATGTTTGCGTATGCCTACTTTGTGTTTGCATACGGATGGATGGTGATCTTGGCCGGGCCAAACTATACTACTCAGGTTCTTAAATCCTGTGGTGGGCCTTAGAAAGCCCGTGAGGGGGGAGGCTCGTGTGGCATGATCATCATCGGATGATACGTGTTTGGGTTGTACGTGTGCTCGACCCTGATGTTATTACTTGGATATTACGTGTTTTGGTTGTACGTGTGCTCGACCCTGAACATCAATACTTGGATGATATCTATAGGGATATAATTATATGGATGTTTATATACATATATAAGTATGATTACTTATTATTGATGATGGCCTAACTGTTGTATCCTGTTTTATTTTAAAACTCTTGGTATGATTATGACTATTATTATTTTAGATGTCAATTATTAAAACTTGAACTCACTCAGCTCAAGCTGACTTTGTGTGCACGTTAGTGTGAGTTTCAGGTGAGAAGGAGGATGCATTACCGCTTGGACGTGCACGAAGCTACTTAGACGATGGAAGGCGTACTTAGTCGGAAGTTTTAATAACGAACATTTTTATTTCTTAGTTTTGTTAAATACATTGAAATTTGACTTTGGGCATAATTCCCGGGTCTTGGGAACTTGTTTTAAATGTTTTGATTTTCCGCTGATTTATACTCTGAATTGGTTATTTTAATGGAATGAACTGTTTTTGAGTTTAAGTATTTTTGTAAGTATTTTTTATGAACACCAACTGTAGGATTCCCGGGATTCAGGGCCTTACACTGTGTTTACAGAAGACATTTGCTGTTTTCGGTTTCTCTTTTCACAGTTTTCGGTTAAGGCTATTATGGATCAATCTACTGTTAGCACGTCTTCCAATGATACTCTACATCAAGAGCTTGACTCCATCATGGGAACTACCACTCGTGTACCCCGACTACTGTCATCTGAAGGGCTTGCTGAGTGGAAGTTCAGGTTTGAAAAATATGTGAAGGCAAAGGATTCAAGAATGTGGAGGAGCATGGTTCGAAGTCCTCAGGTTATCACGTATCAAAGAGAGGGTTCTAATGAAGTGGAGACAAGCCAATTGAGCTGTATACGGATGCTGATTTTGATATGGTTGAGCAGGATGAGAAGGCTTTGGCTACTCTGACCATGACACTGTCCCCTAAGATTGCCTTGGGATTTAGAGAGTTGGATTCAGCCAAGCTCTTTGGGAGGCTCTTATTGAAGTGTTTGAGGGAAATCTAGACATGAGAAGAAGTAGGCAGGTTCTCTTAAGACAACAATTCAACATGTTTAACTACGTTTTGGGAGAATCTCTTGAGAAACAGCTATTTTATCTCGTTGGTTACTGAGATGAGATCGTGAAGGTTCCCTGGACGGATCGCATGAGATATCTCGGTCTACTCAGGTGCGGAATCCCTGCGTAGATCATTACGAGTATAGAACACGAATCACACGAACACACGAAACGAACACACGTTATATATTATAACTCAAACACGTGATGTAATATCACTGTTACAGACTCTCGTCCTCACGTTACAATGAACTTGAACAACTGACACGAACTTAAACAACGATTACAAACCAAGCCGTAACCTAGGACTATTTATACACGACAACTTCGCCTGGCATGTTCAGGCCAAGTTGTCCATAACTTCGCTTGACTAACAAGTTCTCCTGTTAAGCGAACTTGTCAGTAACTTCGCTTAAACATACAAAACATAATTAAACATTACAGACTCGATTACAGACACTAGACTATGAACTACTGACATTATGCACCAACAGACTCCCCCTTGGCAGTAGCTTCATATCTTGATCTTTAAGCACTTGTCTTGTAATCTTCAATCTTGTATCTTCACGCATGCACTCCTTCTCTAACACAAACTGACACAACTCTTTGATACTTCCTCGCTTCGTCCTTCCAAGCAGGAATATAAAAGATTTTCTTCTCATTAAGCACCTTCAGATCAGCTTGCGATAAGTTTACCAAATGCATCGGATCGTAAACTCTTAGGAGCTCTTGTTCATCCTCGTCTTCCATCACCGCCTCTGCTGTCTCACAATCCACATACCACCACTTTAGGTCTTTAAGCACATCCTTGGGCATTAGCTTCATCGGTACTTCTTTAAGGCACCGGATCGGTTTATACTTCATGACCATCCAAGGTTTTCCATCAGCTCTCAAACCTCTATCATTGTCTTCAACAAGTTTTCCCTTCTGCGGTTTCAACAGCTCAAACTTCTTCTCTTTTATACTCTCTCTCCATACAATTTTCTCAATGACTCTAGCTATATTATCGTCACTTCGATTGATTAACCCCAATCTGGCTAAGTCTTTCACTTCACATTCCGGCAGTGTATTCAACGACCTTAACATTCTTTTAAAATACTGAACGCCGTCATACCGTTTAATCACAAAGAGCTTCAACTGCTCATCATAGATCCAGCAAATAATCCCTTTCTTCGCTTCAGCATAGCCTTTAATATTGTAACTCTTCTTAAACATTGTAGGGACCGCTGGTTTCTTCGTTTTGACTAACCACTGAGCATAGCCTTCCTTCCACCTAGGCTGCTCTTCCCATTCAGTCTCATCGATTACTGTCTCATTACCCATATCTGCTTTCTCCACACCTGGAATGTCATGCTCCACATTCTCTTCTACTATTTCACCTTCTTCAACATCTTCTTCAATCACAATCTGAGCTCCAATCTTCTCAATCTCCTCAATTGGCAACACATCATCATCAAACAACACATCATCACTAAACATATCATCATCTAATTCTTTCAAAGCATCAATCACATCATCTCCCATTCCTTCATCATCAACCATCACCACCTCATCACCACCAGAACTGCCAGCTGCACCTGCAGACTCCCCCTGAGCTGTGGAAGTCCCAAGAGCTTGAGTAGTTCTTGGCAACTCACCACCTGCACCTTTCGATGCATTGGGATCATCGTCTCTGTCATTCCTCTTCTTTGTCCTTAACTCGTCGCCTTTACAGCTTGTCTCCCCCTGAGATGCCAAGAACTCCTTCATAGCATCTATAATTCTCCCATGTTCAACCAGGAGGGACGACTGTAGTTGATTTTCTGTTACTAGGCGCTGAATAGCCTGGGTCTGGATAAAGTTTATCCTCGATTGCTCTGCCACGACCCGCTCAAGTGCAGCTATTCTCTCCGAGTCTGAGAGGGTTGCATCGAAATCGAACCTCATGTGAGATGTTTCTTGAGAATACTGAGGTGGGATTTCACATGTAACCGGGACATCAGAAGTTGTTGTGGACGTAACCGCAGGTGGTATCATGACCGACAACCCTGCAGTTGCAACGACTGTCGACTCAACAAATTGTGCAACAACCTCCGACGGAGTAAGCGTTGGAGGTGGTAATGACACAATCTCCGGAGTCGTCAGCTGTATAGTAGTGATTGGGATGCCAAAAGCTGATGATGTAGCCACCACGGGAACATCCGCGGCGCTTAAACCTGTGATCTGTAGTGATGTAGGAACAATCGACATACCTGACAGTGCGGGCGGAGCGAAACGTACAACTCTTGAAGTCTCTCCAGCTCCCATACCTGCACCTGTCCTTTCCCGTCTTGAACGTCTAATCAACTTGTGAATATCCTCTTCTTCTTCTGACTCGCTATCATCAACTGTCCTCTTTCTCTTCCCAAATGTTCTCTCTTGAGTCACCAACATCCTTCTCGCCTCATCCATAACATCATCAAGATCTGAGTCGGCCACTGTCGTAGCTGCTCTAGTAATACGCACAGTCGAGACACGTTCAACTGGGATCTGAACGTTCTCCTCTGGATCCACCCGATCCATATCGAAGAATCCTTGACCTCCGAATTCTGCATCAAGGTCCACTTCCTCCTCCGGTGACACAACAGGAGCAGCAGATATAGCTTGAGATGCTCCTGCCTGTTGTGGTGCCGGGTCTCTGAACTCATCCCCACGAGCTGGCACATACCCCGGGTTTATTAAGTACCCAAAGAGTGGAGTATGCCTTGGACGCAGTTCAGGCTTGCTCCTCGCACTGGATGTTCGGCATTGAGCGAAGATACATTTGCTCACACTCTCCACGTATCGTATTGGACGTCGTTGAGGCAACGTGGGAGCAACATGATTCAAGATAATCTGAATGAATCGTGGATACATGATGAACCTCTCACGGGCCATCGCTCTTCTCTGTCTATCGATCTCGTAAAAGACCATCTGACTAAAGCTATAACGTTTGTTATAAGTCAGAGCAGTCATTGCTGACTGCATGGTCGCACCCATACCATCAGTGCCCGCCTTCCTCCCAGACATGCAGACAATCATTACGTGCATTAGGAAGCGCCACTGATCAAGTAGGAAACCCTTCCTCCGTTGTGTATCGCCCAATGGACCAGAATAGCCCATTCGTAGAAATGCTCCATCGCGGAACGGAGCAACAAACTCTGTTGGGTCATCCCTAGTCTCCTCTCCAAAACGTAACGCCACCCGAATTTGTTCAGACGAGAACTGAACTTCTTGATTATTGACGGTTGCTCTCATAACCGGGGGCTCAATGCGGCAATCGTATTCCACCGTCTGCCAGAAATCCTCAATATTGGGTAAGGAAATCGGCAGAGTCGTAGTGATTGCGTGGAATATCCTCGAGCGAAGGAGGAATGTGATTATCTCGCGGTAATCCTCCACACCACTCGCTTCCGGGTCTAAGGTGATGAACATGTTGTGACCTGGGAAGAATTGCCTCTGATTATCTCCGTCATCTCCTCCAGCACCTCCAGCACCGGCAACAGCAGCCATATCTGCCACAAACGAATCAAGTTAGATAAACGTTAAGGCATAACACAAGTTCGCTTGTTACCATGAGCGAAGTTGTGATAAAATCAGTATAGGCGAAGTTAAAGTTGGGGCGAAGTTGGGAACAACTTCGCTTAATCTTTAAGTTCGTCTGATAACTGATAAGTTAAAAGGTCCAGGCGAAGTTAATGTTAACTTCGCCTCACCACAACATCGCCTCAGGCGAAGTTTAGACTCAGGCGAAGTTACGGATAACTTCGCCCAAACCTTAAGTTCGCCTGAATCTGAAACGACAACAGTAAGCAGAATCTAAGTCGGAAAATCTGATGTTTTGGTTAGATTGGCGATTGAGGACTCTAAAACACAAGATTTTAAGGATATGTAGACGATCAGAATGATTATGAACACGTAAAAAACAAGTTATGAAAATCGGTAATAAAGGTCGATCGACCGAGGTCACGAAACAAGTCGAAACGACCTCAGATTAACATCAATGAACATTGATTATACGATATGATGACCCAACAAACCTATAAATCTGTTTGAAATCGAAGAAAGATAGCAAAGATGAATCAACAGATAACTTCGCGAAGTTATCGAGAAGTTCGCTTAGGGTTTTGCAGACAAGTTCGCTGAATTTGAAAAATATGAACAGTTTGACCTTTGAAAATCCTTATATAGGGACGATGTTATACAGGCGAAGTTACGGTTAACTTCGCCTAGGCGAAGTTATTCACAAGTTCGCCTGTTTAACAACTTCGCCTATATTTACAAAATCAACCCTCATAATTCGAACATTTTGCATTTAAGTTTTAAAACTTCCCTTTAAGAATTAAATGACACGATCAAGTCCAAGTAACCATATACAAAATCATAAAACTACCTAAGTACAAAAAACTTTTAAAAATTAAAGTACAAGGGATCAAATTTCAGTCTCGATAGGGACTACTACGTTTTAGAAAAGATCCGAACAGGAATCATACTAATTACGTGACTGTCACATAGATCCGTGTTTAGCTGTATTATGACATAAAGAAACAGGTTGTAAGCAGGTAAATAACTTAGGATGGTTTTCATCGGTTCTGTGATACGAGTTAGGTTCAATTATGCCTCAAAATTTAAGTGGGCAACAACTCAGAAATTATGATGCCTCCTATCTATTCTCAAAGCGTATTTGGCTTTCCCCAAGTCACCCCGAATTGACCTCGAACCATAGTGTCTGATTAAGTTTGTAAGTACTCTTCATCTGGTTCCCGTTCTCTTTCTTACTCCATGATTGAGGAGTCTTAACATTTTCAGGTATAGAATGTTTCAATGACTCCTATTTTTTTTTTTTTTATGATAAACATTTACATAGACTTCAGAGTAGTAAACAACTGCAAGTCCCGAATCTGGATCACTGCAGTTTCTTGAAACGCTATCTTCACGGGAATCAGAACACACATGGGCTCGTGTATGACTGGGTAATCGCTTTTCTGCCTATCATTCGGAAAGATATATATGAAGACATGCAAAACTAGTAAGGAGTTTCCACGTAAAATCGAGTAAATTTAGTTTGTATCACATCTACTTTTACGCACCATAAAAAGCTACCATGACATACAATGACTGTCCTAAAGCCTTTTAAGCCTAATAACTTCACTAGTTAAGCACACAGAATCAGTATATCTATCATTTTCCAAGGTTGGATCAATTTTCTCTTAAACATAGCAAACGAACTTCTTACGAAGTAGTAGACTTGAAAAATAATTTCATTTCCCTATTTAAAAAATTTTAACATTAATCGCCCCGACCAAAACAAAGTCTTCAGGTAAACGGCTATCCCGAAGATCCAATGGATCAGCTGGACCGACCACATACTAGTATGTGTCCTTCTAACTAAGTATGATCGACTTATTTTAAGCGAAATAAATAAAACTCATCATAAACCATCCCGGTCACTTTCAGTCATCTGGTTAATGGCTATCCTCAAATTCTACAAGTAGAAAATGAGGACCAAACATATTCTAAGACATGTCCTTCAAACTGAGGTAACCGACATAATTTTAAGCGATAATGACGTTTTTTTTTTTTTAAACGAACACAAAAAGCATGGTTACTCGGGATTGATCATCCCATTCAGCTCAATAAGGTTTTGAAATCTTGTTTTGTCAAACGCTTTAGTATAAAGATCAGCGAAATTATCAAGCGTATCCACCTTTTCAAGCACAATCAGTTTCTTCTCAGCACAATCCCGTATAAAATGATGACGTATGTCAATATGTTTAGTTTTACTGTGCTTCACGGGATTGTTAGTTATTGAGATAGCAGCTGCGTTATCAATGCAAATAGGAGTAAGTAAGAAATTCAGACCATAGTCGCGCAACTGTTGTTGAATCCAAAGAACCTGGGAGCAGCAGTTGGATGCTGCCATGTATTCTGCTTCACAGGTTGAAATTGCGACCGAAGTCTGTTTCTTGCATTGCCACGACACCAATCTGCCACCAAGAAACTGACATCCTCCAGTTGTTGACTTCCGACTCTGATTGCACCCTCCATAATCAGAATCTGTGTAAGCGACTAGCTCCAAGTCTCCTCCTCTCGGGTACCATAACCCAGCTTCGGTTTGCCCTTGAGATACCTCAGTATCCTCTTCACACCCTTCAGATGAGATTCTTTTGGGTTTGCCTGAAAGCGTGCACAAAGAAAAACAGCAAACATTATATCAGGCCTAGAAGCAGTTAAGTACATTAAAGAACCTATAATAGCCCGATATTGAGTTGGGTCCACATCTGCATCACCGTCTGACTCAGCACCCAATTTGTGATTGACGCAGATTGGAGTGTCGAATGGAGTGTTGTCCTCCATCTTGAAGCGTTTGAGCACATCATGGACATACTTGGTCTGATGAATGAACATCCCATCCTTCTTCTGATCAACCTGCAATCCTAAAAAGAAAGTTAGTTCACCCATAGCACTCATTTCAAACCTCTTTTTCATGACGGCCTCAAAATCTTGACACATGGAGACTTTTGATGCAGCAAAGATAATGTCATCCACGTAGACTTGCACCAGCAGGAAGTCGCTTCTATCTCTCTTGAAGAACAACGTGCTATCTATCTTCCCTCTTTCAAACCCATTTTCAAGCAAGTAATCTGATAAAGTTGAATACCAGGCACGAGGTGCCTGATGTAGTCCATACAATGCCTTGCTTAACTTGTACACGTGATCAGGAAAGTCTGGGTCAGGAAAACCCGGAGGTTGCTCAACATACACTACCTCATCAACTTTCCCATTCAGAAACGCACTCTTCACATCCAACTGAAATACCTTCATCTTCTTATAAGCAGCGAACGCCAATAACAATCAAATGGCTTCCAACCTTGCGACAGGAGCGAACACTTCATTATAATCAATCCCCTCTTGTTGATTAAAACCTTTAACGACTAGCCTCGCCTTGTTTCTTATGATAATCCCTTTTTCATCTCTCTTGCACATAAACACCCATTTTGTACCTATCGCATGCACATGCTTCGGTTTTTCAACCAAAGTCCAAACTTCCATTTTCTTGAATTGAGCCAACTCTTCTTGCATAGCTTCGACCCACGAGCTGTCCTTGAGAGCCATTTGATAATTCATCGGTTCAATCTGGCTGATAAAGCAGGTGTACAAGCATTCGTTGATTATCCCTGTCTCCTTGATGCTTGTGTAAACACAGGTGTGCTCATTCAAGCTACGTCTTGTTTGTACACCGGAGGACACATCACCAATCACATTCTCCAAAGGGTGATCTTTATGAATTCTCGTGCTCGGAACAGAACCAACATGCAAATTGTCTTCCAAGTTAGAAGAGAGCTCGTCAATGGTTGTTAAAACTAAACAAGACACACGCATATATATATAAACTTCAGTAGGCGTCAGTAGGCGAAGTTGTTCATAACTTCGCCTATGGCGAAGTTGTGATAACTTCGCCTAAGGTGAAGTTGTCCTAACTTCGCCGTTGGCGAAGTTGTTCTAACTTCACCTATGGCGTCTCCGCTGGTCTGAATTGCATTGCCCACAAACACCAAAATATGTGTCAACATCCAGTTTCAATCAATATCCCATTCACAAACTCAACTCCATATCCAGAGTTGACACGTATTTGTTAACACGTAAGACCAAGAGATAACAAGTTTCACTCGTTGATGGAACAACGTCTTCGGTCTCACAATAATCGTGTACACCTGGCCATACAGACGAAAACTCCAAAACACTCTTTTTTTTTTTTTTTTTTTTCGCCTAAAGTCAACTTCGCCTGTCCATAACTTCGCCTGGCTATAACTTCGCTTGGCTGCTAACTTCGCCTGGCCAATAACATCGCCGAAACCCTACGAACAGTGACGGCAACTTCGCCTGAATCCCATAACTTCGCCTGCGGCGCTGTTCAGCCAAGAACGCATCAGATTCGTGCCAGAAACACCAAAACGCCGATCTCGAACCATAGCATAAGAGCCTAAGGCTCTGATACCACTTGTAAGTTCCCTGGACGGATCGCACGAGATATCTCGGTCTACTCAGGTGCGGAATCCCTGCGTAGATCGTTACAGTATAGAACATGAATCACACGAACACACGAAACGAACACACGTTATATATTATAACTCAAACACGTGATGTAATATCACTGTTACAGACTCTCGTCCTCACGTTACAATGAACTTGAATAACTGACACGAACTTAAACAACGATTACAAACCAAGCCGTAACCTAGGACTATTTATACACGACAACTTCGCCTGGCATGTTCAGGCGAAGTTGTCCATAACTTCGCTTGACTAACAAGTTCTCCTGTTAAGCGAACTTGTCAGTAACTTCGCTTAAACATACAAAACATAATAAAACATTACAGACTCGATTACAGACACTAGACTATGAACTACTGACATTATGCACCAACAGATCGGCTAACTTAAGCCTTACGTCTGCTGAGATTAACAACAAGCTAGTCAACTCACTACCACAGAGCTGGGATCTAAATGTGGTTGTTATTAAGAAGACCAAGGATCTGGCTAGACTGACTCTCTCTGAGGTAATGGCGATTATCAAGGCTTGTGATATGGATGATAAGCAGCTTGCAATCAATCATACGAATACCTACAATACTGCTGGTTATAGCGTTGCATCCAATAATGCTCTAGTTTCACAAGACAATTTCTCATTGTTCAAGTCGTCTTAGAGTCAGCCAGCTGAATCACAGCAGTCTCAGCAGACCTTCTCCATGTTCAGGTCATCACAAAGTCAACCCACTCGACAACCTACACTAGCTACTCCTGTTTTCTTTCCACAACCAACTCTTGCACCAAAATCACAAGCTTCTGTGGCCACCTCCAGCCAGTCTCCCATTCAAACTCCTATTATTTCCCAATAGACTCAAGAGAACATAGCTTTAATGGCAGGTTTTATGAACTGCTATAGCGCTTTTCTTGCTAGAGACCCAGTACGACCCATTGTGGCTGCTGAGCTGGATCAGACACATCCTAATGATGTGGAGGAGATAGATATTTCTTGGCAAATCGCCATGGCTGTTTTTAGAGCCAAGAAGTTCACTAAGAGGACAGGCAGGAACAACTGGAATGTACCTGCAAATCAGAAAGTGGGATACAACAAGAGCTCTCTGAGGTGCTACAACTGTCATGAGCCGGGTCACTTTGCTCGTGAGTGTACCAATCCGACTAAGGAAGGGAATAGAGAGAGGGCAATGGTTCCTGTGAATGGTGGAAGAGAAGTGAATGTGGCTAGTTAGAGTATGGGCGAGTGTGGTTTGGTGGTTCAGAACTTCTCATGGGAGGACCAAATGGCAGCACTGAACTTAAGTGATCAAGTTGCAAATTTTGCTGAGGTGGATGTCGGAGAAGAGGAGAATGAAAGTGAGGAGCAGGTCAGGGATCTTCAGCATGCTTTCATGGTCTTCACCTCCACCAAATCCTCTGAGGTAAGTTCTCTACTTTGTTCTCAATCATGCATTGATAAAGTAGGTTTGTATAAAATTCACAATAGCAACCTAATTAGAGAAATAGAGGGTGTTAAATATGAAAACTCCACACTTAAGAAACTTGAAACAGCAGGCAGAAGTAGCAACATATTCAGCCTCAGCAGTGCTTGTGGACACCGTTTGTTGTTTCTTGCATTGCCACGAGATGAGCCGATCCCCCAAAAACTGGCATCCAGAAGACATCGATTTCCTGTCAATGTCATCACCACCATAATTGTTGTCAGCAAACGCAAACAGATCAAATTCTGAATTTTTGGGATACCAAAGACCAAGCTTCGGTTGCCCTTTCAGATATCTAAAAATTCGTTTAACAGCAATTAAATAAGTGAGTTTAGGATTGGCCTGGAAACGAGTACACTGGCAGACTGCAAACATGATGTTAGGGCGACTAGCAGTAACACACATTAGGGACCCGATCATCGATCGATAGTACGTCTGATCTACGGGTTTCCCATCCGGATCAGAAGGTAGCAGAGGTCTTTCCGCCGTAAGAGTCGCCACACTTTTGGAGTCATGAAATTCAAATTTTGCCAACATATCCTCGACATATTTCCCTTGATGTAGCAAAATGCCTGTCGAGCTTTGACGAACCTGCATACCCAGAAACATTGTCATCTCCCCCCAACGAGCTCATTTCAAAAATTTTCTTTATCACTTCTTCAAACTCAGAACATAAAGCAGTGTTGGTAGAACCAAAGATGATGTCATCCACGTAAATCTGAACCAAGATCCTTTCCAACAGTTTTATAAACGGCGTCTGATCAATGGTTCCACGCTTATACCCGTACTTTAACAGATGAGCAGTCAACGTCGCATACCATGCTCGAGGAGCCTGATAAAGGTCGCAGAGAGCCTTATCCAACTTATAGACATACGACGGATGCTTGGAGTCTACAAAACCCAGTGGCTGATCCACGTAGATTTCTTCTTTCACCTCACCATATAGAAATGTTGTCTTGATATCCATCTGATAGACCCTGAAACCTATGTACGATGCATATGCCAAGAAGATCCGAATGGCCTCACGACGAGCCACTGGATCGTACACCTCAGTATAGTCTAAACCCTCCACCTGATGAAAACCACGAACCACAAGCCTTGCCTTATTTTGAACAACGACCCCAGTATCATCCTGCTTGTTGCAAAAAACCTATCTTGTATCTAACGACTTCTACCCAGCGGGTAACTCCACCAACCTCCAGACCTTGAGTTTTTCAAACTAATTTAGTTCTTCTTGCATGGCGTCAACCCAGCTTGGTTCTTGCAGAGCCATGTTAGTCGACTTGGGCTCAATTTGTGAAATGAAGCAAGAATACAAGCTGTTGTTTATTGTTCCAGTCTAACTTCTGGTTGAGACGCCAGCCTCAAGGGGACCGATAATATTGTCAATAGGGTAATCCCGTTGAATTCTTGATGGAATAGAGTGATCAGGAACAGAACAGTTTGCTGGTAAATTTGTTGGATCTTCGAGGGCCTTAATGAGAGGATTCCTCCATCCTGATGTTGCTGTAGTGTGCAAATACGAGGTACTAGCAACATATTCGTTTGGAATGGCATCTGGGAATAGAGTGCTACCAAATATCTGACGAATGACACTCTCCCCCTCAACTGGTGAAGTCTCTGCTGTGGAAGGCTCTTGTGAAGATTCAGTCTCGATGCCAGTCGCTTCCAGATTCTCTGATGACGACTGAGTGGTGTCTAGAGATTCGGACGGGTCCGCACTCAGCATAGGAGACACTTGAGTGTCAACGGGGACATCCTCTTCATCATCAACAATAGTAGAAATTCCTCCCCCCTGGGTGATTAGAATCAATCATAGGAGCCAGATTGAATGACTTGAATAGAGTGTCGTAGTCAAACAACCAGTTAGGCTCCACACGAGCATCTGTCTCAGTTTCTTCCAAACAGTGCACATTATATGACTCTACAATATGTTTCGATGCCTTGTTGTATACTCTGTAGGCAGTTTGACCAGCATAACCAACGAAGTAACAATCATCTGCCTTGGCTTCAAATTTAGGAGTCGACTCAAGATTCAACAAAGTTCATGGACACCCGAAAGCTCGAAAGTGTGCAACTGTGGGTTTTTGACCATAAACAATCTCGTCGGAGTTTTCATCTGAGATTTGTTGATCAACACCCTATTTTGCACGTAAAAGGCGGTATTGATCGCTTCAGCCCAGAAGAAGAGTTGTAACTTTGAATCACATAACATCGTTCTTGCAGCTTCAATCAAAGTACGGTTTCTTCTTTCAGCAACACCGTTCTGTTGCGGGGTATGAGCAGAGCTGTACTGACGAGAGATTCCCTTTTTGGCAAAAAAATGATTCAGTGTAGAGTTCTTGAACTCCGTGCCATTGTCACAACGAATTCCCTTAAGCCTCAAGTTCAACTGATTTTCCATGAGCACCACGAACTTTTTGATCAAGTCAACTGTTTCTCCTTTGTTCTATAAGAAAAATACCCAATTGAAACGGTCGTAGTCGTCGGTGATGAGCAGACAGTGATTGCTCCGAGATAGACTTAAAACATGAACTGGACCAAACAGGTCCATGTGAAGCAGTTGAAAGACACAAGAGATGGTATTTATCAGCTTTGGCTTGTGTGATTTTCGATGATACTTCCCTAACGCACAAGACACACACTTCTCGATAGTCATGAAGTTCTTGACTGGCAGGCCGCGTACAATATTGTTCTTTGCAAGACGATTCAGGTTTTTGACATTTGCATGGCCAAGACGACGATGCCACATAATGGCTTTATGTTCCGACACTTTAGAGAACAAGCATGTAATTTCATCAGGAACGTTCTAGTTCATGTCAATCAGGTAGGCATTATCTTTTCTCTAAGATCTTACCAGAAAGAGACTCTCCCAAGACATAGTTGAACATGTTGAATTGTTGTCTTAGGAGATCTTGTCTACTTCTCATCATGTCCTCATTACCCTTAAACACTTCAATGAGAGCCTCCCAGAGTCCTTTGGCAGAGTTCAACTCTAATGCCAAGACAATTTCAGGTGAAAGTGCCATGGTCAAGGTAGCCAAAGCTTTCTCATCTTCCTCAACAATGTCAAAATCAACATTAGTATATAACTCAATTGGCTTTATCTCAACCTCTTCGGAGCCCTCTCTTTGATAGGTAATAGCTTGAGGACCTCTAACTATGCTTCTCCACATCTTTGCATCCTTTGCTTTCACGTACTTCTTAAATCTGAACTTCCACTCAACAAACCCTTATGATGTCAGAAGACGAGGCACACGAGTGGTAGTTCCCATTATGGAGTCAAGTTCTTGACGGAGCGTTGCATTTGAGGACATATTGACGCCTGATTGATCCATAATATCCTCAAACGAAAACTTGATGGAGAGACCGAAAATAGTAAATTTCGTCTGAGAACACAGGATATTGACCAAGAACTGTCAACAATATTCGAGGACACACGAACTTTCACGAGAACGATGAAATCACCCCGAGAACAACGAATTCACCTAGAGAACTTGTATATCCTCCCAAAAACCTTGAATGCTGACCGTGAACCTTGAAATCTTCCCGAGAACTACGAATTCACCTCGAGATCTTCAAAATCAACCAGAGAACTAAGAATAGTTCAAGATATGGCAAATATTGAATATTTAACTAAATCCCGAGAATGATGGGATTTAAATTGGATATGAGAGATACGAAATCTACTCCAAAACAAAACTTTCACCAGCCGAAGAACACGAAGAACACCCTTCTTCGAGATCAAGAAACCTTCAACACAACAAACCTTCTTAGATCAACGACAGAATCCTTGATATCACCAACAACCGAGCCTGGAATAGGTCAATAGGCTCTGATACCAACTGTAAGTACCGTGACGGATCTTTCAATATGATATCAATATGCTCGATGATTAGGTGGAAACTAATCACCAAGCCGATTCAATAAAGCAACCGAAAGCACAAGCTAAACAACGAAGAAACTTCAAAACACACATATATTATACGTCGGATGCTTAAGCCCTTAACAACTTACATGGTTAAATGATAATAAATGAACAACTCTAAACCGTTAACATATGTTCTATATATATAACCAACTAAGCCCAAACCAACTAAAAGCCCACCGAGATCATAGATCTTGGTGTATAAACAAAGGCCCAAACTAATGAAGACTAAGCCCAAAACTACAAGCATAAATCACAAAATACGACCCAAGAACCAAAAAGGGTACGGCTGGTTCGGACTCGACATCTGAATCAACCTCCGGGGCGAACGATTCTAATGTGTTTACTTCATCTGCAGATGAAATAATAGTTAAGGATTGGACCGACGAGGATGAGGACTCTCCCATTAACTCTACTATTTCTTTAATTCACCTGTTTTGTCTGTCTTGAACAATGTGACATTTGAGCCAAAACAAGGTACACCTCAGTACGTATTTATCGATTAAGCAAATAAATGCCTTTTGCGTAAAAAACGAACGATTTACCGAACGGGTCGGGTTATGACCCAGAAATCTCGGGGGCGCATCTATAAGTGTTATACGTTTAATATAAGCAAAAAATATTAGTAATATGGCCTTAGTTCGATAGCAAACAAGTTAAACGAAAACATGCTCGTTTAACTACCCGTTATAGATTTAAACGCGAAAGATAGTTACAAACCAATCATTGTATCATCCGTTAAGCCGAAAAAGACTTACCAAACACTTATTTGAAATGTTTTAAGAGATCCGTGAAAATATTTTTGATTTTTACAAAAATATAGTATGTTTTTATAAATTTACACAAAACTAGCCGAAAAACACTCGTTTTCGCGCTGTTTAACGCACCCGATAAGTTTTTCGCGCCAAAAACCGAACCCGAACTAAATCTGGACTGGGCTTTTCGTATTTGGGCTTAAAAATCAGAAAATTGGGCCAAAATGGGCCCATGAAGTTCCGATCGGCCAGCAAACCCCCCCCCCCCCTTTTTATTTCTTTCACATATAAACTAGTTTTAAGATATTTTTGCACATCCATCCACAAGCAAATTCTGGAAAAAACTTTCTTCATCAGGAAACCCTTCAAACCCTAAGGTAAACAACTTAAATAAGCTACTTTTATACTTGTTTAACCTTGATTAATACCATAAAAACATGTCTTAATTGCTAAAAATCATTCCTAACCATGTAAAAACCCTAAAAATGATCCATAAACATTTTTTGATCATAAACATGGTAAGGAACCTGGTTTGAAAGTTATTTTGGCCATAAACACGGATTAAAGGGTTGAAACGGCGTTTTTACGGTTCAAAAGTTCGTTTTTGTGCACTAGTCGAAACCCTAAGTTAAAGGGTTGTTCTATTGATGAAACTTGCTCGATTTGTGATATAGGACTTGTATCTAGCCTACATAGGAGCACAAGAGCTTGAAAAGTTTATTAGAAAGGCGGAAACGAACCAAAACCGCTAAGGTAATGCCGAATGACTCGCTTACGGGTTGGTTAGGTTAAGGTTGTGATGTGCACATTATTAGGCCTTGAAATTTTGCAGGGACATCAGGGACCATGTCATTGAGTCCTTGTTCAAATTTGGTAATTTTTCGACCATCCGAGAATATTTTGCGAATTTATTACCGAATTGGGATGTTTATTTGGGAAAAATAGCTAAAATACTTCAAAAATTATGAAATTTTTCTAGGAACTCAGATTTGATGTATTTTGATTACATATGAATTTTGGGATCATTTGGAGAAGTCTAAAGGTGTTTTGTCTAAATTTTCATATTTTAATGATTAACGGTTAATTAACTATGCTAAGTTGAAGATTAAACAAATTCAGTTTTTATAAAAACCGGCAAGTTCGCGATTAACGAACCTGCGGGAATATCAAAACACCAAAAGTGATCAAAAATCATAATTTTGGATTAATTAAGTAAAAACAAACTTTTCTATGAGAAACCTAGACAATCCGGATAGATTGTATGTGTTTCTTCTTAAATCAAACTGAATAAACAGAAACGGGCCCTGTAGCTAATCCAGGACCCCAATATGGGATCTTTCTTTATAACTTAATCATTTTATTAACCAATACATTTACCCAAGCTTATTTTCCCATATATGTTTTCTGAACGAGTAAACGAACAACTTGGCCCAACTGGGAAAACGAGAATCTGAGCCAAGTTCGGTTTTAAGTATTAGACATTGAACAATATCACAACCTAAGCCTATTGCCACTTTCTGGGCGTTCCAACTATACCCAGATTAGTTATACAGCCCAGTTTAGTATTGAGATTATAATAATATTAAAATATTAATATTATTATAATATTGATTATAGGAAACCGTGATATCAAGTTACACAAACCTCGAACCGATGTGCTACTGATTATCTACTAAACAGTGAGTTTCATGACCCCACTTCTAAACTATTTTACGAACTTTTAGGGTGGAAAGCATGTTTGATTACATATATATACCTGAAACATGAATTAATATGAATTATCTAAGTGCTAACACACGAAAGTCCCCACGATCACGGTGATTAACTTCGAGCCGGTGGCTTGTGAATAGTACTATTGGTTTGACAAACCCAAACGGAATCGACCTGGTTGCACATGACCGTATTTATACAAACAGGCTATGTAGTGTTAGACATAGCTACCGGGGCATGTTGTGGGCGGAAGTGGAGCTACAGTGGTTGATTGAGCGTGGGAAATGGATGCACGCAGCACATATAGTCAAGGCTTCACTATAGCTTAGCATAATTACATCATTTACATACATACATACTTAGATCATGATTACAAGTGTTAACTTGTGAATACTCATAATTGTTTTCTTGAAACTCGTGAAACTCACCAACTCTAGTAGTTCACCCGTTTTAAACTGTTTTTCAGGTGTACCTAAATCGGAATGATTTGGTGATCTGTTACTTGCCCAAGGTGTGTGGTTGATGCTATGTGAATAGAAGCAAGGGTGTTAGTAGTAAGAACGTATAGTTAACGAACTAGTTTTGTTTGTATCACCTAGACTGTAAAACAATGATAGAACAATGAAATGTAATATATTGTAAATTAGTTTGTAATGTTTCTTTATAAGCAATGTTGTTGATACCAGAGGTGTTTGTTACATTCCCGTTTTACGCTTCCGCATTGTGCTAGTCGGGGTGTGACAGAAGTTAGTATCAAAGCCATTGGTTATAAAGGATTAGGTTATCCCTTAGGGTACCTAAAATATAACCGTAGGCTCGATTAACTCTGGAAAAATAATTAAATAATAAATTAATATTATATTCCGATGGATGCCGGGATGAACTTGTAGGGCAAGTGAGTTATTGTGGTCCGGAACATAATAACAGACTTGCTTGTACGAGGGAATTCTGGGAGAAGTCGCGGAACGTGTGGTTAGGTAAAAATGGCAACATATGTGTATAAAAGGTAATGTGTAAGTGTGTGTATATATATATATGTAACACCCATACGTGTTTATCTGAATCAAAGTGTATGAATACGTGGCAACATAGGTGTGCATGCTAGCCCAAAACTTAATAAGAGTTAAAAAGGGGGCATCATGAACTCACCTGACACAAGACGCGGATTCACCACGAGCTAGAGAATCCCTAAGAAATCCCAAAACTCAAACACCTGTCGGTTTACATTCAATCAATACTAATGACATCAAGATAACTCGTTTATCCTACGAGACGTTCTAACATGGTTCGAATTACCTAAATCCTCGACCTCATCAAACTTAATCACAACATCCCCCGAGGTCTCACATTCACCAAAACGACCCTTAGGTACTCCCGGGAATAAAGAATTCCCAATTTGCCCCCGGGAGCACTAGGTGACACTAACACGCGCGTTTAGGAGTCGTTTACGCCGTTGACATCCAACTCAGCCCCGTGTGGTCCCATTATGATAAAATCACAGCCAACAAGTCCACACGACGCCACACGAGTCAAATGGGTCGGTAACCCGCAAGTACAATGCACCAACTATTCAATAAACACAATTGCGCGTTGTACCGACCCGTTGGAGTAACCGACAACCAATTCAGCTCCATAACTTATAAAAATGAATTTTGAAAAGCCCGTACATCAAACCAAGTGTCCCCGAGCTGAATTGGTCATTAATCACTTCAACCCTCACGTTAAACGCGCCAAACTACAATTCTAGACAACCGAACATAACAATCAAACTACAACTAGTTGATCAACTTAACGAACACCTATGAACATGATCTTTAAGTATGATATACGGGATATACCTAGGAAGATTGTGGTGCAAAAACTCACTTTAATCAGCCCCGACAAGATCACAAATGAACATCCACCGGTTAAGCCTAAAACGAACTTATCGATCAATAACGAGTAAAACGTGTAGATTTTAGCATGAGAAGATGCATTTTATTACATAGAATAACTTTTGAAATAAATTATTAAATTTTTACCTTACTTTAATAAATGTCTTAGGTTTATAAAACTATTTTTATTATATTTTTCTATTGGACACAAAAATTATAAAAATTCCTCCAACACAGCAAGGTACGTGCAGCTATTTCAGTGCGCAAAATAATGGTTTTATTTTTATAAAATTCATTACTGAACCAAATTAAACGATTCCAATTGTGTTTGGTTCCTAACTCAAAATACTAACTTACAGAAGTGGAACCAACCAATTTGGACCTGTCAAAAAAGGTTATGACGTCGGGAAGATAGACCAGAATCCGTCATCCCGCATCAGCTTTGACACTCGATTTTATAAATTCATAAAAACCATTCAAATCTCATCCAAAAATTACGTATTATACCTTTCTGGAAACTAGGCTCAAAGTAGAACATCATGGAATCAAGAATCGATCAAAAAAAATGGATTATCATCGCATTACAGAACCTACAATAAACGTATACGAATCTGTCAGCAAACTGTTATCATCAAAACTCGACCTTAACGACCAATAAGCGCGTTAATATGATCAATTAAGGTGTAAAAGACATAGGGAATCATAAAACCGACCTTGAATTGAAGTTTTCATGGCTGAAACTTGGCTGGGCAGAAGAAAACCGAGCAGGGGGGTCTTAGCTGCGATCGGCCGCTAGGAATGAAGTTAGAGTTAGGGTAATTGTTTTATGATATAACATAACAAGTTACATCCAAGTCCCTCCAAATTGAAAAATAAGGCATTATGGAAGAAAAGTTAAATGGCTTAACGTACCGAGATGACGCAAAGGCTTCCGAGAAAGCCGAATAAATCCCGAGAATTATACATACTTTACAAGCTTTAATTCTTGAAACCGGAATTAACGGGCGTTACAATTAACCATGTCGTCGTTTGCTGTTCTTAGTGGGTATTAATCATAAAAGCATGCCCACGAGCATCTTGGGGAGCTTGGGTGACTTGACCATCTTGTGGTGCAGGTTCTTGGATAGCTGGAATCGGCTGATCTTGAGCTTGGTTAGTCAACACTTATGGCTGAATAGTTTGGTAGGCTTGATATGCTTGAAGCTGAAACTACGAAGTTGGGGCCATCTAAAGCGAGTTCACGTTCATGAGTCGTGGACACGCGTTGCGGAAGTGGCCAGTGTCACCGCAGTTGTAACAATCCCGCACTTGGTTAATGGGTTAATCAAATTGTACGGGGCGAGGGTTTGGTGGAGCAAATTGTGGAGGATCAAGGATACGAGTCTCACGGTAGATGGTGCTAAGGTGTATAAAACTGTTGCAACGACCGCATTGGCGACAAGCGGAACTAGCGGGATGATGACGGTGACAAGTGTTGCAAAACAGATGAGGTCCTTTGAAGGGTCTCTTGAGAGGTGGTGCAAAGTTAAGCTGGGGTTGTGGTGTGGTTTGCTGGGTTAGCACGTAGTTATTGCACTTGTTGTTTTGGTGTCTTGATTAATAAGCAGGCATGGATGATTTGGGTTTGTTTTCTTTAGGTGCAGGAGATGGTTTTTCAATAGTTTCTTGGATTCATTCAACGTCAAAATCCTGCCTTTACCATGATTGTCAGTCAGAGTTGCAACAAGGTTGATCGAGTCGCCAAGTTATTGGGGAGAACTACGAAAGACACTGTCTTGAATTTGTCTCGGTAGCCCCCTAATATACTTATCGATGGCACATGCTTGTGGGGTAACAAGATGAGGTACTAGTACACTAAGTTCATTGAAACGGGAGGTGTAAGCTGTGTGCTCAGCACCTTCCTGCTTGAGATTCAAGAACTCGGTCTCCAAGTTCATAAGCTCGTTTGGAGAACAGAACTGTCGGGTAATTAGGTCCTTCAGTTCATTCCATTGCAAAGCCATGGCGGTTTTGGCACCTTGAGTTGACCTTTCTTTAACCCACCACGTAAGTACCCCTTTTTCAAAGACACTTGAGGCGAATCGGGTTCGCTTATCATCAGGACACTCAATGTGAAGAAACACGCTTTCCATGTTTTCCTACCACTGAAGAAGGGCAGTGGCACCTTGGGTCTCGTCAAACATTGGGGGTTGGGCATCAGTGAAGTTCTTGAATCTAACGACAGGAGCTGAAGGCATGGGCAAAGCGGGGTTGATATTAGTCATGAGGTTTTGGTGCATTTGGGTCATCATGTTTGAAGGACCGTAGCAAGTTTCATAGTGATCTGGGCAGTCATTTTGTGGCAAGAGGTTCCAGATGAACGATGGTTAAGGTATCGGGAAGACATTCTGCAAACAAGGGTAACGAAAATCGTGAGACTCGAAATAATTTTTAAAGAAATTCTTGTTAAAGTTTGTTAAATTTTGAAAACAGTAGCAATAATAATAAGCATTGTGTGAAATTTAGAGTTTTCAAGAACCACCATGGACTCTTATGTTCCAAAACAAAAATCAAAATTCGTAATTAAATCGAACCAAAAGCTAGGTATTCATGTATCACCACGACTTGACAGACTTTCGGTTAAAACACTTTGAAAAACATTTGTAAGTCCCGAATCTGGATCACTACAATTATGATATCAACAATCTAGGTGTTGGTGCGGAATTCCAACACTAGATGATTCAATAACACAAACAAAGCACAAACACTTCAAACACAAGAATGGCTTCAAAACACACTTTAATATTAACGTCGGGTGCTTAAGCACTAGCAATACAATATTCATCTAAGATAAACCTTAGACGGCTAATAACCACGTGAACGAACTACTCTTAACCCTATACAAGACATCTATATATAGGGAACTAACATACTAGCCCAACAAAAGCCCAAAGCCCGCCGAGAACCACTTAAGTTCTCGGCTTACATAATATACCCTATCTAAGCCCAACCTACAAGCATAAACCACAGATATAGCCCAACATTCTCCCCCTTGGTTTATTGCTTGATTATAACTGCTTTGGCGTTAGATAGTCATCGTCCATCAATACTTTTATTTAGGCTATTCGGTGTATATACTGTGGCTTCGAAATAGACACTTGGAGGTTTAGTGTCATATTTAGCGCCTTAATTTAAAAACTTGGCTGGAAGTCTGGCACAGGTCATGCTACTTTCCATATGAAATAGATAAAACATTATGTTCGTCATCATGGATAGCAACGAATATTAGACTTGATTGACTCAGAAAAGTCAAGCACGATGTATCTTTTGTAGGACCAACGAATCCTCTGTCAAGGTTTGACCGAGAATCTTTTAACAACTCTTCAAAATGAAGATCTCTCTGATTGACCATAAGAATCTGGTCAGTCCATGCCGAAAACCTTAGAGCACTGTTCAGCATCTTCAACATGCCACCAATCATCATTAATAACCAAACCTGTAACTACAACCAATGACTAAAACCAACTATCAGTAACTTCAACATAGATCAAACAGACCGTTTGAATGATAAATCAAAATAAAATAATCTCTAACAATCTCTCAACCATACTGGAGTTCCTTACCTATTTAAGGAAATTTTCTTGAGAATCTCAAGGAAACAAGAAAAGAAGTAAGACAGCGAGATAGGTGAAAGATTTGATGGTTAGAGTGAGAGAAAATTTTGGAAGACACGAGAAGTTGTATTTTTCAAGATTAATGAGTGCCTTTATAGACTACCTGGTCACATCAAACCAGACCGAAAGCAAAGATTTGCCAAAAACATGTGACTAAGAACTGTTCACCGAAGGCAGAGAACTCTCAAGTCTAGCCGAGAACAAAAAAACGCTGAGAATATCGTCATCACAAGCAACTGAGAACTCATAACTCATATTTAACCGAGAACGATTACTCTTTAAAAATATCTCAGTGCACTTTGAAAAGTATCCCGACTTATATGAAAAACGATCTCTTAAAAGCTTTGTTTAGACATGAGTAAATACGAGGCAAACATAAAATAAATTAATGTAAATGAGAATAGAAAAATAAAAATAAAATAAAACTAAACTAAACTAAAACAAAATTTTCTTATCTAGTCTTTAGAAAATCAAAGTATATTGGGATCAAATTTCAGCTACTTAAAAAAAACATCTTGAAAAGATCCGAACATGAGATCATATTGATTAAGGTTCTTTCACAATGATTCATTTTCATCATTGTTGTGACATAATGAAAAGGTTGATGGCAGGTAATTTTCATGAATTTCATTTCGACAGTGATATGATTAGATTCGATTAGGCATAAAACTTACATGGACATCACTTATGGACCTCTGATGCCCCTTATCTATTCTCAAGGCGTATTTGGTTTTCCCTAGATCACCCCAATTTGACTCCAACCCGTTAGTACTTGATCAAAATATTTTTCTCTATAAACCAAGATTTTTAAGCTTCAAGGTTGAATGTTGGACTTACATGTCATCCGGACTCACAAGTCTTACATTCAGGGTGTTTAGGACTTATTTGTGTGCCCCACCCCTGTAGTTCCTTGAGACCCCTTTAAGCTTTTAGAAAACAATTTAATGATATATATATATATATATTATTTTTTTATATAAAATATAACCTTTTTGGCGGTCAAGATACTAACGGGCTCGTGTATGACTGGGTAATTGTTTTTCTGCCTATCATTCGGAAAGATGTGTAGGGACATACAAAGATTTTCAAAATGACTCTCCACACTAAATTTAGCAGATTTAGTTTGTATCACTTCAACTTTTACGTATCATGAAAAGCTTCCACACACATCAATAACTAATCAAAAGCCTTTTTAGCCTAATAACTTCACACGTTAGGCACTCAAAATCAATTTTTCTATCATTTCTCAAAGGTTGGATCAATTTTCATTTGAAAAACTTTAAGCAATTTGAAAAGCTTTTAGCTGAATAATAATAACACTTTCCAGATGATATTCCAAAGACGATTTAAATCCAATCACCCCAGTTGCCTTCAGTTTTTAGGTGAATGGCTATCCTATGTGTCTACAGGTAGACAATAGGACCAAACACATATTAAAATGTGTCCATCAAACTTTAGGTGGCCGGCGTAACTTTCAGTGAGAGAATTTAAACCGATAGTTAAACCAAAAATTAAAGAATTTTATGAAAGTTCAGTTGCCCCGGTCACTTTCAGTCCTAAGGTTAATGGCTATCCCGTGAGTCAAGAATTGATGACAGGACCAAACATATGAAATATGTCCGTTGAACTTGAGTAACCGGCACGATTTTGCAAGAGAACAAAAAATTTTGAATATATATATATATATGTTAATAAACACACGCACACATACACATACACACACACACTCTTTTTGTATTTTTCTTTTTCTCCCCCTAAATTTGTACATAAATTTTGACACAAAACCAAAAAAAATTTATGTACACAATTTACGCCTCAAAAGTACTCAGTCTTCAAAACGCAGCATCTTGAGAAACCCTACAAGCACATTGAATCTGGCTGTTCCGACCGGCTTCGTAAATAGGTCCACCACATTATTATCAGTGTGGACCTGTTCAAGATGAATTAGCTTTCGGTCGTAACAGTCACGGATAAAATGAATTTTAATGTCAATGTGCTTGGTTTTAGAATGTTGAACGGGATTCTTAACAATTGCAATGGCAACATCATTGTCACAAAAAATGTGAGTATCAAGAAATTTCAAACCGTAATCCAGCAGTTGATTTTGCATCCAGGTAACCTGAGAGCAGCAGGCTGATGCAGCAACGTACTCCGCTTCAGCAGTCAAGGTTGACACCGTCTGTTGTTTCTTACACTGCCATGAAATGAGTCTATCCCCTAAGAACTGGCATCCGGCAGATGTAGATTTCCTGTCAATATCATCTCCACCATAATTACTATCAGCAAAGGTATAAAGATCAAATTCTGATTGTTTAGGATACCAAAGACCTAGCTTCGGTTGTCCCTTCAGATATCTAAAAATACGTTTGACAACAATTAAATGAGAGAGTTTAGGATTAGCCTGAAAATGAGCACACTGACAGACTGCAAACATGATATCAGGTCGGCTGGCGGTGAGGTACATTAGAGACCCGATCATTGATCGATAGTATGTTTGATCTACGGGACTCCCTTCCGGATCAGATGACAGTAAAGGCCTTTCCACCATTGGAGTGTTAGCACTCTTGGAGTCTTGAAACTCAAACTTTGCGAGCATATCCTCAACATACTTTCCTTGATGCAGCAAAATTCCCGCGGAACTTTGGCGAACCTGTAACCCCAAAAATTTTGTCATCTCACCCAATGAACTCATCTCAAATCTTTTCTTCATAACTTCTTCAAATTCTGCACACAATTTAGCACTGGTGGATCCAAAAATAATGTCGTCTACATAGATCTGGACTAAAATCAAATCTTTTCCGACAGATTTGCGGAACAAGGTTTGATCAATGGTTCCTCGCATGTAGCCATGATCTAGAAGATGCGCTGTCAATGTAGCATACCATGCTCGAGGAGCCTGATGAAGCCCATACAATGCCTTATCTAATTTGTAAACATGATTTGGCTTCTTTGAATCAATAAAACCCAGTGGCTGATCCACATATATCTCTTCCTTGACCTCGCCATACAGAAAAGCAGTCTTAACGTCCATTTGATACACAGTGAACCCCATAAATGAAGCGAAGGCCAGAAAAATTCTGATGGCTTCAAGTCTAGCCACCGGAGCATAAACCTCAGTGTAATCCAACCCTTCAACTTGACGAAAACCACGAACTACTAATCGAGCCTTGTTTCGAACAATAACCCCGGTGTCATCTTGCTTGTTCCGGAACACCCATCTCGTATCGAGTGCTTTCTTTCCCTCCCGTAACTCAACCAATTTCCAAACTTTCAACTTGTCAAACTGATTTTACTCTTCATGCATAGCGTCTACCCAACTGGGTTCCTGGAGGGCCATGTCGACTGTCTTTGGCTCAATCTGAGATATGAAACAGGAAAACAAACAACTGTTTATATTGCCAGTCTGACTTCTGGTGGAGACACCTATTTCAAGAGGTCCTATGACGTTCTCAATTGGATGATTTTTCTGAATTCTTGAAGGAAGTAATTGATCGGAAACATCACTGGTAGAATTCAAGTTTGACAAAGTCACGTCAATATTAGCAAGAGGGTTCTTCCATCCGGAGGTCACTGTACTATGTGAGTATGAAGTGCTGGCGACATATTCATTTGGAATGACATCGGGAAATAGTGTGCTCCCGAAAATCCGACGAATAGGACTATCCCCCTCAACTGTCGCGGTATCTTTAGGCTAACTTGGCAAACATTCATTTTCCGGAACTGCTATCGGCTGAGAGACAGATGTGGGTTTGTCGTCAATGACTGGGTCTGGGATGTCGTCATCCAGAAGTGGAGAGATGTGGGATATTGCATGTGAGTCATCTTTCTCAGTATCCATTGTAGTGCTGCCGGAAGGTTCTGTGTTAATGAGCGAAAATACATTGAACGGTTTAAAGAGTTCATTATAATCGAATAACCAGTCCGGACCAACACGAGCATCAGTCTCGTTTTCTTCCAACCAACGAACATCATACGATTCTAGAATCTGTTTGGTTAACTTGTTGTAGACCCTGTAGGCAGTATAGCCCGCATAATCAATAAAGTAGCAATCATCAGCTTTGGCCCCAAATTTCAGAGTAGACTCGAGGTTCAGTAGAGTGCATGGGCAACCAAAAGCCTTAAAGTGCGCGACAGTAGGCATATGTCCATAGACAATCTCATAAGGAGTCTTCATTTGTGATTTGTTGATTATCACCCGATTCTGAACATAACAGGCCGTATTAATAGCTTCTGCCCAGAAAAATAATGGCAGCTTAGAATCACACAGCATGGTCCTTGCCGCCTCGATAAGAGTCCTGTTTCTCCTTTCAGCCACACCATTCTGTTGAGGAGTCTGAGCTGAACTGTACTGACGAAGCACTCCCCTCTCAAAACAAAAATGATTCAAGGATGCTTTCTTGAATTCCATACCATTGTCACAACGAATTCCTTTCAGCTTCAAATTCAACTGATTTTCCATAAGCACCACGAATCTTTTGATCAGCTCTGCAGTTTCACTCTTATTGGACAAGAAAAACACCCAAGTGAAGCGTGAGTAATCATCAGTGATAACCAAACAATAAGAACTGCGAGAGAGACTTAAAACATGAACCAGACCGAAAAGATCCATATGCAATAGCTGAAGAACTGAGGAGATGGTGTTGATCAATTTTGGCTTGTGAGATTTACGATGATGTTTGCCCAGAGCACAAGCCACACACTTTTCAATGGTAACAAAATCCTTAACAGGTAATCCACGTACCAAATCATTTTTAGCATGTCGGTTTAGATTTTTCACATTTGCATGACCAAGACGATGATGCCAAAGCATTGCATTGTATTCAGACACTTTTGAGAACAAACAAGTTATTTCATCAGGAACGTTTTTGTTCATGTCAATCACATAAGCATTATCTTTTTGTTGTGATCGAACAAGAATCCAGTCTTCTGGTATAATGATACCAGGTTTCAAGATCAGTCACTCTTTTTTAGTAAAATGAGTTGAAAACCCTTTGTCACAAATTTGTGACACGCTCAGCAAACTGTGCTTCAGTTCTGGAACAAAATTTACGTTTTCAAATTTTAGAACACCGTTACTTACAGTACCTTTCTGTGTGATCTTTCCCTTTTCTCCACCCGCAAAGGACACATACCCACCGTTAAAAGTTTGAATGTCGTGTAGCTGGAAAATGTCTCCTGTCATGTGTCTGGAACATCCACTATCAACATACCACGGTCTGATGATATTCCTCCATAGCTGCTCCTGTACAAAGTGCGGGATTAGTTAGATTTTGGCACCCAATCCATTGTGACACTAGGTACACCTGACTCATCTACACTAGTTATGGGCTGCCATGACATATCTTCTCGATTATCTAACATGGAAGAAGAAACCTTCTTTACCGGAGACTTAGGCATCCATTTATATTTACCATTGTAGAATTTACTGTTGTTTGTACGAATGGATGGTTTAGTCTCTGGTTTGCGTGTAGAGGGAACAAACAGGAATTTGTTCTTCCAACAGGCCAAAGTTTAGAAATCGAGTTAGTTTTTGAAGTAAGAACATGGTTTCCACCCCTTTTCCGAGACATGTTAGGCTTGGTCTGATGAGGACTAAACCTGCCAGATTTGTTTCGGTTCCAATCACCGTCAGAGGGATTAGCTGTATAATGCCTAAATCTTTGCCTGTATGAATTGTGAGGCATATAAGGCATATTCCTCTGATAAAATCCATAATATGGAACATATGGACGATGTGGACAGTTTCTGGCAATATGACCGGGAGTGCCACAGTTAAAACACGTTTGTCGCTTTATGTAAAAATCATTTTGGACAACTCCTTGTCTGGACTGGTTGTGTGGACCAGTTGGTTTAAACTTGCGAGAACCATGTTTCACATGGTGAAACATGTCACTTTGTTTGTCATTAGAGCAACCTTCCTTAACAAATTTAGGTGGTAGATACTTGTTAAAATTTTAGATTTTTCAATTTGATTTGAAACCACATTTTCAGAATTTAAAGTTTCAACTAAATAAACCACACAAAAATTGTTGCTCTTTAAAACAGAGCCCACACAAACGGTCGGAATAACAGAATTCAAAGCAGGTAGTTTTAAAGTAACATCAGAATTAAAGTCTTTATTAAGCGAAACACAAGCTTCATCATCCTCATTAGTCCAATCCTCAACAATTACTTTCTCTGCACATGAAGTAAACACGTTATATCGTTCACTCCTAAGGTGGATGCACTCACATGATCAGATACGTCATTCTTATCATGTTTACCGTAATTCATGTCCTGTACCTTTTCTTCCAGCTCTTTGGTGACAAGAAGTTGAACATAGTTGTCATTATAAGGTGGAGGTACCTTGCTGTATCCTAATCCCTCACCTTCCTTCTCCTTCCACCATAATTGATTGTTAATCATTGAATTAACTACCTTACTGGAACCCTCGAATTTTTTAAAATCAAGTTCAGCTCTTTCAAATTTAGCATTTAAGTTCAAAATTTCCAATTTGGAGGCTTCCAGTTTAGCAGTTAATTCAACAATTTCCTGCTTAGCATCTAGGTGGTGAGAACACTTTATACTGAATTCAGACTTAAGCTTAGAGAGATCCTTTTTATATGCTTCTATTTTATCTACAAAGGATTTTTCATTTTTCTTAAGTTTAAAATTTTCTAATTTTACTCTTTCCATGTCTCTGATTAAGTTATCATTATGAAGTTTATAAAAGTTAATTTTATCAACACAATTTAGAGAGCATGGTTGAAAGCTTACCTCAGATGGGCTGGAGGGAGTGAACGCCATGAATGCGAATTGAAGTTCCTTGACTTACTCCTCAGCAGCGTTTTCTTCTTCAATGTCTTCAACATTTGGCAAAATTTGCGGTCTGACTTCCAATGTTGAGAGCAGCCATCTGATCCTCCCAAGAGAACTGTTGAGCAATCGGTCCCCTTTCACCATTTCCCGAACTCTCACCAACATCTCCTCTAGCATTACCCACTGGAACCAGCGCCCTTTCTGTGTTTCCTTCCTTCGCTGGGTTAGTACATTCACGATCAAAATGACCCGGCTCGTGACAGTTATAACACCCCAGAGTGTTCTTGTTAAAATCCACTTTTTGATTATTAGGCATGTTCCAATTGTTTCTACCAGTCCTTTTAGTGAATTTCTTGGCACGAAACATTGCCATGGCGATTTGCCAAGCTATATCGATTTCCTCAACATCATCAGGGTGAATCTGATCGAGTTCAGCAGCCACAACTGGTTGAACCAAGTCTCTAGCTAGAAATGCATTATAGCAGTTCATGAACCCTACCATTAGAGCTATGTTTTCCTGAGTCTCTTTCGGAATGGAGGGAAGCTGGCTTGTGTTCAGACCTTGAGCAGCACCAGCAGATGGAAGTTGAGCTAATGAAGATTGAGCAGACTTAGTGAAGAAAACTGGAGCTGGTTGAGGTGGAATAGAAGATGAATAGCCTTGAGTGGATTTAAACATCTGAAAGTTTCCTTGGGTTGGAGGTTGCTGAGTGGCCTTGAACATAGAGAAACTATCTTGAGCGATAGGAGCATTGTTGGAAGCAACGTTGTAACCAGCTACACTGTAGGAATTCGCATGATTTATTTCAAGTTGCTTGTCGTCCATATCACATGCCTTGATAGTAGCCATCATCTCAGAGATCGACATTCTGTTGAGATCTTTAGTCTTCTTGATAACAGCAACATTCATATCCCAACTTTTTGGCAATGAGTTCACCAGTTTGTTGTTTATCTCTGAAGTTGCTAGATAAATACTAGCGGATCTCATTTCAGTCACTAGAGATATGAACCTTTGGATTTGAGTTTCCAACGACTCCCCCAGAACATGGTTGAACATGTTGAACTTTTGTCGCAGCAAGTCTTGGCGACTCCTTTTCATATCTTCATTTCCCTCACACACCTCGATTAGTGCCTCCCATAGTTCCTTGGCAGATTGAAGTTCTCTAAAACCAAGGGCAATCTCAGGTGAAAGAGCCATGGTTATAGTTGATAGGGCCCTCTCATCTTTTTCAACTTTGGCAAAATCATCATCATCATACTGTGCAACCGGCTTCACAACAACCTCATTTGAATCTTCACATTGATACGTGATGATTTGGGGTCCTCTAACAATGCTTCTCTAGATCTTAGCATCTTTCATTTTAACATATTTTTCAAATCGAAATTTCCACTCGCTGAACCCCTCATGAGACAATAGGCGAGGTACACGAGTTGTTGTCCCCATTATTGAATCTAATTCTTGATGAAGTAGAGCACTTAATGATACATTGCTGTTGGTTAACTGTTCCATTTTTAGATTAGTTTAAAAATTGATTTTGGTCCAGAAGAATTTATAGTCCAAGCCCAACTATCGGGTCCAAATCAACTAATCAGGTCCAAATAGAGCCTGTAGTTTACTATGCCGAGAACTAAGGTTGACCGAAAACACCTTCAGTCAGCAAAGAACACCTATGTTGACCGAGAACAATAATTATTGACCGAAAACTCAAGTCAACCGAAAACTGCCCTAGCCGAAAACTGGTAGTAGCCGATAACTAAGTTTAACCGAGAATTGACTTTGGCCGAAAACTAGTTGTTGACCGAAAACTGTTGTGGCCGTGTACTAGTTGTAGCCGAGAACACTGATTCTCACCAAAAGTGAATCTGAAGTGTAACAAACTTCCGAGAAAGTTGGGATTTTGTTTTGTTTCCAAACCAAAACCAATCTTTTCCCAAAAGTGATTCTCCTTCTTCTCCGATCACTTGTTCACCAAAAATACAAGCAAACCACACCGGAAAATCAAACCACAACCACCAAAGATCAAAATCTTGAATCCTTGATATCATAATAACGAGTCTGAAAAGGTCTAAGGCTCTGATACCAATTGTAAGTCCCGAATCTGGATCACTACAATTATGATATCAACAATCTAGGTGTTGGTGCGGAATTCCAACACTAGATGATTCAATAACACAAACAAAGAATAAACACTTCGAACACAAGAATGGCTTCAAAACACATGTTAATATTAACGTTGGGTGCTTAAGCACTAGCAATACAATACTCGTCTAAGATAAACCTTAGACGGCTAATAACCACGTGAACGAACTACTCTTAACCCTATACAAGACATCTATATATATAGGGAACTAACATACTAGCCCAACAAAAGCCCAAAGCCCGCCGAGAACCACTTAAGTTCTCGGCTTACATAATATACCCTATCTAAGCCCAACCTACAAGCATAAACCACAGATATAGCCCAAGAACATTAAGGGTCGGAGTCACACGTCGCATGAACCACCATGACTTGTATGACATCCTAAGGAGTGTAACCATATCCCATTCACAAAGATGACATGGTTACGTTTGAAAGCTTAAAGTTGCGATTCGTATGGCTTTTGGTGACGCTTCGGCTTAATAGATTTCATGCCTTCCGAACTCTCAATGTAAGCAACCAGGTCCCGAGGCTGATTGGGATTTGTGCACATTGATTATCATTAGGTTTCAATAACCTTGGTGTCAAGAGTTCGGAAAAAAAGCATGTGACATTAGTCAATTTCTGAACCCGAAAGCCCGACCCGTTTTTTTTTTATATAATAGAAATCATTATTTATTGGAATGATTATTATTGTTATACTTTGTCGACAATCATATATTACAATTGTGACATTCCCAAGTTAGTAAAATTTTAAAATTAACCTTTTATTTATAGGTTTGTTTGTTACGGCTTATAGAGATTTATTATAGTTTAAATGTGTAAGCTTTACAAATTATAAACTTGTATATGTTTGAAAAGAATCATTAAATTATTTTTAGTTAATAAAGTTTCAATTAGATTTAAACAAACCTCATATTAGAGGGGTCATTTTTGCAAAAAGACCAAACCCTCTACCCTTTCTTTTCTACCTGTTGGTCGTCAACGATGCCAGCCCATTTCTTTAGTTTCTTTTAATTAATTGATTGACTTTATTTCTTTTTCTTTTTACCTAATTAATCTTCCAATCAAACGGCCTATTAGTTTAATGGTTGACTAAAATCTTTACCGCATTAAACCCCATGATTACCGCAATCAATTTCGTTTGTGCGTTATGGCAATAATTTGATTTCCTCAATAGGAAAACACATAAGCAACCTTTAATTCATCCAATTAAGCTCATTTTACAACGAAATTGTATTGATTAAAACCTCAGATATATTCTCTCATCCTCGAAAACTTTTTTCTTACACGCAATTCCTGTCAAACACTCTTTAATCATTCCAGCTACATCCAGGACGAACCGAACATGAACCAAGGTTCAATTACCATCAAATTCGTTCACGCTTTCGGTAATCATCGTATGCTTATTGACTTTTTTTGTTTCTAGATTAAAAGCACTGTGGCAATTTAATGAATTAGGCCTTAACACAAATTTGGGGATGAACATTCCAATGTGTTTATGACAAATCCGAAGCAGAAAATAACCAATTAGTTGGTTAGACCATTTGGTCTTGTCTCTGTGCGTCAATCGCTTGAACTCGGGCTACACTAGAGTTCTTGTCTCCTCATTCCTGGCTTGTGTATATTTATTATTTTTTTTTCTAACAGATTATTATTAACTTTATTTATTTGAAACAAAATATTAAAATCCAATTCATATATGAACCCTAATCCCAACGTAAATATAAAATTCAATTTAAACGTAAATGATCTTTTTTTTATCACTCTAAATCATTATTAAATCCCTAAGCGAACCCCCAAATTCATATATGAACCCTAATCCCAAATTGTTGTATATTTCTGTTTATTTTAGACTAGTTGATTTATGCTAGTATTTATAAAATATTATTTTAGGAGGATTTGGTTGAGAATCACCCATTCATTCGTTCACCTCGTTCTAATCAACATCTTCGTTTTCAAGTGAGTTTTCATAACCCCTTTTTCATATTTTAACATTTTGGGGTGTGGTACGTTACAAATTTTTGTTATTATTTCATTTTTCATGTTGTAAACCAAAATTCACATATGTGTCTTGTATGTATTTGTTTCATATCATGATGCTTGCAAATTATGTGATTATGTGCTAGTTGTTTACTGTTTTTGTTGGTGGAAGTGACTCATGCGCATACACATCCTCATAGTGGGAGGGTCCGACGGGACGTACCTACGCCGCCTAATTCTTCAACTTATGTTGGAATGCTTGGTGTTCTCATCTAATACTCCTAGTAGATTTGGCGTATGTCAAGCGAATAGGAATAGCATCTATTTATTTTATTTCACTTTATGATTGAGACGTTACATCTTGACTTGTGAATTTTCTACTTTTCATTATTGTTGACAAAATTATTAATATTTTCCATTTGCTACAAGATGCGATGTTGTGCAAGGAACGAAGATAACTAGTTTGGACTTTAGGATTATGTGAATAAGTTGTTACTTCTTTTAATCAATGTATTGTTATTCAATTGATGCAAATGTGTATTTGTGATTATTTGAAATGAAATAAATATATTGTCACATTAATAGTGTTACAAGCTTATGAGCAATCTATAACGTACCGCCCCGGCGTAGAATCCGACTGAAGTCGGGGTGTTACAGATTGGTATCAGAGCTATCACTATAGGATAGGTGGTTAGATGTAGCGACCTAGTATAGTTGTAGTTTATTTTAGGGCCCCAAACTGCATGTATGCCCTATGTGCTATGTGCCCGCATCTTAATATTGTTCATATGCTTTATTTATATTTATGAAATTTCATATCGTCGCATGTATACATGTTCACAAACAAATCTAAGGCTTATGCCTTCTTTAAGTAAAAATTTTATTTTATTTTAATTTTAGATTTTCATTTTTTGTGTTTATATTTGAATAGGAAATCCATGATGATTTATGGATATTCCAATACACAATTTCAATCTCTTTCACAAGATTTTTGACAATTTCAATATTTTGATTTTTATTTGGAATATGAAATCCATGGTGATTCATGGATATTCCAATATCAAATTCAATTTCTTTCATATAATGCTTGGCGATTTCAACCGTTTGATTTTTATGTTGTGTGTATGTTGGAATATGAAATCCATGGTGATTTATGGATATTCCAATATCAAATTCAATTTCTTTCATATGATGCTTAGCAATTTCAACCGTTTGATTTATATGTTGGAGTATGAAATCCATGGTGATTCATGGATATTCCAATATCAAATTCAATTTCTTTTATATGATATTTTTTTGATTTCAATAACTTGATTTTTCTATTGCGTTTATAGTGGAATATGAAATCCATGGTGATGCATGGATATTCCAGTATCGAATTAAATCTCTTTTCATGTGAATTCTTTTGTGACTTCTTTATTTTAATTTATTTAGTATTGAAATAAGAAAATCCATGTTGATTTGTTTACCTTTCAATATCAAATTCAATTTCTCTCATGTGATTTTTATATATTGAGTTACCATTGAAATATAATAATTTGTGGCGATTCATAAGTATTTCAATACCCAATTAAATTTTATTGCATTTGATATTTTCTTTTTGTAATTTAAAGCTTGTTTACAATTTCATTTTAATATATATATATATATATATATATATATATATATATATATATATATATATATATATAAAACGGTGGGATTCATAGATATTATAAATGCAATTTCATTTCATGTGAATTATGAAGTTTCTTGTAAATTTCAAGTTCAATTCAAATTTATCTCTTAAATTTTTGTAGTAATCATTTTGAATAAAAATGAATCATTTTGAATAAAAATGATTAAATTTTCAAATGAATTTTATATCAAAAGTTACAATATGATTCATTGGTGCTCAAGTAAATCTCTATTTCAGAATAAATAATTTGAAATAAAAAAACAAACAATTACATTTTCTTGTGAATTTCCAATTCATTACGTTTTTATAGTAATCATCCTAAATAAGAGTGATTACATTTTCTTCTGGTTTGCACCCCAAAAGATGTAATGTGATTTTTTTTTTGGTGTTTTAATTTCAAACTAAAAGTTAATTCACATGTTTCGATGATGATTGTTTTACTATCCCATATCCTCACAGTAGACCAAATCTTGGGATTTATGTTAACTTGCGTATATTTCAAATTCAAACCCATTAACCTTTCAAGTTATCTCTACGATTCAATTTTTGCTTTAATTCAGAGTTTTTACACTCTTCACATGTTGTATTCTTGCAATTTGATTGTTTTATCCACAATGGTATATCACGCATGTTGACAACTTACCTCAAAATGACATTCCATGCGATTTAGTTAACCCATTTTAAAACCAATAACATATCATAACCCCTCCTTTTCATGACTTATTTCACCTACATCTTTATTTAAAGATTTAACCTTACTTTCTATCTCAAATTCAAATCTAATAACGATTTTATATGACTATAGCAATTTGCATCCTTGTTATATTTTCATGATTTCATTTAACCCTAAAATCCACTCGAACTTTTGGGTTCAAAATTTTTTTGAAATTCAACATAATTTTTTTTAACTATCCTTTTGGCTGGTAACCTAAGTTTCATTAGATTATCTCTTGTGCCTCTTTGAATCATTTTCAAACACCTCAGAATCTATCTACCTAAATCTAAAAGGTAGGAATCCTGCCCAATCTCGTATAACGCATGCAAAAAAAAAAAGAAGAAGATATTTCTGTTATGCCATTATCGTTTCTTGCTGTCAATGCTTCAAACCGTTTGAGTCACCTTGGCTAAATGTGTCAGGAAGGCCTAACTTATTCTCGCTATGAAATACCTTAAACCACATCACATGACCATTTGAATCGTGTTCGTGTTATTACACCCTTTATATTCTACAAATTTCATCTTTATAACCATGCATGCATTTCAAATTCACTTTATTTTTATTTTTTTATTTAAAAAAAAGCCTTATAATTTCAAATCCTTTATTAGTTATAAAATAACTATCTAATAAGTTTATATGTAAAGAAATTTTTTTTATTTCATCAAGAAAAAAAGGATCTTTAATTCAAACCAAAAGGCCTCCCTTTAAAACAAAGCTTTAATAATAATAATAATAATAATAATAATAATAATAATAATAATAATAATAATAATAATAAAATTTTATTTTTCAAACAAAACCTAAACCCTATGAGGCTATTATACTATCATCATTATATTTTAGACAATTTTGCATGAGCAATTTTAGTTGACGATCCTCTATAAATTTTTCTAGGACATCACCTAAAGAAAACATTGATTTTAAATTAAAGATTTCGTAAATTCCCGCAAGCTCTAGTGGTAACTAAGAACTTTTTCTTATATCATAAAAATGTAACCTTTGAGATAAAAAAAATCATTTTTTCAATCAATCTTCTCAAACCAAAAATAGAATTTCGACAACCGATTTTTCCTTTGCATCAACACATTTTATAGTCGTTTTCTCAAACCTTCAAAAGCATTCAATTTAAACTATCTGGAGTTCATCCCTATCAAACTATTTATTTTCGTAACAATTCCCACCATCGACACCAACCATGACGTTGTACTACCCAATTGTTCCAACGTGCGAGGAGCAAAACTTTCAAAACCTCATACACGTATTCGTTTATTGCACCTTTGTTAAAACAAATGAGCCTACTTCTGTTATCATTCATAAGGAAGAATACTCAATATATCTCGGGTACTCATGTTTGAGTATTTGTATTCATTTTCCTAAACCTGACTAACTATGAACCAAACTACCAACATAGTCCTCAAATTATCCTGTTCTCAAAAGCTGACAAATGTCGTATGGTGCCTAAATGGAATCATGCGCAAAAAAAAATAAAATAATCTTGTTTTATTTTTGTTTTTCACGTATTCGCCCTTAGTAATTTTTTCCAACCCACACAATAGAACAAACTATGTGGACCATCCGACGACTCTAGTAATTACGGATGCATACGTAATTACAAAGGTCCCAGCATGGAAATCATAGTAAGCTCGGTTGTGTGTCACAATGAAGAATCGAAAATGAATGGGAAAAGGAACAAATGTAATATGATAAGATCATGGTGGATACGCCGCTGGTACATCCTATACATAAATGTCTTTATCATATTTCACGTTTGTAGCCTTTTTCGGGTCATTCGAAAATCTGTGTTATTTTATTTTGCTACTTGTTATTAACATTTTTGTTTTACTAAAACAAATCTATGTATATTTTGCTTATTTTTTCTTAATTAATTTTGGAACGAAATTTCCAAAAGTTGTGAATCATGTGACATTCGTCAATTTCTGAACACGAAAGCCTGACCTGTTTTGTTTTTCGATATAATAGAAATCATTATTTATTGGAATGATTATTATTGTTATACTTTGTCGACAGTTGTATATTACAATTGTGACATTCCCACATTCCCAAGTTAGTAAAATTTTAAAACCTTTTATTTATAGGTTTGTTTGTTATGGCTTATAGAGATTTATTATAGTTTAAATTTGTAAGCTTTACAAATTATAAATTTGTATATGTTTGAAAAGAATCATTAAATTATTTTTAGTTAATAAAATTTCAATTAGATTTAAACAAACATCATATTGGAGGGGTCATTTTTGCCAAAAGACCAAACCCTCTATCCTTTCTTTTCTACCTGTTCGTCATCAACGATGCAAGCCCATTTCTTTATTTTCTTTTAATTAATTGATTGATTTTATATCTTTTTCTTTTTACCTAATTAATCTTCCAATCAAACCGCCTATTAGTTTAATCGCTGACCAAAATCATTACTACATTAAACCCCATGATTACCGCAATTAATTTCGTTTGTGCGTTATGGCAATAATTTGATTTCCTCAATAGGAAAACACATAAGCAACCTTTAATTCATCCAATTAAGCTCATTTTACAACGAAATTGTATTGATTAAAACCTCAGATATATTCTCTCATCCTCGAAAACTTTTTTCTTACACGCAATTCCTGTCAAACACTCTTTAATCATTCCAGCTACATCCAGGACGAACCGAACATGAACCAAGGTTCAATTACCATCAAATTCGTTCACGCTTTCGGTAATCATCGTATGCTTATTGACTTTTTTTGTTTCCAGATTAAAAGCACTGTGGCAATTTAATGAATTAGGCCTTAACACAAATTTGGGGATGAACATTCCAATGTGTTTATGACAAATCCGAAGCAGAAAATAACAAATTAGTTGGTTAGACCATTTGGTCTTGTCTCTGTGCGTCAATCGCTTGAACTCGGGCTACACTCGAGTTCGAGTCTCCTCATGCCCGGCTTGTGTATATTTATTATTATTTTTTTCTAACAGATAATTATCAACTTTATTTATTTGAAACAAATTATTAAAATCCATTTCTTTTATCACCAAATAATCGTTTAATAAATTCATGAGCCTGAGGTTAATATATGTTAAAAGGATATGAAAATCGCCCGTTTAAAGTCGTTATACTCGTTTATATGTTTGTCAATGCGAATAAAGTTAACGGTACTAATATGATTTCGTTGTAACTTTATAAGTTATTACATGTAGTATATTGTTTTAAATAACATGTTTCTATAGAAACCGACAAAAGATTTTCTAACAACGTAAATATAAATTTCAATTTAAACGTAAATGATCTTTTTTTTATCACTCTAAATCATTATTAAATCCCTAAGCGAATCCCTAAATTCGTATATGAACCCTAATCCCAAATTGTTGTATATTTCTGTTTAGTTTAGACTGGTTGATTTATGCTAGTATTTATAAAATATTACTTTAGGAGGATTTGGCTGAGAATCACCCATTCATTCGTTCACCTCGTTTTCAATTGAGTTTTCATAACCTCCTTTTTCATCTTTTAACATTTTGGGGTGTGGTACGTTACAAAATTTTGTTGTTATTTCATTTTTCATGTTGTAAACTAAAATTCACATATGTGCCTCATATGTATTTGTTTCATATCATTATGCTTGCAAATTATGTGATTATGTGCTAGTTGTTTACTGTTTTTATTGGTGGAAGTGACTCATCCGCATAGACATCCTCATAGTGGGAGGGTCTGATGGGACGTACCTACGCCGCCTAATTCTTCAACTTATGTTGGAATGCTTGGTGGTCTCATCTAATACTCCTAGTAGGTTGGCGAACGGGGGTTCCCTAGTAGATTTGGCTTATGCCAAGCGAACGGGAATATCATCTATTTATTTTATTTTACTTTATGATTGAGACGTTACATCTTGACTTGTGAATTTACTACTTTTCATATTATATGCATATGCAAAACTTTATGAATTTTCACCAGCATTATTGTTGACAAAATTATTATTTTCAATGTGCTACAAGATACGATGATGTGCAAGGAACGAAGATAACTAGTTTGGACTTTAGGATTATTTAAATAAGTTGTTACTTCTTTGAAATGAAACAAATATATTGTCACATTAATAGTGTTACGAGCTTATGAGCAATCTTTAACGTACCGCCCCGGCGTATAATCCGCCTGAGGTCGGGGTGTTACAAAGCATGTCCCCCTTACAGTTACTACATACCCACCATGTAAAACCGTTTTTAAGAAGAAGAAATATCGTAAAACCAAAATAAAATCGTTTAATTATGATTTGAAAATTCTTGCTTTAGACCTAAGCCTTGGACTTGTGTGTGTGCTTGTGTACATGAGGCGTAAATAAAATTAACAATAAAATAATAATAAGTGCATTCAAACAATCAAGAAGAAATTTCTAATGTCCTATCTTATAGTCACGGCTCTGATACCGATCTGTAACACCCTGGCTTAAGCGAAAACGCCCGAGTGAGACGTACAGGTTGTGCATACACATGTGACACTTTTATGTGACAACATTATCATTAATTTATTTAAAATCTCAAGTACACAAGTTTAAAGCAAAGAAATACATTTAACAACGAAAACTAAATCATCTTGTCCATTTATTATTGATAACTTAATACTAGCGTCTTCTTAACTTCATCCTCTATTGATGGTACCTCAAAGAAATACATTTAACAACAAAAACTAAATCATCTTGTCCATTTATTATTGATAACTTAATACTAGCGTCTTCTTAACTTCATCCTATATTGATGGTACCTGTAGCATATATATATAAAATACGGTCAACTAATTGAATAGTTGGTGAATTCACAAAAGTTTTATATAAGTACATAAAAGCTATGCAATTCCAAGAACAAAATTGCATGCAATATCCTTTCCAGTCGATAATAAACAACGTACTCGGATCGGAGGTCCCTTTTCCACTCATAAAAAAATGGTATTGAGTGCAAACGGGGACATATGATCATACTTATCGAGGCAACCATAAGCAAGTAATTCTGAGTAAGCAATCAAGTTAACAACACAAGTCCATGATACGAATAACATTTTTGTATACGAATATGATAAACAGTTTTTGTTGGATAGGATATATATGCTATCCCAAAATCTATAAAAGCGTTAAAAAAGGGTGTGAGAAACTCGCCTTTGATATGAAGCGTAAATAAAGAAAAAGCTAAAAACGCATCAAATAAGTCGAAACGGTTGAACCTCACGAACTATAAAAAAAATAATACGAATATTTAACGACTAATTAAAAGAATTATAAAACCTAAATATTATATAAATTTTTGGGAATAATTATTATTTTATTAATTTTTAGTAATTTTAAGGCATTTAATTATTTTAATAATATTTTATGTTTTAATGGAATTTTATCGGTTTAATATTATTTGATTAAAAACTTAATGTAAATATGAGAAATGTGACATTTATAAGGCCTAGATTAATGTTTACGAGTTAAACTAAGTTTGACGGTTTAATGAAATAAGGGTGAAATAATTAAAGTTAACGAATCAATATAAACAAATAAATTAAAGATAGCGGTTTAACGAGTTTGGAAGCTGGTTTTGTATGAGAAATGGTGAATATAATTTATATTTATTTTATAAAAATTTATTTGGTTTAAAATAATTTTATTTGATTTATTATGAATTTTAAATAATTATTAACTATTAATCAGGTTTAAATTATAAAGCTAAAGATTTAAAAAATCATAAAAACATATGAGCTGACCAGGGTTCGAACCGGGTCTCTCATCTCTTAAACACGTAGCCTAACCAGTTGATCCAGATTACTATTTAGTTTACAAATGGAAACACATATTTATAAGTAATATATCAAGTTCATCTCTTTAATTACAAACCATAGGTATCTAATTCAACTAAATCGTTTCATGTATGTTTGATTTATGTTAGGGATTTTGATTAGTAATGAAAAACGAGAAAAAATCGTAAGTTGATTACCCGTATTTGATCTCCGTTGATGGTGAACGGAAAATTGGCTGGAAACGGTCTTGACGAAGAAATTGCAGTATTTAGGGAGTGTTCTAGTGAAACTGGATTGTATAAGAAGGTTGATACGACGAATTATCTAATATATATAAAGAAGAAGTTTGGCGCCACATAAACCGTATTGGAACGTATGTTTAGCCAATCATTGTTGTCCATCTATCGCTTCATCTTCACATCCACGTTCCGTCTCACCGATGTTATACAGTCAGCTTTTTAGAAAACCAACCAATTGACATAAAATTGTTCTTGATTCTGTGTATTCTTCTTTGTAGCTCAATAGATATCATGATTGTGCTTCAATCGAACCACTTTTCCACCTATTTTTGTTCGGTTCCCTATCAGAACCCTAGGTGGCGGTTGTGTGGTGGTTGTCTGCTGAAGCGATCACTCGATGAGTGTTACCTGCGGTGGTCTGAGTCATTGTCGATGGTGTTCTTCGATGCCGCAAGATAACCTGTATCTCTTCATCATCGTTGACCGTCGCGGCCGGGTTCTTTCGTGGAACCCTAGGTGGCGGCAATGTCAGCGTGGTAATGATGTGGTGGCTGGGAGTTGTTACCCCTGTGATTCATAGCTTTCTGATTTACGTGCTTCTCTTCAATGTAACATTTTATTACTGATTTTGATTTGAAGGCATAGCATAAAACCCTATCAAATTCGGGCTTTTTAATCTTTGACTGATTCTTTCTAAACTTCATACAAGCATGTTATTTGGCACAAGCTTACTTTTTGATTTTTAAACAATATTTATATTTTAGCTTAATTGGCTCTCAATTTATGCTTTTCCACATAAGGTGCTACATTCGTTCCAGAATCAGGGGTATTGTTGGTATATTTATTTATGCTTTTTATGAGTTTTGATGCCGGCTATGATGATCACTTTAAATAATGAGATTTCTATGACCCAAGTTGTGTCTTGGCGGGGCAATTTCCGGATGGCATTGTTAAGGTCTATGCAACCGTGAATTTGCAGCCATCACATAACCCATAGCTTCTCTTTCTGAATCTCAAATCTGAGCCTGTTTGTTTTGTTGTGTTCGATATAATCTACGAAAAGTCCCCAAAATAAGTCAGTATGTGGAAACCCTTTTATACCCACTTGGAGTAAAAAAAAATTGGCCTATGAGACAAGTTCTACTGCAACTTATAAACCAAAGTTGAGTATGGCCTGTGAGCCAAGTTCTGCTGCAACTTATTAAACGAACTAACTTGATTATGACATGAGTGTCAGGAAAATATTGTGATTATATATGTTGTGGGAGGAAAGGGGGCCACGGTGATTGGTGATACATGATAAATACTACATTTGTGTATATATATATATATGTCTTTGTGTGTGTGTGTGTCTATATATATATGTGTGTGTGTATGTGTGTGTGTGTGTATGTGTGTGTGTGTCTGTGTGTGTCTATATACATGCTATGTGAATAGGCGTAGGAAATAATGTGGTGTAGGAAATACTAATTATTTGTGTATATACTGTGTAATGTTTAAGTTTATGTGGAACTATTGTGGATGGAAGGGGGCAACAATGGTTGATATTACACGGAAAACGAAGGCACGTATTACGAACAAGCAGTCACGATTTTATAGGAAAGTCGAATTTATGTTATAAACTTACATACATGCATATGTACACACAAAGATACGGTTGTACATATATACGAAAATAAATACATTTTATATACGCGTGTACATGCAAACTATGACTGCGTGGTACGCAGAACTGATTTCGTTAAACTTATGAAACTTACCAACTATTTGTAGTTAACCTGTTTTAACATGCTTTTCAGGAAATCAGAAAAGTGAAGTAATTGCCTATGTGTTACGGGTTCGGCTTGTGATCGGCGTCGTGAGTATTTGAGTTAGAAGTAAAGTAGTTGAAGAGCTATTTTGATTGTATCACTTAGTTTGTAAAAGATGTTAGAACGATGTAATATATTGTAAATTAGTTATTAATGTTTCTTTATGAACAATGTATTTGATACCAATTGTATCTGTTACATTTCTGTTTTACAATTCCACAAATCGCTTAACGGGGTGTGATAGAAGTTGGTATCAGAGCCATTAGTTATAAAGGATTAGGTTATCCCTTAGGATACCTATAATATAACCATAGGCTCGATTATATCTGAAAATTAATAACAAGTAACGATATATACTGATGGATGCTGGGATGAACTCGTAGGGCAAGTGAGTTATTATGGTTCGGAACATAATAACAGACTTGCTTGTGCGGGGGAATTCGTGGAGAAGTCGCGGAACATACTGATAGGTAAAAATGGCAACATAAGTGTATAAAGGTGATAAGGAGTATATATGTAACGTGCATACATGCTTATCTGAAACGAAGTATAGGGATAAGTGCACGTACGATACTACTGATAATATTGAATCTTATCGTAACGAATATTATATTCGGTTATAATCAATATTAATTCCTATTCTAATTAAAATTATATCTTACCAAAATTTATATTATATTTGATTATAATTAATATTATATCTGTGCATAGCAAATAAAATATTTTATTTCTGCTCTAATTAATAATATCCTTTACGCTGATCCAAGCTATCGGAAAACGTTCTTTTATGACTAATTATTGCACCGAGAGATATCGAGATCGGGTGGTTTTATGACAGATAAAGAACCGGTGTTGCCTGTGAACGAGAATACGAGGATGCTTTAGCAAGTTTAAACTAAATCTGGTGATGTGACGGAACCACAAAGGGGCACAATATACAAGGCCAGGGAACGAACCGTGGGGGGTGTGATCTACATACAATAATATAAGAAGAATATATATAATACTTCTCAGCTTGGATCTAATCTTATCCTATACACTCGTTTTCAAACAGTGAACTAAAAGTTTTTCGTTCATCTCTCCACTTTCGCTTTTCAAAAACAAACACTATTCCTAGGAAAGTACCTAGTGATGAGTCCGATTTATCAAATTATAAATATAATAACTACATTATTAAGTCCCCAATTCTATAACAGATCGTGACTACCGGTACATATAATATACTAACGATATTTCAAAAAGAAATAATAATAATAATTTCCATCGCATATCACCAATACAACAAACTCTGATGAACCTCCCTAACTAGCAAACTCTTCGAATCATCTATAAACGAGAACCTCCAACCTCTCCTATATTTTTGCTATTCCAATTGATTATTATAGGAGTGAAGCCTCATGCTCACGAATCGATGACATGCCTAACTAGAATGGGACCCCAACCAGTAAACTACCACTTTTAGTAGACCCAGCATGCTTGCGTCTACCGAATTACCTGGTGAAAGAATATATTCTATAATTATATTTAACAACCTCTAAGGGTCTAGTGGAATATACGAGTGCATTCCTATGATAACACATATATTAAACTCATAACGGGCAGATGTCTACTTGCGGGTAGGCCTGACAAAAACAATTGCCCAGTGATGGGATCGTACCGAAAAAATTGTCGTGCAAGTTGTGAACCGTTGATAATTGTTATAATGTGCACTTGGATAGATAAGGATAGTACGGTATTGTTGTTTATAGTTTTCGATACTCCATGTAAGCATCTAGTAGTGTGCTATGCTGATATGGAGGACGATTTGGATATTTCATTACAAACATTGACCCTTACTGGGTTAAAATTACTTGTCACTAGGTGATAACTTTCGATATATACACAAACATTGGCCTTTGTTAGGATAAATCGATATACTATTCTTAGTATATAGACTCGGGAACAAAGATGTGCAATACATACGTGTTAGTTGAAATGCCTGATTACTTGCTAATGTGATTCCTTTTGTGATAAGTTAAGTAGTGAACCATTATTAATTGCGGTATGATTGGTTATCATTATAGAATGGCCCCGGAGAAAACAAACATACGATTTGAAGCAGTGGTGGCTGGGATGATTGCTCGGAAACTGCAAACAATAACTTTGACAATAGCAGCACGATTCGTTGCTGGCATTGACACGACAATGAATACAAATCAAATACCGAACACTTCGCCGCCCAATACTAATACGGTTGCAAATGTCATACTCCCAACCAATACTAACATTGTCACGAATGATACTCTCCCACTGAACACTAATGCTACTACCAATATTAATAAATTCCCCTACTAAATGCCATTGGAAACGCAAATCTCCTACCGAACATGAATATTGGTCGTAACAACCATGATCCTTCACGACAAGAATATTCATTTAAACAATCTATGTCATACAAAGTTGTAAATTTTAGTGGTACTAAACGATCAAAAATGGGGTAGTAAAATGAATCGAAGCAATAGAACCTATTATCAGAACCAGTAGTGCCCATCAAATTGCACCGTTGAGTATGCCACTTATACATTTCTTGACCACATCCATACGTGGTAGGAAACGATGGTACGAACTTGGGAACAAAAAGTAATCAACCACATGACTTGGGCAAGACTTAAAACCTTTATAATGAAACATTTTCGTCCAATGAATGAAACCTAAAAAAATTATAACAAAAACCCGAGAAATTGAAAATGAAAAGTGCGGACAAATTGGAATACACAAAATGTGTTAACGATCTGGCTCGACTGATGCCATGGTTAGTAGCCCAGATATAAGGACGTTAGTTAATCCAGTTAACCACTAAACCTTTAAGAATGCCGTGACACAAGCCGGTGTGGTAGCTTTTGATTTGGTCAAAAATAGTTTGTTGAGTATGCCCGTGGAAGCATCTAGTACAAAGCGAACCAATCGTGAAACAGGGGTACAAGAGATACAACCAACTAAACGTGCGTGCCCTACAACTTAAACCGATACTTCGACCAGCTTTTGTTCCAAACGAACAATATACAATGAACTTTCGTCAAAATGTGGGAAGGTGGGGCACTGTACCCAAATTTGTAGAACCAATATGAATACTTTAAATCAAAAAACCCAACTCCATGATTCACAACCACCCCAACCTCAACCAATCCGACAACAATAAATCCACCAAAACCAACCCATATTAAACCACTACGCCTGTTATGAGTGTGGTAGTGTGGAACACATCAAGAACACTGCCCTAAATTGAATTCAATTGCAAAGGGAAAACAAACGCAAGGACCGACATCGATGTCCAACTCGACTAGAGGTCACGTATTGTTAATAAAACAGATAGAGCAAGTGTAGTAACAGGTACGCTCTTAGTTCTGCCTAATATACTTTAGTTTTATTTAATACGGGCACTGATAGAACTTTCATTCCTACAAATTATTCCCTTGGAAAAATATATCGGCTAGTAAAATAATAAATCCTTATACTATAGAAACCATCAAAGGTAAGACTATAATTAGTAACCATACTATTCGAAAACCACCCTCTTAACTTAAACAACTAGCTATTCCCTGTCAATGCACACTCGGTGGAAGTGAGGAGTCGTAATGTAACAGTCAGTATGGACTAGTTAATTGAGTTCAAAAAGAAGTTGTATATGGAGATAGAACTATTATACTACCTCTTCTAGATAAAGGAGTGATCAAGTACATGGAACCGAACCTAGTACCCTAATGCCTTTCGTATACCCGTCTTAAATTATATATTATATTAGTTACATCAAAGATTCATGTAGACCCAGTGGGATAACACTTTTTCAGTATTATCTAAAATTTATCCTCCTGATTCAAAAAGGACCGAGATTATGAATGGAAGTGAAACAAAGTAATAGCATATACCCACCCAATGACTAAACACGATTGAGAATACCTAAACTATCCATAACCGAAAATATCGAACGATTGCTTTTATACCCAAGATCTGGGGCATTACTTGTATACTACTAACGGTACGAGTTACACAACCTACAAAAACCTACGAGCTATAAGTAATCAAAAGAAGTTAAATATGTGGCAATGGATATTGGATGGAATTGTTAAACACTCATAACTGTGAAAACCGAAGAAGTTCCTTAATACAAGAACCAAAACTTGAACGTCAAGATTTTATAGCTTCAATAACCGGGTGGTGAACAAAGAAAAGTCAGGCCAGATGTTCTGTTAGATAGAGTACTAGTGTAAAGATGTAAGGGGAATTTATGGAGGAACTAGTATGTGAATGATCATAGGCACATGTGTTGTAAAGTTGTGCACTATAATAAGTTAAGGTGGAATACTAAAATCCTCAGGGATGTTACAACAGTTTGAAATGTCCCATTGGAAGGGGGAACAAACTACAATGGAACACTTAACACATGTTCCTGAAACATCCCCAGAAAGCAATGCAAGCTGAATGATAGTTCACTGACTAATCAACTCCGAATACTTTTTTCTGATTCGTAACAACTACCCAACTGAAAAACTCGCCTTGATAAAATCTTATCCTTGGTGAGTTGTGTATGAAATTTTAGCAACCGGATAGACTTGAGCATAGTCTGCCATCCTATAACAAACAACCAAACCAAATAAACTATTTAAACATTAGAGGAAAGTGAGACAAGTAACTTCAATCTTCGTACCCCAATAGTTATCGTAATATTATTCAAGCGGCTATATACTACTGAAAATTGGTGACCCCAAAATACAAAATCCGATTCGATTTCAGGAATCATAGATAAGGCTCGTAATATTACTAACAAACTGAAAGCCACCGAAAGCTAACAAGAAAGCTATACTGATATAGGCAAGGAGTTGTCATTTTTTTAAAGTTGTTAGTTGAGTTGAAGAAACCGATGAGTTGGCTAAAAATTACATGGAACCGTACAAAATTGCCTCGAAGGTTAACCTTGTAGCATATCAACCAAAAACTAATCCACTCATGATATTTTCTATATATCGAGTCTAAACAAGTACCTTATTGACAATGCGGAAATTCATATCACTTGAAAACTTACATACAACTAAGCTTTGTAAAGAAACACGTGAAAATGTTGGACTAGAAAAATCAAACAGTTACGACACAATAAAATCTCACTAAATAAAGTTCAGTGGAATTCACAACGGGGAATCAAACGTGTTTGGAAACAGAAGAACAAATTCCAAAACAAATAATCGTAAACTTTTCCCTAAAGGGGCATAATTGGCATATTGAATTTCTGGGACGAAATTTCTTAACTAGGGGAGAATGTGACATTCGTGACAAAACCAGATACACCTTAGTACTTACAAATCGAATAAGCATTTAACCGCTTATTGCGTAACAAACAAACGAATAGCCGAACGGGTCTTGTTATGACCTGGATATCCCTAGGTGATATCTATAAGTGATGTACGTCAAATATAAGCCAACGTATTATTATTATGGCCTTAGTTTGATAGCAAATCGGTTAAAAGAAAACATGCTCGTTTAACTACCCACTATGGATTTAAACAGGAAAGAGAGTTACAAAACAAGCATTGTATCATCCGTTAAGCTGAAAAGGACTTACAAAACACTTAGTTGAAATATTTTAAGTGATCTGTGAAAATATTTTTGATTTTTACGAACACATACTATGTTTTTATAAATTTACATAAAAATAGCCGAAAACACTCGTTTTCGCACTGTTTGTCGTACCCGTTATATATTTTCGCGCCAAAAGCCGAACCCGAAATGAATTTGGACTCGGCATATTCATTTATCATATTTAAACAATTCCACAAGATATTTTCCATGTTAATTCCAGAATCAACATCCATTCTTGCTGCTCTACAAAACCTCCATGAAAAACCCTAAGGTGACAACCTATTTTGATCCATTTTTAGCTTGATTAACATAAGGTTTTTGCATAAATATTGATCTTTGATTGACAAAAATTACTTCTAACCATGCAAAAACCCTAAAAATTGTATAATAATATGTTTTGATCCCACACATGGGAAAGAATCTGGTTTGATAGGTTTTTTGGCCATAAATGTTGGACTCGGTTTGCCCAAGACACATATTATAATTGATTTGGCTAGTACGTCATGATCCAAGTCGGGTCATACCCAATAACAAGCTAGACAAACACCGATTATATTTGTTTAAATATGATATGATCATAGTAAATACATATTAACACTTAAGCTATTTGGAAAAGGGTTTCTAAATACATTGTACTTGTGAAATAAATAATCATATGGATGATTTATATTTTGAGAAAAGACATTGTGCTATTTAAGTTGGTTAAATAACAATATATAAGACTAATTAATCTTGCATGATACGTATGTTATATAATTATTAAGAAATAACATAAGGTTTTAAAATGTTTTATGTTATAAAAAGGATATAAAATTTGAAAGTGAGAGAGAGAGAGAGAGAGAATGATCAAAAATTTTGGCTATATTATTATTATTTTCTTAGTGGGTACATGCAAGACATTGTATTGGTTACAATGGAGGTGCTTGAATGATCAAAAAAACATACACACTTCCTCTTTCTCTCACATTGCAAGTAACTAAAATCTTTCTTCTCTCTTTTTTTCTCTCTATATTTTGGCCAAAAGAGGAACTACCCATTGAAGAAAAATTTTGAACAAAAATCCTAGCTAAACCAAGGGTGTTTGACAAGAGCTTGGGGTATACTAGCTTGAGTAACTACCCATTGAAGTTCTAGCCTACAACTCATCATCACTTTCACACTTTCTTGGTTTTGAAAGGTAGTCTTAACATGCATGGACTTATAGTGACATGCATGCGTTTGTTAGTATGTATTTCATATACGGATCCGGGATTGGGTTTTGCATGTATAAAATTGGTTTTATACACTTTAAATTAACAAGATTTAAAACTTTATTCCACTGCTTTTTTCATAAAATTGGTGTTTTAAAACTTTGATATTCTTGTTAAAACCCAACAATGGTATCAAGAGCCGCTTATACGAATGCATGCTTCATTAGACCCAAAAACAATTTCTGGTTTATAGTGGGTTTTACCATTTGGCCGAAAATTTTAGGGGTTTTGGTTACCCTTTTGTTTTTCAAGATTATACTTTACATGTATGTGGTAATCTTGAAGAATTAAGTCATTTGGATGATTGTTTATTTTTTTTGGACAAAAACCCGAATCTTTCGGTTTGGTCTTGATTTGGCCGAAAGTTTTAGGGTCAAAGGGGAACCATTTTAGTTATTGTGTTATTGCATATATGGATATGTATTGGATGTTCATAACCTAGCCATGGCCTTGTGTTTGGTTGAATGTTTGTGTTGTGTTATTTATTCATTAGAAATGGTTGTAATATTTTATTTGGGTTGTGTAATCTATTTATTTATTTCATTTGGTTTGTAATAATAAGTAGATTAGATGCATTTCTTTTACTAGAAAAATGTATTAGGATATATTTTGTAAAAGAAGATGCAAGGAAGGAAGCCCACATAAAGTGGATGGAGACCACAACACGGGGGTGAACACTTGGAGCATGTGGATGTGGGATCAAGTGGGAGTTCACCGACACAAGCTTATGTCCTTTTGAGTCCCTTAGGAGAGACCTTTTGACACACTTGTCTTCAGTCAACAAGTATAGTCAACATTAGAAGGCTATGGTTATGAACTTGTGGTTGTGTGTTTTGTGCCTGTTTGGTTGATTTACTTATGTTTGTGCTTTTACAATATGGATTGTTAACAACTTAAAATCAAGAACTTGCATAAAATTGGTTCCTTAGAAATCTTTAGGTAACAAAATTGGTTTTATTAAAGGCTAATGATTTCACAATAAATTGGGTTTTATTAATAGGAACTTTGAAAATGGGTTTTTCAACTTAGTACCATACATTTGAATGCATGCAAATGGAAGGTACATAAAATTTTTCCAATCTAGTATTTAGAAAACAAAAATCCCTTTTCTAAAATAAGTCGAAAACCATCCTTTCATATAACACTCAAATCACTTGGGAACTCGATATGGGATAAAGATCACCTAACCATATTGGAGGAAACTTATGAGTTTGAGGTGGGTTTACCATATAAGTGGGATAAAGGTCACCTAACCACTTGTATATGTAAACTCACATGTGTGTATAAGTAGGACGACTTAAATTGAAAACCATGTAAATAGGGTCACCAAAGCATGGCATACAATGGTGTTGATGGGATTAAACATTCCAACTAAACATAAGATGTTTAACCGATCCCATAAAACTAGAAGTTTCCAAGGTTTGCAATCTTCAAACGTTGACTACCTTGTTAATTTAAATAGTAGGATAAAGGTCACCTAACTACTATTTGAATGTAACATTGGATTCTAGATTTTAATAATTAATTTTCTAGGAGACATAAAGGGTATTAACGATTAAAATTAATTATTGATATCGAAAATACTAAAATTGAGCTTTGTTATATTTGTAGATGGCCGCAATCACAATCCACCTAACGTTATTATCCCACCCGTTAATAACCTATCACTAAGAGCTATTCTCGATAAGGATCGTCTAAACTATAACAACTTTATGGATTGGTATCGAAACTTGAGAATCGTTCTCAACAAGAAAAGAAATACTACGTTATAGAGGATCCTATTCCCGATTAACCTAGCATTGACGATGCTGATAACTATAACAATTGGGTAAAACACAACGAGGATTCGGTGTAAGTTTCTTGCCTCATGTTGGGAACCATGATTCCCGAGATTCAAAAGGATTTTGAACTTCATGGGGCATACGACATGATCACCTAACTTAAGGAAATGTTCCTTACACAAGCTAGGGTGGAACGCTTTGAAACGATTCGAGTGCTTCATGCATGTCGTATGGAAGAAACCCAATCAGTTTCCTCCTATATGCTTATGATGTAAAGCCATATTGATCGTCTTGAGCTCCTTAATTGTCCCGTCTCAAAGGAGTTAGCCAAGGATTTGATCCTAAATGGGCTAACCAAGAAATTTGAGACCTTTGTAATGAATTACAAGATGAATGGATGGGACAAAAGCATTGGTGAGCTTCACGCAATGCTCAAGACAGCCGAGACGGGAATGGGTAAGAAGATTTTACCCGTTCTCACAATCAATGAAGGAGGAAATAGGAAGAGGCATCACCCGGAACCCAAGGCAAAGGTTGCCAAAGGAAGGGGACAAGTCAAAGGGCAAGTTCAAAGGAAAGGCAAAAGCGGAACCACCCAAACCAAAGAAGCTAAAGGTTAGCACGGAGGATTCGTGCTTTGGATATGGGGAGATTGGGCATTGGATGAGGAATTGTCCAACCCATCTCAAGGAGTAGAAAGCTAAGAGGGATGCGGGGCAAACCTCGGGTACAACTTTCATGATTCATGTTGATCTTAATATTATTTCCTCTAACACATGGGTATTGGATATCGCATGTGGAACTCATATTTGTAATTTGTTGCAGGGGTTCAAGGGAAATGAAGGATTCAAGAAAGGAGATATTAGTCTTTTCAAGGGCAACGGAGCAAAGGTTGTTGTCGAAGCCCGAGGGGACTACATATTGAAGCTTCAAAATGGTTTGGAAGTTATTTTAAATAATGTTTTGTATGCTCCTAGTTTGACTAGGAATATCATCTCCGTTTCACTTCTAAGACAATATGGTTATGATTTTAAATTTGTGGACAATTGTATTTGTGTTTTCATGAATGATGTCTTTTATTTTAAAGTGATGCCGTCTAATGGCATTTATGAATTAGTTCATGATAACACCTATTATGATAACACGTTGTACCAATCAAGCACCAAGAAACTCAAAATGGATTTAAGTAAGACTTATCTTTAGCATTGTCATCTTGGTCATATAAACAAAGATCGCATACATATACTTCAAAAGAATGGTCTTTTGGAATCAAGTGAAGATGATTCATTTGACAAGTGTGAGTGTTGTTTACTTGGAAAAATGACCGAGGACCCTTTAGTGGAACAAACGAAAGGGCAAAAGACTTATTAGGTATCGTACATTCAGATGTATGTGGTCCTTTTAAGGCAATGACAAGGAATGGTGAAAGATACTTCATTACCTTTATCGATGATTATAGTCGTTATGGGTATGTGTACTTGTTAAGACACAAAGATGAAGCTTTTGAAATGTTCAAAATCTTCCAAAATGAAGTACAAAATTAACTCGATAAAACCATCAAAGTACTTCGTTCGGATAGAGGAGGTGAATACCTAAGTGATGCTTTTGAAATGTTCAAAATCTTCCAAAATGAAGTACAAAATCAACTCGATAAAACCATCAAAGTACTTCGTTAGGATAGAGGAGGTGATTACCTAAGTGATGCTTTCCAAGATCATCTTAGGAGTTGTGGGATCATCTCACAACTTACTCCACCCGGAACACCACAACATAATTGGGTGTCCGAAAGGAGGAATCGGACTCTATTGGATATGGTTCGATCTATGATGGCTAGAACCACATTGCCTCTATCATTTTGGGGTTTCGCTTTGCTTTCCGTGGTCCGTATTCTAAATATGGCCCCAACCATGAAAGTGGATAAGAAACCTTTTGAAATATGGAATGGAAGGGCTCTATCATTATCATATTTAAAGGTATGGGGTTGTGAGGCTTATGTTAAGAACAACACCCAAAACAAACTTGAAAAGAGATCCACTAAGTGTATCTTTGTAGGATATCCCAAGGACTCCATGGGATATTATTTCTACAACCCAACCGAGCAAAAGGTGTTCATTGCTCGAAAGGCCGAGTTCTTGGAAACTAAGTTCCTTATGGAAGGTACTAGTGGAACTCGAGGAGGATCGAGAACCGCAAGACGATACACGTTTGGTTTATACTAGCAATCAACAAGAGGTTGTTGATAATGATCAAATGGTTGATCAAAACACACAAAACGTTCGCAAATCCGGTAGAATTAGTCATCCACCCAAAATATATGGATTTTTCATGGATGGATGCTATGTGATAGATTCGGATAAACCCACCACATACCATGATGCGATGTCACAATCGATTGTGACAAATGGCTTGAAGCCATGAATGTTGAGATATAATCCATGCATGACAACCAAGTATGGGATTTGGTTCTACCACCTCTTAATTCCAAACCGGTTGGAAGTAAGTGGGTTTTCAAGAAGAAAACCGATATGCATGGAAACTTGGAAACTTATAAAGCAAGACTTGTAGCAAAAGGTTTCACTCAAACTCAAAGGGTTGACTATGATGAAACTTTCTCTCCTGTAGCAATGCTAAAGTCTATTAGGATATTATTTGCCATAGCTACACATTATGACTATGAGATATGGCAAATGGATGTCAAAACCGCTTTTCTAAATGGGCATCTTGAGGAAGATGTCTATATGGTTCAGCCCGAAGGTTTTGTCGATCCACAACATCCTAATAAAGTATGCAAGTTAAAGAAATCATTTTATGGATTGACGCAAGCATCTAGAAGTTGGAATCGCCGTTTTGATGAAGAAGTTAAGAAATTTGGTTTCATCAAAAATGGTGATGAATCTTGTGTGTATAAGAAAGCTAGAGGGAGCATCATCACTTTCTTAGTATTGTATGTTGATGACATACTACTGTTTGGGAATGACATTCCAACCATGGAAGGTGTTAAAGCATGGCTTGGAAGTTGTTTTTCCATCAAGGATCTTGGTGAAGCCGCCTATATTTTGGGAATAAAGATCTATAGGGATAGATCAAGGCGGTTAATAGGTTTAAACCAAAGTACATACATTGACAAAATCAAGAAAAGATTCAAGATGGAGAACTCTAAGAGAGGTTTGGTACCTATTCAAAGAGGAACGATATTGAGTGCATCTCAATGTCCAAGCTCAAATGATGAGCAAGAGAAAATGAATGGAGTCCCATACGCATCGGATAGATCAAGGATCTTGGTGAAGCCGCCTATATTTTGGGAATAAAGATCTATAGGGATAGATCAAGGCGGTTAATAGGTTTAAACCAAAGTACATACATTGACAAAATCAAGAAAAGATTCAAGATGGAGAACTCTAAGAGAGGTTTGGTACCTATTCAAAGAGGAACGATATTGAGTGCATCTCAATGTCCAAGCTCAAATGATGAGCAAGAGAAAATGAATGGAGTCCCATACGCATCGGCTATTAGATCCATCATGTATGCAATGATATGTACTAGGACCGATGTATCATGCACTTTGAGCATGACAAGTAGATACCAACAAATTCCGGGAAGTAGCCATTGGATGGCGGTTAAGAGTATATTGAAAGACCTTAGAAGAAATAATGATATGTTTCAAATATACGGTTCGGGTGAGGAGGAACTCGTTGTAAAGGGTCACACGGATGCAAGTTTCCAAACCGATCGAGATGATTCTCGATCTCAATCGGGATATGTTTTCATGATGAATGGTGGGGCAGTCTCTTGGAAGAGCTCAAAATAATGTGCGGTAGCTTTGTCCACCACAGAATTGGAATACATCGTGGCCTCATTGGCAGCACAAGAAGCTACATGGATAAGAAAATTCATTGCCGATCTAGGGGTGGTCCGTACCATTTAGGACCCTCTAGAGATCTTTTGTGACAACGAGGGTGCGATTGCTCAAATCAAGGAACCTCGTGCACATCAAAAGACGAGGCGCATTGAGCGGAGGTTCAACTACATAAGGGATGAAGTTGAAAAGGGAAAGATATGTATTCGCAAAGTTCACACCGATCAAAACATTGTGGATCCGCTCACGAAGCTCCTTGGAAGGCTAAAGCATGAAGGTCACAGTTGTGCCTTAGGATTTCGATATTCTAGTGATTGGATATGATCTATTTTGTATTTAGATATCGGAACAATTGTTATTTTCGGTCATTCATATGATTATGATTTATGATTGTGACATTTTGAGTTATGTTCCATTTTAGCATGTTTAAATCCATGAATAATCTAATTATTCTAAATGTCCGTAGTCGCTCATATTTGTGGGAACAAGTATGAAGGTAAGACTATTATGAATTTGGATTGGTGGATATTCATAAGGTATGAATATAGAGTAAAAGGTTGCTGCCAAGGTTTATAGATATTTATGGTGTATAAATGTTGGACTGACACGCTCTCAAATGTTACTACATGGAATCCTTGTGATTGATCATAAGTAAATTTGAGGAAAGGCGAATATCATAGTATCCTCTAACTTGAGATACATATTGAGTCTTGATATTCACCAAGTTTTATGCTCTGACTTAGTTCTTCACTGCTCTGAAACATGACGGTACTTAAGGCTAAGATCAAGTATGGTACAAGGTGATTGTGAGAGACATATGTAGTCAAAAGGGATTTGTCCCTCTTATTCGTTGAGAGTAAGATGTCTAAGGCCTGCTAAGTTAAATCAATAGAGAATGATCACTCTATGTATCTGGATTTGACATGACATCTGAGACAAAAGGATAAACGATATATTCACCTAAATCATTTCAAGTAAGGGACTTGAAGGGGATGATGTTATTGAATGGCACTTCGTCATGCATATTAGGGGTAGTAAACCGTAGTTAGGCGGTATTTTCTACTTACATCAATCTTCTATGTATCTTGTGCAAGTGGGAAATTGTTGGACTCGGTACATCCAAGACACAAATAATAATTGATGTGGCTAGTACGCCATGATCCAAGTCGGATAATACCCAATAACAAGCTAGACAAACACCAATTATATTTGTTTATATATGATATGATCATAGTAAATAAATATTAGCACTTAAGCTATTTGGAAAAGGGTTTCTAAATACATTGTACTTGTGAAATAAATAAATCATATGGATGATTTATATTTTGAGAGAAGACATTATATAGTGTTATTTAAGTTGGTTAAATAACAATATATAAGACTTATTAATCTTGCATGATACTTATGTTATATAATTATTAAGAAATAACATAAGGTTTTAAAATGTTTTATGTAATAAAAAGGATATAAAATTTGAAAGTGAGAGAGAGAGAGAGAGAGAGGGCCGCCCCCTTCTCTTCATACTCTTTTCTTTTTTATATTATTATTGTTTTCTTAGTGGGTACATGCAAGACATTGTATTGGTTACAAGGGAGGTTCTTGAATGATCAAAAAAACATACACACTTCCTCTTTCTCTCATATTTTTTGCAAGTAACAAAAATCTTTCTCCTCTCTTTTTTTCTCTCTATATTTTCGGCCAAAAGAAGAGCCAATGGAGGAAGAAAAATTTTGAACAAAAATCCTAGCTAAACCAAGGTGTTTGACAAGAGTTTGGGGTATACTAGCTTGAGAAACTACCCATTGAAGTTCTAGCCTACAATTCATCATCACTTTCACACTTCCTTGGTTTTGAAAGGTAGTCTTAACATGTATGGACTTATAGTGACATGCATGTGTTTGTTAGTATTAATTTCGTATATGGATCCGGGATTGGGTTTTGCATGTACAAAATTGGTTTTATACATTTTAAATTAACAAGATTTAAAACTTTATTCCGCTGCGTTTTTTCATAATATTGGTGTTTTATGACTTTGATAATCTTGTTAAAACCCAACAATAAACATGGATTAAGGGGTTTAAATTGCGTTTTTACGGTTCAAAAGTTCGGTTCAAAGCCATAACCGAAACCCTAAGTTCCAAGGTTGTTATGTAGATGATATATGCTTGGTTTGTGTTATAGGCCCTGTACTTAGCTTATATAGAAGCACGAGAACCCGGAAATTGGATTAACAAAGTGAAAATGGGCAAAAACCGCAAAGGTAATGCTTAAATGTTCGATTACGGGCTGTTTAGGTTAAGGTAGTGATGTGAATATTGTTAGGTCATGAAATTTTTTAGGAACGTCTTGAACCATATCATTGTGTCCCTGTCCAAATTTGGTAATTTTTCAACCATCTGAGAATATTTGGCGAATTTATTACCGAATTAGGGCGTTTATTTGGGAAAAATAGTTAAAATACTTGAAAAATTATGAAATTTTGTGTAGAGCTCATATTTAATATATTATAATCATGTATGAAATTTGGGGTCATTTGGAAAAGTCTAAATATGTTTTGTGCGTTCGCGCTTATTCGAATTTTCAAGGTCGTTTTTGGCTCGAAAATGATATTTGAAAAACTTTTTAGCTTCTAGAATTGCTACAAGTTATTTTGGGAAGTTTTATGGTCACTCGGGAATTTTGGCGGATTTTTTGGAAATAATTTCATATGAACGGATGATTTTTGGGCTAAAAATAGCATATAAAATAATTTTTTTAGTTTTAAAAATCAGTAAATAATTCTAGAAATACTTTAATAAAAATCTACATATTTTATTTGATAAGTCTCTAAATTTTCATGATTTAATGATTAACGGATAATTAATTATGCAAATTTGAAAATTAAATAAGTTTAATTCTGACGAAAACCGGCAAGTTCGTGATTAACGAACTTGTTAGAATATCAGAACATCAAGAGTGATAAATAAACATATTTTCGGATTAATTATATAAAAACGAACTTTTTATGAGAAATTCGGACAATTTGGATAGATTGTGCACCTTTTTCTCAAAATCAAACTAAATAAACGGAAACGAGCCCCGTAGCGAATCCAGGCCCCTTATACGTGATCTTTCTTTATAACTTACTTATTTTATCAACCAACACGTTTAGCCAAGATTACTTCCCCGTAACTGTTTCTAAACGCATAAACGAGCAACTTGGTCCAGCTGGTGAAACAGGGAAACTGAGCCAAGTTTGATTTTAAACATCAGACATTGAACAACATCACAATCTAAACCTACTGACACTTTCTGGGTGTTACAACCATACCCAGACTAGCTATACAACCTAGCTTAGTATAAAGATTATAATAATATTAAAATATTAATATTATTATAATATTAACTATAGGGAATGGTTGAACCCCACGAACTATCAATAAAATAATTACGAAAATTTAAAGTCAAACTAACAGGAATAGAAGAGTGAACAATTTGTTGGGAAATATGTATTATTTTATTATAACTTTGATTATTTTAAGGCATAGATTATTTTAACATTATTTTTAATTATTAGGGTCTTGTTAGATCAACTTTTCAATTTTGCCACACTCTGTTTATAGTTCTTCATTGGTCTAGCCTATGAACTTGTAACAGATGGCTTTGTCTCAGGCATGTTCTTAAAGCCATATAAGTGCACCTTTCTTGGCTTCCATCAAGTGATCCTTATTAGCTATTGGTTTATCTGAATCATTTTGGCTTTTTTTCACAAGCCAATTTCTCACTTCTTCTCACAATTAGTAGCTTTTCCGTAACTCTCTTGTAGCATCATCTGCAGACATTACCTTCGAAGCTTTTTGAAATGTATGATCAGCCTCCCTTTCTTTAATTTGATATGTTCATCAACATTTGCTGGTCTTTGTAAAGGTGGCAAGTCTTTGATCTTTGCATGGAGGTTTTTTTGACAAACTTTACCTTTTTAGTAGGAGAAGGTTGTGGAGAATCATCTTCATCTTCCACACTTGGTAGTACAAGTTTTCTTTTCTTCACATAGTGATTCAAACTATTTGCGTAAACCTTTTGAATATGGAAGAGCATGGAATGTCTAGTACTTAGATCCTATGTTGTTAGGACAAGATAGCATGTGATGTAGTGAAAATTGTACGTTAATGTCATACAAAAAGCATCTTATGCGGCACATAAGATATGTGGCGCATAAGTTATGCGTCGCATAACATATGGGCCGCATAAGTCTCCAAGCAAGAATATAAACAGGTTTCTTGGCCTTTGTGTTCATTTGTCCCTCTACCTTTCTGGTGGAGCTGGTCCATGTTGTACCTGAGCTTTACACTGTCAAATCTTTAGTACTTACCACTACTATCAATGAATAAACGAATAGATTAAAGAGAAGTTTTCAAGTTTTTACTTTGTTATGATTTCCGCTCATAGCGTCGTAGGGTAGATCTGGTGGTGGATGTTCTTACACGTCACTCTGAAGACCCGTCCTAGAATTTCAATTGGTATTAGAGCCTAGTGGCTCATGATCTACCTAGAAAAGCTCAAAACGTTTCTTTTCTACGCATCTTTTATCATCCCAGACGATGTAGCTGCTCAAACCTCACCAAAACTTCAAGGATTGTTGTATCATTGGTGTTGAACAATATACTCAAGAATCAGATCATTTCTACATCGTTTTCCAACAAAAGTTTGTCAAAAACCTTCATTAACAACTTTTACGCCACATAAGTTATATGGCGCATAACCTATGCGCCGCATAACATATGCACCACATAAGTACCTTGTGACATATACGACCTTCAATTTTTGTTAAACTTTCATGCCGTATCTTCTTCGTATCACTTACATGTTGAAATGCCAAAGTATAAGGGTTTACCTGCTTGTAAGATCATTTGGTTCATACATACTTATGCATGGCATACAAGACTTAAATGTTGATATATGAACATAAACGTTATTGTCATTTACAAGCTATAAATACTTCTACATTGAGTATTCAAGATCTTTTACTTGGAGAGAAGACCTGGGATTATAGGATTGTTAGTTCTCCCATGTGATTGGGTTGATGAATCAAATACAATGAGGTTAAAAGTTTGATATCGGTGTATTTGGGGATTCATCATGTGTGGATATGGGAATGGAATGACATAACAATGGATTATAGATTGTTGTTGACTCATGAGGGATATGAGACTTGATTTTCTAGCCAATGGTAATAATAGTCTTAAAAGTCAAATCATTTAAAGAGTTAGCCTTTTATGTCAAATCATTTGAAGAAGTTCGGGAAAGCAAAACGTCAAATAAGTCTTATATCTTGATGATTGAGTTGTTAGCTTGACCTAAATCTAAGTAATATCCAAGGGGGAGTTTGTTGAAGCTTGAAATGTATATTTGCTTAGATACCACAAGACAAGTACTATCCAAGAGGGGGTCTTTAAGAGTATGGAATGTCTAGTACTTAGATCTTGTGTTGTTAGCACAAGATAGCATTTGATGTAGTGAAAATTGTAGGTTAATGTCATACACAAAGCATCTTATGCGGCGCATAAGTTATACATCGCATAACATATGCGCCGCATAAGTCTCCAAGCAAGCCTATAAATAGGTTTCTTGGCCTTTGTGTTCATTTGTCCCTCTACCTTTATGGTGGAGCTGGTCCATGAAATACCTGAGCTTTACACTATCAAATCTTTTGTACTTACCACTGCTATCAATGAATAAACGAGGAGATTAAAGAGAAGTTTTCGATTATTTTACTTTGTTATGATTTCCACTCATAGCGTCGCAAGGTAGATCTGGTTGTGGATGTTATTACACGTCACTCTAAAGACCCGTCCCGGAATTTCAGAATAGAGTTTTCAGCTTCGGATGCATCAACAGTTTTGGAAAAAAACTGTTGGTTCTTGTGGTGCATCAGTAGTTTGAGACACTTCAACTATTGGTGAAACAGCTGATTTTGTTAGCTAATCAACAATTTGTGAAACTGCTGGTCTAGTTTTTTAGACATAAGCTATTTAAGCCATTGGTGTTGTTGAAGGTTCATCAGTATTTTGTGGAACTAGTAATCTTTTTTTCTTCCCTTTTGTAGGCTTTTGAGCTATGCTATCCAATCTCTTTGAATGTGAGTGTCAGGATCGATCAAAAACAAACTGTTTAATCTCAAGGGATAGTGCAGGTAGAATCTACACTAACACTGGTGGGTGAACAAGACAAGCAAGCAATAAATAAAGGCCTGAGTTACTAAAAACAATATCACTAAATGATATTGCAATCAATGTTCAATATTAGGGTTTCTGACAATATCTTAGAATGCCATCTCACAAAGGTCTATTCGGGTGTGTGAGAAATTGCCGCACATGTCCCATCACCTATATTAATAGTATGATTTAAAGATTCTATAATCCCTAAAAATACATTAAACTATCAAAATAATACAAGTAAAGTTCTTTGAGCATAATTTCTCTCTCACGATCATGCCTTCCTTGACCAATGAAGTCTTCAAGGTCTTTGAGTATATCTTGGTTTTCTTGAGCATCTCCATACTTAGAGTATATCACTATGAGTATATATTCCTCACGAGCATATTTTCTCTTCACGAGCATCTCAGACTTCGCCAAATATACACCCTCAATCATATAGGCTAAGTGCTTGTGAACAAGTGTTCACGAGCACATAGACTTATTCACATTCTGATATCAATCAGACACATGCCCGTGACCCACTAAGTGCTCGTGACTTTGCAAGGTGCTCGTGACTAACCTTGGTACTCGGAGTAATATTTAGAGAATTTCCTTAAATCCCTACATGTACTCGTGCACTATCAGATGCTCGTAATCATCCATAGCCAAATTTTCAACCTTGAGATGCGTAGGTCAACCCACAAGTGCTCAGGACTACGACTTAGAAAAATCTTCAACATCCACAAGTGCTCGTTAAGTGATAAGTGCTCGGGACTTATACTAAAGTAAATGATTGGACTTCAAGAGGTGCTCATAAAGTGTTTGGTGCTCCTTACTAACACTTAGGCTCTTTCAGGATGATGCATGTGCTCAAACTATGTTAGGTGCTCGAGACCAACACATAGCACATTAGAAGTTGTTGCAGGTGTAGGGTACCAACATAGGTGCTTGTGGAAGTAGAAAGACACTCGAGGTTGCATTTAGGTGCTCGAGGTCCATACATAGAAGATTCTGGGGAGGTTGAGAATATTTCAATCATTCTCATGACTCAACAATCTCCCCCTTGATTGACACACCACGGATGCAACCACAATCTCTAAAGATACTTACAAATGTTTAAAATACACATCAAGTTGCTTAAAAACAATAAATTACATTACTTCAAAAGACAATTACAATCAGGAAAGTTTGCTTTTAAAGCATTACACATCAAAGAAAATATATAAATGGAAAATTACATCAAAATAAGAAATTGCAAGCAACTCATTTGTCATTAAGCTCATTTAACTCACTCTCTTATTGTTCATCTTCCATCTTTGCTTTGCTCTCTGAGCTTCCCTCGTGTCTTCAAGTCTTTGTCTTATTGCATCCATGAAAGCCTTCAGTTGTGTGTAATAAGGACTGAAGTCAGTAATATCTAACTAGAGTATCTCCACAAGATGCATTATGTGAAAGACTATGGCTTGTGGCTTGTCACAGATTATAGCAAATAATCTTTGACCCTTCAAAAAAATAACTTCATTCTTCGCATGATCGAATCTTATTATAATCACTCTCCTAGAAGGTCATTTCATTATTTTCCCAAATCTTATGGCTTCATGTAAGCTCCATTTATCATCTGCCTGAATAGATTCTTCTTCTCTATACTGCCTGCTTGTCCTTTTAGCTTTTCTCTTTTCTGCCGTCAGATTAGAATAAACGTCATAATCAACAGGCTCCTTTCTATTCTTTTTAAACATCGAAAATTTTTCATCAAGCTGTTTACTGAGATAAGCAATAAGAGGAGTTTATTGAGCTTTGACTTTATTATCTTCATTTCAGCATCTCTCAATGACAAGTAACCAGCCATTCTCATGTACCTTGTTGTAAAGATTCTATACTTCTTAGTTCTTTCAATTTTTGATTTCTTTCCCATTTGAGAGTCTGATGATGATAATTCCACTTTTCTTGTCCCACATCCATCTCTAAGGTACAACCTCTATAACTTCAGGCTTTCTTAGGACTTTATCACCAAGTTTTAGAACTTGAGGTAGGTTGAAGAAGAACCTTCAACTTTTGACTTGTTTGGGCTTGGTTCTTAAAAGGGAAACAAAGGTTTGCTCACATTTTGTTAGGCTTATATGAGTTCGACATCCCTCTTTATTCTTTTATAAATAATCTTGTAATGTTCTTTCAATTTTGTCTTGGTCATTGTTAAATTGCTTGTTCTTCATATCCATACTCAACCAAAAATATTCTTCTGGCTTCTGCAACCCTAATTCATTGCAACATCGAACACTTTGTGACTATCTTTCTCTTTTAACTTAGCATCTTCTCTCTCTCTCTCTGTCCCTCCTTCCCTCCCTCTCACTCCTTCTCTCCATCTCCTTTCTCTCCCTTTATTTCTTGACCTCCTCCAACTTTTCTTGAATACTCCTTCCCCTTTTTCTCTTCTTTCTGTATCCTCTTGTTCTTTCAAGTTTTTCTCACGCATATTTTTCAAATCTTATTCTTTTAGTTCCTTGATCATATCATGCTCATAACCCATCTCAAGCAGATAATCCAAATAGAAGTTCCCATTCTTCTACTTCTCAGCCCTTCTCATTTCAATGTTTCTCTTATTTTTTTCTGTTAAATTATTTTAAGGACTAGAGGGTCATTTCTTCATCTGTTAAATCCTGAAGTGAATCAATCTTTGACTCATCTTCTTTTGGCTTATCAGCACCTGGTTTCTTCTTTTTTTTGAGGAATCTCTTGGCCATAGATGTTAGTCTTCCCTTCTCCTTGGTAGGTACTTCTTGTTTAGGATCAATATTATAGTCACTTGGTGGTTTTGTGATGTTTGGCTCTTGTTCTTTCTCCTCTAATAAAAATTTTTTTGGTTTAGGTCTCATTCTTTTCTATAGCTCAGCAACAGTTGCATTTAGATAATTCATTTGTATTTTGATGTACTCAGTTTCAGGATCAACAACAGCTTGTTCATCAGAATTCATTTAACTTTCTGATGTATCCTCAGACTCAGGCTCAGACACCTTTGACAAACTTGAAGGAAGTTTGTTTCTCATATGAATCATAGCCTCAATAAACACTTGAGGCACATCATCTCATCTGATAGTGTCTTTTCTCTTTCGGTCTATTTAACCAATATTTGTTGTTGTTTCAGTTCTTCTTCAGTGAAATAACTGGTGATAAACCTTTTCAATTCCTCTATTTGATCATTTTCCCTTAATCTTCTTTACATGGAATAGATTGATTGCAGATTGATCAACAAAATACATTTCTTCTTCACTAATTCTTGGAACACAGACAAGCATCTGTAATTCAATTTTTCTTTCTTGTTTCTCAGTCATTGGTGCTTTACCCTTCTCTTTTTCTCTTTGATCAGAAGTTATCTTAGGAGCTTCAGGAGTTTCTTTTTTAAGAGAGATGTCAAAATCATTCTTAAAATCAACATTGAAATCCAAACCAGATTCAACATCAATATTCATCTCAGCATTATAGGAGACAAGACTTCAGTATTTACAATAACTTTAGACACATTATCTTCTTCATCACCAACTTCACTAAAGAAATAATCAACTTTGTTTAAAACATTTGGTTCATTTATCATACCTTTGTCTACGAAATCAGTCATGTAAGGTATTTTCTTCATTTATCACATCATCATCAACATTAATTTCAACTTCAGCTTCAAATTCATTCTCCCCCATTTTGGGAGCATATAAGGTATTCTCAACCTAAGCAATTAATCTTGCCTTCAGATCTTCCATTTCTTTGAGAGCTAGAGAGAGTGGTTTTGAGTTGCATTTGAATTTCTTAAATCAAAGTTGTCTATAATAAGTCTTATATTTTTTCCCCAATTAGAATATCATTTATCTTTTTCAACTTGATATTTTCTTCATGAAGTGCTTGATTTTCATCAGTTAGAACATTGCTCTCATATTTTCAATTTTTAAATAAAGTCTTGTTGCTCAAGCAAAAGAAGCACTTTATGTTCATTTGATAATGTAGAAATCTCATTATAAGTGGCTAGAAAAGGTGGTCTTAAACTTGTGCTAGTTTCTTAAACTTCATGTACAACTCTATAAATTAATTGATCAATATTTGGTTCAATAGCCCTTAAAGACTCCCCCTCAACTGTAACAGGGATATGAGCTTAGTGCTCGTTAACTTCTTTAGCAATTAAAGTTTCATTAACATAGGTATTTTCATGTTGTGATGCTACACGGAAAAAACAACCCCCTTCACCGCCAACAATTTCCAATGTAGCTATCATCATCGTTATCATCATCTTCAATATTAGACTTTGCTACATCTGGTGCTGGAGTGGGTGGAACAATTATTTCATTTTCATCATTTGGATCCAACAACTAGGGTAAGACTTCAAACTTAGCTACATCTTTGAATTGGCTATTAGAAGATACATTTCATAATCTCCCAAATGCAATATACTTCAAAAGTGATAAAACTAAAAATATGGTTTGTAATATTGAGATTAACTTTATGCAAAATATGGCGTTTTCACCCAATCCTTTCATTTGTGAGAATTAAACCTTCATGCAGATGTTCAGAAATTACTCATATATTGGATGCTTTTAAGTGAGTCAGGTACTACTTGCATATTAGAACTTCTCTTGAGAATTCTATTCGAGATTAAACAAAATGCCGCATAAAAAGAAAGGTACTACTTTCATATTCCCAAAAATCACAAATAACCACAACCAAACAAGCCCTATTCCTATAATCAAAACACTACACCAACCAAAAACCTCCCCTACCAAATTACCCTTTTACTGGTAGAATTCAGGATTGGTCTTTTACCGACAGACTCTAAAGAACTAGAATGCATTCTTTCGGTTTCAATTTATTTTGCTGCCTACGTTTCGCGAAACCTAGGTTGCCTCCAAAAATTAGGAAGCGAATCTTTCTCTTTAGCAATGAGGTGAGGAAAAATAGGCACCAAGAGGATCAAAGGCCACCATTTTGTGGGATTTCCAAAAGTGCAATGAAAAGACAAGCAAAAATATATGAACGATGTTTGGGCTATGGAATTGGTCTCACGAAGGAAGATGTAGAGTAAGTTAAACCCAATCACAATACAAATATACTGAACTAATGAGGGTGGGGGCTATAAGGCTCAAAGCCGAACGATCCATTAGAGCTGGAAGTTATGTTCAAAGCAGGGTTGAGGAAGAACTGATCCACATCTTGGATAAAACCGATCTTGACGATCTGACCTTAAAAGAGTCATTATGAGTGCATAAAAAAACTGCTAATTCACCACACTTCGGAATAAATAATGTAGCAAGAGCAAGAAAAAGAAATATTGAAGAAGAAACTCAATTAGTCGTACCCCTCTGAAAAATTCCTTTGCCAAAGTACCCGATAAAACCACCCACCCACACACCAAAACCTTTGGAAATATAATATCTTTTAACGTATGCAGCATTTCACAAAGTGGGTGCAGAATTGATCTCTCGAAAAGTATATTATCTGTAAGTCGTATCTTGCCTAAGAGTGTTTATGCATACAACATTACAAGTATGTCTAGATAAAAAGTTAAATGTGTGTAAAAATTGCGAGCACGTGAGGTTTTGCATTAAAAGAAGCTCATTAAAACAAACCATAGTTTTAAATATCACTATATATACTAACACGTTTTGCTCTTATGGACTACCACAACATTAGGTAATTTCTCGGGATGTTTAGCTTCGGTTTACGTGTTGTTCAATGAATTTGTTCAAAGCTTACTTGAGGACAAGCAAGGTTCAAGTGTGGGGAGATTTGAGGTATAACAATTTGTACATTTTTTCAGCACTAAAGTATCTCAAAATAAGCATACTATCGACAATTATATTATAATAAATAACCACTAATGTTTATATTTTCTATATATAGGTAGATATAGCCCTAAAGAATAAGACGAGTTGATATATGAAGAAAAATAGAGAAAAAAATGGTGAAAACAGCCTCAACACACCCGATGGTGAATTAAGACATGACCATGCCTAAAGCGTACGTAGTGAAGACAAAAATTAGGAAGTCAAAAAATGGCCATGTTAACCAAAACACACCCATGTTATCAAGAACAAAAGGCAAAGACAAAATAGAATGTTCTAAAGCTAAACTTGGTCGTGCCTTCCCAAACACGCCCATGTTTTTGGTACAAGAGAAAAGGACAAAATTTGGACTATTGGGGACTCACCACAGCCATGCTTTTCTTAACACAACTATGCTTTCCCTTGTTGTACGACCTGACAAGGAGCATTCAATGCAACATGACAAAAATGTCACCGCGGCCGTGCTTTGCTTAGCATGGCCATGTTTTAGGCACCTGATCAGCCTATAAATTGAATGCTTATCTTCCACATTCAATATACCTTACAACCTCATTTACTCAATTTCAACCACCTCTTTTCACCACCATTAATAAGGGAATTATCCCATCCATCCAACCCTTGAAGATTAAGGAGATTAAGCTATTGGAAGAAGTTATTAGCATCAAAGATTAGTCATCCAAATTGGTTAGATTGTATCCATTTGATCATGTTTGTATCTATCACTTTAATGGTTAGCATTATGTTTATTATTGGCTAAACTTTCATAGTATCATCTTGGTTTATAATGAATCTTAATTGAAGTTTAATAATGATAGTTAAACATGTGATCGGTTTTTAAAAGCAATGGTTATGTTGCAATTATCACTTGTTGAGTAATGTTAAAAATACTCTTTAAAGATACCCTAAGTACCAAGCTTGACGATAAGCCGAGAAATTTCTAGTCTTGTTAGGCCATGGAGAACCTTAAAATAGACACCAAGTTCCTAGATTGACAATAAGGCAGGGAACTGCCACTCTTGCAAGGGCTTGGTTGATAAATTATGAATCTTTAAAAGAGTCTCCAAGTTTCGAGCTTGATCATAAGCCGAGGAATTGCCATTCTTGTAAGAGCTTGGTTGGGAAAAAAAATGTAAATCGTGATATTGACATAGACCAAGTGAAGTTTTAGTGGTAATTAATCATTTTAAATAGTAATGATTAACAATATTGTGAAAACAAATTGTTGACATTCATCCACTAAAATTGACTAATTACTTGTTAATTGAGTGTGCAACATACCTATTTTAAACAACTCTTGGGTGGTTATTACATGAGTTCTATAATTACTCAAGATTTGTGTGGATTAATATTTGATAATTCAAGATTAATCATTTACAACTCAGCTAATCTTATTTGGTATTTTATGTATAATACAAAGGTAATTTTTTACTAAAATATCAAGGGAGATTCACCTAGTAATTTAAGAGATTGTCTCATCTTTAAAGTGAGTTATCTTATAAATATTTATTATAAACCACTTGCTTACTGAGAGAACGTATGAGCCGGATCTAGATCTTATGATGACAATGTATCGTTTGGATTCGTCATTACTGTTTAGAATTACAATTAGGATGAATATTACTTTAGTGTGTGTGTTCTGGAGAGATTTTGGCAGCGTAATAAGTATGTAATACGATTAAGCAAAAACTCTTATTACTTTACAATACTTTACAACTAAATATAGAGGATGACCTCATTCCTTAAGACATCCCTTAAAGAATGAGTCATTCGTTACATTAAACCATACGAATGACCTTTAGTCATTCGCTAAACATACATTAGACGAATGTGCCTTTATTCTTTGTTTCATTCGTTATTCTTGGATAACGAATGGCACTTACATTATAGAGAATGTGACTCATTCGTTACAAGGTAATGAATAAGCCTTACAATTAAGGCGAATGGGCTAAATACATAATTACCAAAATGCCCTAATCACGAGGTAGAATCTCTTCTTTCCAATACATGGAACACTCACAGGACCAAAAAGATCCATATAAAGCAATTCCAGCACCTCATCAATTGTATTAATCAGTTTGTTCTTGTGAGAGGACGTATGTTGCTTGCCTTTGATACATGAAGAGCATTTTTCTTCCAGCTTAAATTCTTTTGTGGGAAGTCCAATGACATGCTCTCCCTTCACAAGTCTATTCATATTCTTCAGATTCAGATGACACATCTTCCTGTGCCAAATCTTTGTCTTATTTTCAGTAGCTCTTGACACAAAACATGATCCACCTCTTGAAGTTACATTCTGCATTCTCAGCTCATAGAGGTTTTCATTCATTGGTGCCATCATCATGATCATATCAGGTGGGATCACAAATTCAGGCTTCAGGATAAAATAGTGTGCATAATCAAATCCAACCTTATATCCTTTATCACAGGCTTGAGAAATGCTGATCAAATTGTATTGAAGACCTTCTACATGCAGCACATTCTAAAAGGATACCTTGCCATTTGTAAGTGTGCCTCTTCCAACAATCTTCCCTCTATTTTCATCACTTCCAAATGCAACAGGTCCTTCAAATTTTTGTTCATAATTGACAAGTGCATCTCTGTCACATGTCATGTGCTTGGAACACCCACTGTCCATATACCATATATCATTTCCATCAGTGGACTGTCCTTGCACATATAAACATAAGAAGATCAGTTACTGTCTGAAATACAAACTTCATCAGTTTGTATATCAAAATCATTTGATTCATTAACAGGAGGTGGAACTGGATCTTCATGCACAATCTCACATGAATCAACAGATTCATATCATACTTCACATTCACTTCAGTTTCTCAACTTCAATCTGTTCAATCACAAGTTCTTCTTTCTTGATCACAGATTCTTTGGTCTTTCACTGAAATCCTCTGGGTTTAAACCCCTGCTTGAGTAAAAATTTCTCATCACCATTTAGGATTCCAGGTCTTTCTTTACCTTTTCCTTTTAAGCTAGACCTCTTTCCTCTGATAGTCTTGTCTGATTCACTAAATGATTCATTTAATTTTAAGACAACTTTCAGTCTCTTCTCCAATCTACTTTGTTAGCTTCATCATCAGCTGGATCCTTTTCACCTCTCAGGTACTTCTCATATTTTTCTCTGTATAGCTTCATATCTTGTCCAAAGTACCTGTCATGAATTATATACTTTTCTTCTTCTTCTTCCATCCAGCATGAGTCAGTGTGATGTCCATAAGAATCACACTTTTTGCACCAGACCTTTGCAAAACTCCCAAGTTCTTCTAGCTCCTTTTCATTTTTAATCTTATCACTTGGTTTTGGAAAATAAAATCCCAATGAGGTTTTTGCATAGGTGGTCTTGCTGAAATCAACTAGAATTGGTCCACACACTTCCAACTCTTGTGGATCATTTTCTTTTACAAACTTGACCTACTTCTTTTTCAATGGAGTGCATGATGGCCTTTCCCTCTTTTCATTCATAACTCTTCTTCTTGGTGCATAGTCAACATCTCCTATGTCAAACAGTTCATGATTTGAGAATATTGAATAGATAGGAGTAGTGAGATCAACATTGGAAGAACTTCCAGGTTTGTCATTCATGGGTCCAGATCTTTCATAAAGGTCAACCACCTTGTGTTCCCTTCTCATTCTTTCATAATGTTTCTTCAGTTTAGGAGTTAATCTAGGAACCTTTGGAATTCAATCACCATTGTTCTTCTTAACAGGCTTCCTTACAATCTTCTCATAAAGTTGACTTTTGACTCTTGCAACTGCAAGTGCTTCCCTCACTTGAGTATTTACTCCATCTTTCCTTAACTTCAACAGGTTTCTTTACCTTTTCAATTTGTGCAACATTCTCTTTTATCACAAACTCACTTTCTTTATCAACCATGACATTGTCATAAAGTTCTACAAATTGCTTCTTGCCCTAAAAAACACTTTTGAATTGCTTCAAGTATTCTTCTCTTTGCTCTTTATCTGCCTTTAGTGAATATTTGTCACAAAAAGGAGGTGGTACCTTTTTATACTTCTCTTCAGGGTTCATTTTGTCTAGTGTCCCACAATGTTTCCTGTGGACACGAGATTCTTTAGGAAGTCCACTTGAATCACAAGTTCTGTGTTCCTAAGCTTTTCTTCTATGTACAGCTTTTTCAACCCTTCTATTTCCACATTCAATTTTGATTGAACCAGGTAAGCTTGCATTCAGTCCTTTTCCAAACTCTTAATTTGATTATCATAGCTTCACTTGCTCCATAGACATTCAACATAACATCCTTCCTTCCACATTCACTTTTCCAATTTCCAACCTCTCTTTTAAGATCATCAATGATTATTAGAAGGTCAGAAATAAATGGTTCAGTGATTACCGTAGAGTTTAAGGATTCTCCAATTTCATTCACCTTGGCCATGTATGCAACATTAGCCTTTTCCATTTCAGCTGCATAGTTGCTCCATTCAAACTCACAATCTTGTGGAATCATAGTCACTGCTACATTACCTTGGTCCCTGTTTTGATTTGCAGCGTTGACAACTCCCCTATTTTGATTCCCCTGTATTTGCAATTGGTTATTTCTTTGCTGATGCTGGGTTTGTTGTTGCTGGGGTCTGTTTTGTTGATATGGATTTTGGTTCATGGTTTGGATCCTATGCTAATACCCTTGCTGATTTTGATTTTGGTTCTAGTAGAACTGAGTTTGGTCACTTAATTTCTATATTGCTTGTGAAGATTGCATTCTCTTGCAAAGTGACCAGGTTGCTGACAATTGTAGCAAATTGCCTTGGATTTGTCAAACCCAATCCTATCATTTGGACCAGCAAAATTTGTCCTTCCTGTTCTGTTAAATAATCTCTTGCCTCTTACTGCCAGCATAGCCGCTTTCCACTTCAAATCCATATCTTCCAACTCATTAGCATCTATCTGTTCAAAGTCTTCCTGAACTAAACTAGTATGAATGATATTCTTTGCAACAAATACATTATATGACTCGGTAAACATTGAAAACAGTGCTTGGTACTCATTCCCCTGACTTGGAGCTTGAACAGATGGTGCATGTCCACTAGCAGTTGATGCATTATTATCTTCAATCATCTGTATGTTGAATCTCTACTGACTTGCACTATTCATTAAGCTTGTATCTGAAGGTTCTTCAATGATTGGTTGTTGAGATCTTGTTGATAACTTGCTCATAGGAGCCACAAGTGCATTTATCACTGAAAAGCTTGGCTTATCCTCCTTTAGCATGTTGTTCTCTATCATTTCATGTTCAGCTGCTTGTAAGAAAGAAATCACATCATCCAACTTGAAGTTAGGAAAATTTACCTTCTATCTAATGAACTTGCTCGCGGTCTACCATTCACCGAACAGAGATGTTAACAGTTTCTTGTTCAACATGAAATCAGAGATTTGTAAATCAGTGGTTCTGATTTCATTGACAATCGCCATGAATCTTTGCAAAACAAACTTCAATCTCTCACCCTCCTTGAACTTGAACCTGTCGAGTTGTTTCAATAGATCTTTCGTTATGTTCCTCAACTCGACATTTCCCGCAAAAATTTCAACAACAACATATCTTTAGAATTAGTGTCATGATTCACACTTGTTAAGATTTCCCATCAAAGTCCCAATTTCTGCATAGATAAGGCTTTGTCATCTCTTTTCTTCGTCAGCTTTTCCACTGTAGCATTGTTGTTTGGTGCCTGAGATGCAACATATGGTCCATCTTTAATGGAATTCCATAGTTCTGTGTCATTGTAGTTGACGGCAGCCTCAAACAACACCTTCCATTTTATGTAGTTTTCTTGACCAAGCAACCTTGGTATCTTGTTAGTCGAAACCTCTTGTTCATCCATCTCTTCAGATCTAAACTCAGTCACGTCCAAACACTTCCAAGCTTCAATCTTTGACTCAAAACCTTTAGTCTCGTGGCCTTCAGAGAGCTTACGAAGCACTAATACCACTTGTCAGGACCTGACCTAGTGCAAAACCTATGTACGCTGACAAGAACACACTAGATCTATGAACTCAAGGCCTCTTGAATATCCCGGCGGAATCAGTATATTCAAGGGTTGGGAATAAAGGTTTGAATGATAATAAATATTCAGTAATAAAGATAGTAGACAAAGATTCACTTTTATTGAATAATTGTTAATGGAACAGTGATTTAATGCAAGGAATGTCTAGGGTTTCGTGACAGCGGCGGATGTACGAGGTTACACAAAGAGAATATTCGCTCAAGTGATTGTGCTCACGTATTCCGCAAAAGGCTCTTCTTACATTGTAAACGTAGGACTCTATTTATAGGCCCAGACATTCCTTCTAGAAACCCTAATGATTACATAATGAATGACATAAATAAATACAAGTGTAGACAAGTCTTCGGGTAAGATATATCCTTGTCGAGCAGACTTGTTATGCATAGCATGCTCGATACAAGTCTTCGAGCAGACATTACTTAGAATATTTTCAAATAGAAAATATTCTCCTCCAACAGACTTCAATCTTCATGATATATCCTTGCTTTGCTCGAATAAGTCCTTTGAGCAAGCATGTTCTTCTAAATCTCTTAAATCTTGCCTTGTGACTTATTGTGAACAACCTTCAGCATACTCGGGTGTGAAGCTTGCTCAGACTGAACCATGCTCGAAGTCTATACTTAGAGCATTTGAGATCTTTCTTTATTGTATCCATGCTCGACCCACCAATGTGCCCAGAACACTTGGTTTAAGCTAGATAGATCAAGTTGTTTGCTCGATTGGCGATCCATACTCGATGAAGAACATCCTTGCTTGATGAAGTGTAGCTTGCTCGAAGCCTTCAACACTTAAAAGAAATTCCAGAAGATAGTCTTATAGCCATAAGACATCATGCTCGAGGTAGTGAAACCATGCTCGAACGTCTAGGCTTGCTCGAAGTCCATACTTAGCCATTTCTATGAGGAGGTTGAGAAGATTCCAATCTTCCTTGTAAAATTCCGACTCAACAGAAGAAACCATCGTTACCCCTCCTACATTGACACTCAGCATCATGAATCCGTTCCCAATTGTTGCATCTCAACTTAATACGCCTTATGAATACACAGATTATGTTTCTAAGTAATTAAAGAGTTTTTTTGTTGATGAGAAGATGGAGATTAAGTAGACTATATTTAATGGCCCGACATCAATTAAATTGATGAGGCAATTCTTATATATATATATATATATATATATATATATATATAGAGAGAGAGAGAGAGAGAGAAAGAGAGAGAGAGAGAGCGAAAAGTTAACATACAAATGAAATTAGCGTGCTAATTGTGAGAATCAAGAGTACCGTAAGAATATATACAAGTAGAACAATTATGTAATTACATCATAGAGCAATTATGTAATTATTTAACCATGAAATATACAAATTACATAAATTACCAAATGCAAATACTACATATGATACATAAACACAATTCAAAATACACATATTACATAAAAAAGTACACAAATTACATAAAAGAATACACAAATTAACATGTTACTTAGGTGTTAGTAAAAACCATAATTGAAAAAAATATAAGGATTTAAAGCAACAGTTCATATGTATTACTATTTGCTAGGGTAAAATGAGAGGAGATACTAAACAATGATATGACCAAAATTTTGACCATATATATAAAAAGAATACTAATTTATATAAATTTAATAAATAATAAACGAGATGAGTCAAAGCTTGAAAAAACAACACATGAGCCGGGTTCATGCTTTAAATAAGATCTTGAATCAAGCCGAGCTCGAGCCCATGCAAGTCAATATGAGCCGAGCTCAGGCTCAGCTCATTTACAACCCTAAAGATAAACGATAAACAATTATTAACTCTTGTTAAGAGTTCACCAAATGCTTATAGCATAATTCCAAAAAAAAAAACAAAAAAACACAACACCAACCAAATCCAACGATTCATGTGTTAAATTTTTATTTACATTAAAAAAACAAAAAAAAAAGAAAATTAAAAAACAATTGATATAAAAAAAATCTTATACAATTTTGATTAAATATAAATAATCATTAAGATATTAACACATAGAAAAATAAAAAATATATATAAGAGATAAATAGATAGTGATAATATTGATGGTTGTTGTGACAGGAATAAAGATAAAGAACAATTTACAAAATCACATTTTTTATTTTTTTTTATTAATTGTGTTATGAGGTGGTTTAATATCATCCACACATTCACTTTTCAAGTTCTTAAAACCCCTCTTTAGTTATGAAAACCATGGGAACCTCATCTTGGTCATAGATTTGCTTTGATCAAAGGTTTAAATTGATTGTTGTACTTTTGGATGATCGAATTTGTTATTTTAATTGGTAATGGTACAGAAAAGGGTAATATGGTAACTTTGTTTTTCTCTCTTTCTTCATTGTACTCTCTCTCTCTGAGTTTTGAATACTTTTAACTCTTTCTCCTGCCACTTTGAATTTTTTTCACTTGAGTGTGGCCAAAAAGTCCATACGTGTACTAACCCATTTAGGTGGAACCATATGATTGATTTTTTAATATTACTTTTGAAAACATAAGAGTGTATGCTATATAAGATAATTCAAAACAAACTTTGTTCTTTTAATGTTAAAAATTATTCACAATCCATTTAAAATGTTAATTCGAAAACAAAATTCATATCAAATCTTATGCAAACAAAAATATAACGTCTCTTGAGTTACATAACAAAAAAATAGCATAAAACAAGTAACTCCAAAAACAAGAAAAAATTCTTTGCTCTATTTAATTTACATTACACAAACATGTAACTACTCAAAAATGTAACTACTCAATCCCTTCGTTACTTGATAATTTTCATCTTCATCTTGAACACCAAAATCCCTTCACATACAAACAAAACAAGTTCAATGCTTAAAACATGAAAAATATGTAATTACATATGTTTATAAATACAATAGCCTGTTAATGATGTTACCAATTTGTTGGGATTTATATTTTAGACCGTCGCATTGAATTATTATCATTATGGGTGAAAAATAATTAATAATTTTGGTCTCAACCAAGGGTAGATGGCTTGAAGACCAAGACATGCTAGACTAGTATAAATAGATGTATTTGTTAATTTGTCTAGTATGAGCGTATTGTGTATTGTGTGAGATCTAGGGTTTTATCTCTTAGAGAGAGCCGCCGCCTCCAGGATGAGCGCTCCTGGAGGTGGCTGATCTTTATTGTATGTATGAGTGCTCTTTATGACAATCTTTTGACTAATGAAATCATACTACCACTTCTTTATTTGTGTTTCGATTACATATATTTGTTCATCCAGTCTATTATTCATTGTAATCGATTCAGGCTCTCTCCCAAACACTACTCATCCGTTCAAAACACCTTTCAAGAGTGAATACGATTCGATCCTAGCTCAGATCCGAGCTCCACCGTTAATAACGACCATTATTCACGCTTCCTCACCGGGGCTCGTTTAACGTCCGTTAATTTCCGAAAAAAAGGTTTAATCTTGTAGTGTTATTTACACCTTTCGGGCTTGACCCGACATTCTCCCGGGAGCTCCTTCCAAACCTCGTAAACGTTCTCACTTAACTTTCCACCCAAGTTGCTACATACTTCAATTTGGAGGGACTTGGATGTAACTATTTTATATCATAAAACAAAAGAAAACTCTAACCCTAAACCTATTTGTAGCCGTCGGACCTGGACCCCCCCTGCTCGTTTTTCTTCTGCCCAGCCAAGTTTCAGCCGTGAAAACTTCAATTCAAGGTCGGTTTTATGATTCCCCATGTCTTTTACACCTTAATTGATCATATTAACGCGCTTATTGGTCGTTAAGATTGAGATTTGATGATAACAGCTTGCTGACAGATTCGTATACGTTTATTGTAGGGTCTGTAACGCGATGTTAATCCACTGTTTTTGATCGATTCTTGATTCCATCATGTTCTAATTTGATTCTAGTTTCCAGAAAGGTATATTACGTAATTTTTGGACGAGATTTGAATAGTTTTTATGATTTTATAAAATCGAGTGTCAAAGCTGATGCGGGATGTCGGATTCTGGTCTGTCTTCCCGACATCATAACTCTTTTTCAACAAGTCCAAATTAGTTGGTTCCACTTCTGGAACTTAATATTTTGAGTTAAGAATCAAACCCAATTGGAATCGTTTAATTTTGTTTGGTAATGAATTTTATAAAAATAAAACCATTTTGTTGCGCAGCTGAAATAGCTGCACATACCTTTCTGTATTGGAAGAATTTTTAAGATTTTTGTGTCCACTAGAAAAATATAATAAAAATATTTTTATAAACTTAAGATATTTATGCAACACTGGTAAAAATTTAATAATTTAATTCCATGGTTTTCCTATGTAATAAAATACATCTTTGCATGCTAACATCTGCATGTTATATTCGTATTGATCGATAAGTTCATTTTAGGCTTAACCGGTGGCTGCCCTTTCTCGCATCTTTCGGGGCTGTTATAATTGAAGTTCGTGCTCTGTCAACTTCCTAGGTATGTCACTTACAACATACTAAAAATTTCTTGGCCAATGGAGGTGTTTAGGTCGGTCAATCGATTTTAGTTCGAAAACTAGGGTTTATCAGGTGTAGAATTGTAAATTGTTGATTTTGATGCGTTAATCGGTTGGATGACCAACCGAATCAGTTTGCATGGCCCTAGGGGAGTCTAATGGCTGTGGGAAAATTATATTTTTGATACTCGGGGCTGTTTTGGTTGGTGATTGGTCAATCGAGTCGGCGGTGCACGAATTTTCGTTTAAATGTTAAATTGAAAGTTGTAAAAAGGAACCGTCAACCCTATCAACTCGGGCGACATAATTATGATGTAAGAAAAGGTTAAGATGGGAATTTAGTCCATTTGGGGCTGATTCGTTTGACAATTGGTTTTAAGATTTATTATGCGCGTATTCGACTCGATTTGATTACCGGCGGGTGAGTTGTGCATCATGGTTAGCCCCAGCCATAATCGTAGGATGGATTTGGCTAGTTGAAGGGTTTTAGGGCTGAGGTAAAGTAATTGGGTTTGGGTTGGGCCTGGGGCCAAGTGTTGGGCCTGGGGCCAAGTTGTTGGGCCTTGGGCCAAAGTATTGGGCCTTGGGCCAAGTAGTTTGGCCTTGGGCAAAGTGGTTGGGCCTTGGGCCAAGTTGTTAGGCCTTGGGCCAAAGTGTTGGGCTTGGGCGGCCCATTAGGCAAGTGTGTCCTTGTGGTTTAGTTTAGTAACGCGTTGTGTATAATTTACAGGCCCTTGCTTGTGATTGTGCACTTAGGGATTTCCTAGCTCGTTGCAGGTGTTCGATTGATTCAGGTGAGTTCATGATGCCCTTTTTACTCTTTTACGTTTTGGGCTAGCATACACAACGAAATACAATTTTAAACGATTTTACTCGTTAAAATGATTTGAATAGTTTTACATGGTTTCACTCGTGATGGTGCATTTTGAAAGCTATATTTGAATTATTTATATGCCTTAGGATATTTTAGACTCGTTCATGGTCTTGTGTCCTTAAGGTTACATACACTATTGATAGTCTAGACTTGAGGACGTTAGCACACTTGGTAGTAATTGAATATGAGTAGACCTATCTACTTAGTTCCCGTATGGGATGATATATATATATATATATATATATATATATATATATATATTTATGTAGGAATATATATATATGTATGTATATATGGAGGTATGTATGTACGTATGAGGATGTGTACCTTATAGCCTACGATTGTGTAATGATATTTAGTTTCTCGTGACTAAGAATGATGTATGTAGGCTTATTGATGTGTGTGTGTATGGTGATTCACGGCCGGGTCAAATATATTACTCGGGTTGTACCCGTGGTGGAGATGCCCCGTGTGACGTGATCACCATTTTGGCAGGTCAAATATATTACATGGGTTTTAAAATCCTGTGATAAAGAGGCCCGTTGATGTTGAGCCGTGATCGGGTCAAATATATTACTTGGAGAAGACCCGGGGTGAGGAGGCTCGTATTACGTGCTTGGATGTATGAGCCGGGATCGGGTCAAATATATTACTCGGGTTGCACCCGTGGTGAAGAGGCCCGTACCCCGTGCCTGGATGTATGAGCCGAGATCGGGTTAAATATATTACTCGGGTTGTACCCATGGTGGAGAGGCCCGTATCTCGTGCTCGGATGTATAAGCTGTGATCGAGTCAAATATATTACTCGGGTTTGACTCGTGGGGGAGAGGCTCGTGTCACATGCTTAGGTCTTACCGCGTCCGGGTCAAATATATTACTCGAGTCTTGACTCGTGGTGGAGAGGCCCGTGTACATGTGTTCGACGATGATTGTATTCCTTGGTGAATTATATATAATTTATTTTATTTATACTTTCTCTATTGTTTATAACTATAGCTTTGAAATAAAGTATGAATTATTGTTTATGAAAACTTGAACTCACTCAGCTCAAGCTGACTTTGTGTGTATTTTAGATTGACTTTTAGGTTGAGGATTAGAGATTTTCGCTTGGACGTGCTAGAGACTACTCGGACTGTTGAAGGCACATCTAGTCGAAGAATTAATAACGTGAACTGTTTCTTTTAAATTATTACCATAAGTATTTAAATTTTGATTTTGGTCACTCTCCCGGGTTTTGGGAATTTTGATGTTTTCTATTCCGCTGTTTACTACTCTGAAACGATTTTAATGAGATGAAGATTTCAAATAAAACGAATATTTTATTTACAATTGATTTTGGACACCTGTACCCGTGTTTTGGGATTTTTAGTACTTAAACTTTTTCGCTGTTATTTACTCTGAACTTGCTTTAAATACAAAGAATCGTTTGGTTTTAAATTTTGTGAATTTGTAGATGTGATTACCAACTGTAGGATTCCCGGGATTCGGGGTCTTACAGCTCGGGTATTGTCAGTTGGTATCAGAGCAGGGTTGCCGAATCGTTCAGACTGACCGCTGAATCTGATTCATATCGCTCTTGAATCCACCACGGATGTTAAACCGATGAGGTTTGTTGAAAATTTTTTAGGGTTTTGAAGTTATTTGATGATTTGGGTAAAATTTATGTGGATTGATGTTTGGGTTGATGAATCGTTCAGAGATTCAACATCAATTTCATGTTTATTTGGTCATATCGGTCCAGATCTGATGTAACAGTATTTTTAGCTCGTTTTGGGGAAAAACTGTTATTAAAGATGATTTTCAGATCTCTAACGGCTGTTGATAGATTGAAGATAGATGGTTGATATCAAGATGACTGGAATATTGCTACAACGATTAATTTCAGATGAAGAAGCTTGGTTCTTGATCTGAAAATTAGGGTTTTATGTGCTCATAATTGTTTCTGATATGAGTGTGCTGCTTGAACAGTAAAGGGAATATTGAAGAACATTGCTGATGGTATATAGAAGTCAAGAATGAACAGGTACTAGGAGCAATCTAATCATTGTTCGTAGCAGCAAATGGAAAATGCTGAGGGAATATTCAAGCAGGTTCTGTATTGGAAAATCATTGATTGATAAGGTCTGTTGTTCAAGCATCGATATGTGTACCCAAAAGGTATCTTATCTATTGCTCGAGCATAATGGACAAGACTATCATGAAATATTAGGAGCACTAGGAAATGTTTCTGCTGTTCGAGCGTCAATATGTTTACCCGAAAGGTATCTTATCAATTGCTCGAGTACAGTCGACAAGTCCTGAACTGTCATGAAGTATTACGAGCACAAGGAAATGTTTCTGCTGTTCAAGCATCGATATGTTTACCGAAAAGGTATCTTATCTATTGCTCGAGCATAGTGGACAAGTCCTGAACTTTCATGAAGTCTTTCGAGCACAACGGAATGATTCTGCTGTTCGAGCATCGATATGTTTACTCGAAAGGTAGCTTATCGATTTCTCGAGCATGCAAAGTCGAGCACATCAAGTTTGGATTCGAGCACATGAACCCCGAGCACATCCTTGTTTATCTCAACAATCTGTCTTTTGGTGTCGAGCACACTTTGGCTCCTAAACATGCCCATGAAAAGAGAAAAAAAAAAATATAAGTGTTTTCGAGCACACTTTTGCTTTTGAGCATGATCAGGAAAAGTTAGAAAAAGACTATGTATTTTCGAGCAAGGTCTCGAGCATGCTCGAGTAAAGACAGAAGTATGCTCGAGTAACGACAGAAAAATACAAGTGTTTTCTCGAGCAAGGTTTCGAGCAAGCCCTCCAGCATGCTCGATAAAAGAAAAACACAAGTGTTTTCGAGCAAGCCCTCGAGCAAGCTCCCCAGCATGCTCAATGAAAGACAAAAAAAAACACAAGTGTTTTCAAGCATGCTTGAGTAAAAACTGAGTATGCTCATGAATGGACTTTGACTTATGTGTGCTCGTGGACTGAATCCATGCTCGTAACTGAATTACACTTGAGATTTTTGGTGCCGTTGACCGTTTGACCAAGCTGAGCTTTATGGAAGATATATACCAAGGGTATTTTGGTAAATTTTATCCAATCAACAACAAGCAAAAGGAAATCAAAGCCTTATCAATTTTTCACAGACTTCATCAAAGAGCTTTACAAGAACAAGTGTTGACCAAGCTTACAGATTTAATCACTTATGAGTGTCAACCAACATAATGTTTTGTTTATCTTTGTTTATTACAGAATCTACAAACTTGATAAGGATGGTCAAGGTTGTTTCACCCATATTTGATTTGAAGACACAATTTTCAAAGACAATTGCAACGAAATTGGGGGAGTAAAAATTCTTGAATTTCATTGCAAATTGCATGCTTCAAATCAAGTGGAAAGACTCAAGTTAAGGAAAAGTTGATCAAGATCGATAATCCAAGATTCTTTAGAGATGTTTCATTGTTTGTGAGTTTTCAAATTTCCTAGTACGGTTGAGAAGATAGAGTCATCACTAGTAACATGGTGAACGGATGATCACTAGAGTTTAACCTCCTATGAAAACAGTCACTTGACAATCAAGAATGGGTTATGGTTGACTTGAATGCTATCTTGATTCAGGGAATGGTTTGAAGATGATTTACAAGGAAAGAAACAAGTTTGAAGAATGGAAGATTATTTGATGATCACATCGAGTTTATTTCTTTTTGTGCTGACCTTGCTACTTGAAGTTGATCTTTGAAGTTCAAAGCCTCGTTCATATGCCGATACAACTGTATCCAAAAGTGATATAAGAGATATGATTCGAAATGAACAATGGGAGAAGCTTAACGTGAGGGGGGGAAGTTCAACTAAAAACAACGGGTTTTTGAGGTGATCATGGAATAAATTCGATGGCATCGGTCTAAGGGGGAGATTGTTGGGATTTATATTTTGGACCGACACATTGAATTATTATTATTATGGGTGAAAAATAATTAATATTTTTTGTCTCAACCAACAGTGGATGGCTTGAAGACCAAGACATGCTAGACTAGTATAAATAGATGTATTTGTTAATTTGTCTATTATGAGTGTATTGTGTATTGTGTGAGATCTAGGGTTTTATCTCTTAGAGAGAGCCGCCGCCTCCAGGATAAGCTCTCCTGGAGGTGGCTGATCTTTATTGTATGTATGTGTGTATGTGTGAGTGCTCTGTATGACAATCTTTTGACTAATGAAATCATACTACCACTTCTTTATTTGTGTTTCGATTACATATATTTGTTCATCCAGTCTATTATTCATTGTAATCGATTCAGGCTCTCTCCCAAACACCACTCATCCGTTCAAAACACCTTTCAAAAGTGAATACGATTCGATCCTAGCTCAGATCCGAGCTCCACCATTAATAACGACCATTATTCACGCTTCCGCACCGGGGCTCGGGTCTTGTCACAATTAAGTTTACATATATTTAAATATATAACAAATATATTAAATAAGAGTACATATTTTATTAAATATGTAGCAAATATATTAAGTTTAAATATTTTTAAATATCTAACAAATTTTAAATAATATACAAATTTTAAACATCTAGTTACATATGTTTATAAATACAATAGCCCATTAATGATGTTACCAATTAAGTTTACATATTTTTAAACATGTAACAAATATATTAAATAAGAGTACATATTTTTTTAACATATTACAAATATATTAAGTTTAAATGTTTTTTAATATTTAACAAAGTCTAAATAATTTACATATTTTAAATATGTAATTACATATATTTATAAATACAATAGCCCGTTGATGATGTTACCAATTAAGTTGACATAACTTTATTAATTTTATATATTAGTTTGTGTCTAAATAAGTCCCAATACATAAATACTAATTGTTATCCAGATGCCAAATACATTTAAATAGCAGGTGGGTTGAACCTTGCTTGAAAAAAAATATAGCTCGGCTCAAATCATTTACAAACCAAACTAGTTTAACTACGCTTGTTTGCAAGCTAACTAGCGAGCTAGCTCGAATTGCTTCATTTACGAAGCGAGCAAGCTCGAATGGGCCCGTCTACAAACTGATCTAGCTCGACTCAGCTCATTCACAAACTGAGCAAGCTTGACTATGCACACTTACAAACCAAACCGAGCATGATTTGAGCCTTGTTCAGATTGGTTTATGAACTGGAGATAATCAAAACACCCAAACCTTATCATTTTATTAATTATTGAATTGTTTTATTTCTATATTCAAATTCATTTTAAGCTATTTTAAAGAAAGCAACATACAATTGACAAGCAAACCAAAAAAACAAAACTATACCGAAAAAAATATAACAATTACCCTTTGAAAAAACAGGAGATTGGTCATTAAATTGCTCAGTAACCTGAATCATAATCAACAAAACAAATCATCAATATCAAAACTTGCATAATGAAAATTTAGTATGGATGAATAGCTTAGCCGCGACAAGCTAGGGCCCTGTTTTCGAGGTGGAAGATGCAGCGGTGCAATCAAACATTCTAATTAGCATATAATAATATTGAAAGCAACCTATTTTCATACTAAACCAGGCGGCGAGTAGAGGTGGTTAGGAGGCGCCGCTAGGTTTTCAAACGACATCGGGAGCCGTTGTCGTTGCCGGCTGTAGATGGGCGGTGGAGTTGACGGTGAAGATAGGAAGGCGGAGATGGTGAGGAGTAGATGCGATATCATCGGAGGTGGTGCATTCGGTAGTGTTGTGGTTGTGGTAGATTATGTTGCCCTTGGAATAATTAGAGAGAGAACATCAAGTTTTCTAAATGGAGATTGGAAAGAGATGATGAGATTTTGTAGATAGAATGAAGGTATTAAAATAGATCGATGGAGAGAGGGAGAGTAAATATAAAAACAATCTGACACATTTTTTTTGGAAGAGGTGATGGATATGAGTAAAAGACCATAGTACCCTTCTACGATTATGAAAAGAAAAGTTAGATATTGATGACTATGTCTACGTGGAATTTTGTTAGCCTTTCATTGGCTTTTCAGGGTTTTTTCAAGTGAATTTTCAATTTATACTTAGCCTATATATATATATGTATGTATGTATGTATATGTAGATAATGGTTCAAATGCGAATAATGAGTTTCCTAGGAATGGTAAGAACCAATAGATTTTTGGTATGTGGCATTATAATCTATGGTGAAATAATAATTCTAGAAACTATGTTGGTTTTGGTAATTTTAAATCTCAACCATTGATTAACATGATCTAATGGCTATGAGTTATTCCTAGTATTCCTAAAAAACTACTTTTTAGTATAACCCTCCCTTATATATATGTAAGTGCACGGATTTGGTGTCTGTAGCTGTTCGAATAGGCTAGGGGTAGTTTAGTCTTTACACTTAATGTATAAAGGCTCATTCGCTAAGCATGTTTAGCGAATGAGGTCTCATTTGTTAAAGACTAAGCATATTCGTTAATGTAAGAGTCCATTCGTTAATACAGTGTAACGAATGGCAGCTCATTCGTTAAGGTATACCCATTCGCTAAGGGTGTTTAGCAAATGGGGCAATGGAAAGACCTTATTCGTTAACCTTGTTAAAGAAAGAGAGGTCTCATTCGTTACTACAGTTATAACAAATGAGCCAAGCCTATAAATAGGCCTTCCATAGTTAGAATGCAGAGAGATCTGTGCCATATTTATCCCCCGTACCGTTACCATGCCGGATTTTCTCTAGATGTCCTTAATGTATCTTCATCCTCTATAATGTATTAATTAACGTATTAATGTATGAACATGACTTAACATATCGATTTGCGACTAGTTCCTGGCTCATAAAGGTTCAAATAACGTTTTTACAGCTGGTATCAGAGCCGGAGGTTGCTCGTGATACAGTGTTCGTCTTCATCGGTTTTAATGTATAGATTGATCGGATTTGGAAGTGAATCGGTGATTAATTGATGAAATTAATTGAAGATTTAGTTCCTGATCAAAACCTGAGCATTTGTAATGTATTTTGGTTTTCAATTGACTGTTTGATCAAAATCTGCCATGGATGAACCTTTGATTTGCAGATCTGAATTGACCTGGATTTAATGTATGGCTGATAAAATTGATAGTTGCATCAGATTCGTGGTGTAAATCCGAGTATTAGTTTGAAATCTAGTGATGAATTATGAGGTTTTGATGTATCTGCTATGGATGAGGTTGAAGATTTGCATTTTCCGGCGAGAAACCCGTTTTTCTGATGAAGATAACGGAATTTTCCGGCGACCAACAACCCATTCTTTAATTTAAACTCATTTGTTAACGGAGTGTTAACGAATGAGCTCATTTGTAACATCCGCATTCTGAGAAGTATAAATAACAGAAAGTTTTATAAGTAACTGTGTGTCGTTAACTTAATTGGGTGTGTTAATGTTTGGGTAATAAATGGAATTAATATTGTGAGTGGGTTGTGGGGCCCATAGTCCCCTATATAAACCCAACCCCTCCTTCCTTTCACCACTTTCATTTCCTTTCACACACACACTCAAGAACACACACATTTTCTCTCAAACCCGAATCCAAGTCCGGGCAAAAGTAAGGAAGGCTTTGGTGTTTAAGTGTCTCAAACAAAAAGAAAACGTCCAGATCTATATATTGTTCAGTTCAGAACCGAACCCGAAGAAAAAGGTGAGTTTTGGTTAAAAAGGTTAAGTTTTATGATCAGCTCCGACATGCAAACTGATATCTTAGTAGATCGGGTGTAAGATGTAAGAAAAACATAAACTTGGTGAGTCATAACCTCACGGGTATGATATAGGACAAAGAGGTGATGTTGGGACCTCATAAAACACAGGTATACAAAGTTGGTACGACCCAAAAACTATAAAAAGGGTAAAATCGAGTCCTAAGGATGAGTCACAGAGTAATTTAGCTTAAAATGGCAAAAGTAATGAAAAGAATGTTATTTTCGCATGAGTCGACTTCGCATCGCACAGCCATGCGAAGCGAAATAAATATTTCGCATCGCATGACCATGCGAAGCGAAAAAGGCTTCATGCGAAGCGAAAAAGTCATGCGAAGCGAAAAAGGCTTCATGTGAAGCGAAGAAGTCATGCGAAGCGAAAAAGTCATGCGAAGCGAAATTCTTCCATGTGAAATTCTTCCATGCAAAATCTCATGAAATCCATTTTCTGATGCATTTCACGAAATTCTTCCATGCGAAATTCTTCCAGCTCAATCCCAGCCAGGGGCTCTGCCCCTTGGACCCTGCTAGGGGTTGCCGCTCCTAGACCCCACTACCAGGTGCAGCCCGTTAGTTGAGGGTTTCATTCACCTAGATGTAAGAAGTAGTTGAAATAGATAATTGATACTTGTGCCTTGTTACACAGTTAGCCGTGCACAGCTCGGGAAGGGGATCACTATTAACGGCGAGAGAAACCGACTTCAGGTGAGTTTCTAGCCCCATTTATATGTTATGTTTTCGGGGCTGCGTGCATACTCAATGTGATTTGTTAATACACTTACATTAAGTGGTAAGTGTATGCCGTATGAATGTTTATAAATAGACCTGATTAGTATAAAAAGAGTTAAACGTATGTGTGAAGAGGTATATGAGAATAGATATAACTACTGAAAGAATGGTATATATGAGGTGTATAATGTATGAATGGTATGTATAATATGTATAGTTTAATGTAGAAAGGGTTGCATACCCTAATAATATATGCGAATAATGAAAGGGTTGCATACCCTAATAATATAGGCGAAGAACAGAGGGTTGCATACCCTAATAATATATGTGAAGAATAAAGGGTTGCATACCTTACTAATATATGCGAAGAAATAAGGGTTGCAGACCCTAATAATAGCTGCGAAGGTTATAGGGCGAAAGGCTCTTTAAAACGTTGAACAGTTATGTATGTATAAAAATAACGAAGGTAAGTAAAAGTATGAAAGTAAGAATGAATGTAATATGTGTCTTCGGATATATATACACACGTGAAAGAATAGTATGAATGTATGGAAGTACGAGAGTAAGAACGAACGTACTATGTGTCTTCAGACATATATATATGTATACATGTGTAAGAATGTGAATGGAATGTACGTTACCTGCTTATCTAGAACTCACTCAGCATAGCTGACTTTTAGTATGCACGCAGGTAGATAGGTTGAGGCAGCTGGCTTGAGGAGGGACACGTGGCATGGACTGGAGAGACTGGCATCTCGGGATAGAAGTGCTATGAATTGTGATGTCATGTTAAGACAATTCAAATTTTGTTTAAGACAAAATTTGCTGTTTTTGTAATATGATGGTGAATGTTTAATTATTCCTCGAAAGTTTTAATTAACTCTGATTTTAGAACTTTATTTATGAGTAAATCCAACGCTAAAGTAGGTTTACCCGGAACGAGGCCTTACATCATTCGTTAAAGGTTTAACGAATGTGACCTTAATTCATTAAGGAGTCCTATTCGTTCAAGGAATAACAAATGTGAGTTCACTGTTCATACGAATGAGGGATGTAACGTATGTGGACATTCGTTATGAGTGTTAACAAATGTGATTTAACGTATAAGGTCATTCGTTATGAGATTTAACGAGTGTGATCCATTTATTCAAGGGTAACGAATGTGGTTGGAAATTGGACGAATGTGATACTGTTCAAACGAATGTGAACAGTGTAACGTATGAGGATCTTAAAAAAAAAAGTATTTTCGGAAAATTTTCTTAAACGAAATTTTTCGGGGATATTTTAAATATACGGGATACTCTTCTAACAAAATTTGGTGATATATTTTCCGGCCGACTTTTCACGCATATCGAGGGGCCGAGGGGGAGTAACCGGTTAAGTTAATGAGACGTTTATTGAATATTTTATTAGAATTGCTCAAGACTTTGCCTAATTTGTCAAGAAAAGGGGGAGATATAACTTCTAAGGAGTTTATTCGAATGATATCTTCCTACCTTCGCAAGTGTTTCTTGAAAATTACTACAATTCGGGTGGTAATATATAACGTCTAAGAAGTTTATTCAATTGATATCTTCCTACCTTCGCAAGTGTTTCTTGAAAATTACTGCAATTCGGGTGGTAATACGTGACTGCAAAGCTAAGTTTGACCGAGTTCAAGACTGTGTTTGTTATTCGATTGGTGATTGAGTTGTTCGAGATTATGAACTGACTATGTGGGATACGAGTGTCTATCTGTTTACTTCTTTCTGAGGGAATTTGATCTTGACTATGTTGGCTACGAGTATTCGGCGGATTGCTTCTGTTGAAGGGGATAATTCTTGAATGGGTTGATTTGATTGAGGAATATACGGGTCTTGTTATTGGATTGAAGAATCTGATCGTTCGGGATTGATTAACGAAGGTTGGAACTCTGAATCATATGCCCAAAACAAAAGCACATCTTAATGAATGGGATGTCGAAGATCTTCAAAGAGTGATATTTTGGGATAGACGTTATCGAGAGAGTAAAGACCGAAGTGAAAGATGTTCAATGATCGGGTTATTCAAGAAGATGGAGACAAGGTCAAATGTAAAGACATTATTTCTTTACCAGGTGCGACAGATTGCCGATGACTTGTTGCTCATTGATTCATTTGATCGAACTATATCATATGCCAGTTGGATGATCGGAAAGATCACCTGGAGATGCTTATTTGAGGGGGAGATCTGATACGAGTAGCTACAAGTTGTTGGTTTGCTTATAAAGAGTTATATTTTCTTTGTTCGCACAAGCCCAAGAATCATCAGCCAAGGGGAAGGTTGGTTGTATGGCTGATGATATGCAGATAAAGTATTAATGGTTAAAGTATTCAACTTTAACGTATTCGACGTTAACGTATTCGACGTTAATTTATTCATCGCTAAAGTATTAAAGGATAAAGTATTGGATGCTAAAGTATTGGAAATCATTCGACAGCTACCGACAAGGGGGAGTTTGTAAGTGCACGGATTTGGTGTCTGTAGCTGTTCGAATAGGCTAGGGGTAGTTTAGTCTTTACACTTAATGTATGAGGTCTCATTCGTTAAAGACTAGGCATATTCGTTAATGTAAGAGCCCATTCGTTACTACAGTGTAACGAATGGCAGCTCATTCGTTAAGGTATACCCATTCGCTAAGGGTGTTTAGCGAATGGGGCTATGGAAAGACCTTATTCGTTAACCTTGTTAAAGAATGAGAGGTCTCATTCGTTACTACAGTTATAACGAATAAGCCAAGCCTATAAATAGGCCTTCCATAGTTAGAATGCATAGAGATCTGTGCCAACATGACTTAATGTATCGATTTGCGACTAGTTCCTAGCTCGTAAACGTTCGAATAACGTTTTTACAATATATATATATATATGAGAGGTTTATCCTAAAAGCAAGTAGTTTCCTAAGAAGGCTAGGAATAAATGAATAAATTATAGCCATTGGATCATGTTAATCAATGGTTGATATTTAAAATTACCAAAAATCGACATAGTTTCCTAGAATTACTATTTCACTATAATTTGTAATGCCGCATGTCCAAAATCTGTAGGTTCTTACCATTTTTAAAAAACTTCTTATTTTTATTTAAATCCTTTTCTATATATATATATATACATATATATATATAGATATATATATATATATATATATATGTCTTAATTAATTATGATTGAAATCATTTTCTAATTGGTTATGATTTGTTGGATCAATAAATCTTAAAAGAAATGAAAATTTTCAGAGTCGAGATAGTGTGATGGAGGAGGAGATGATTTTAATATGAAGAATTGGCCAATAATAATTTCAACTAATAATCTAACCAATAAAAACACAGCTATTGGTCTCAATTTAATAGATTGTTAACTTCGTTTACTTTTTCTTTGTAAGTCTTTTGAAATGACCAAATACCCTCCCTAATAAATAAATAAGAACTAAAATTAGTAAAATGCCTTTTGTTATTAACTTCTTTTTTAATTCTAAAAAGATATCCCGTGTAAATTAGCATTGGAGTAAAGTGCCAAAATCATCCCTGATGTTTGGCTATTTATGCGATTTTCGTCCAAAAAGTTACTTTTTTGCAACTGGACCATTGATGTTTCTTGCTTCTTGCTAATTACGTCCAATTTGCTAACTCCGTTAATTTTCGTTGTTTAATGAGGGGTAACTATGTCTTTTTACCAATTTATTTAATTTGTTATTATTTTTTAACTCAATTAAATCCTCATCTTCATCATCAGTGTAGCCTCACCCACCAGAGGAAACATCACAGGCTCGTCGTCACTGCAACGTCGCCGCACTGGCAACCACCCCAAACTTCATTTAATATTTACCCACCTTCTCCATCGATCTTCTCCTCTTTCCAACACCACCAAGAACATATACTTTTCTGGTGAATGTTCACCACCACCACCAACCCAAAACGTAATCTATCGCCGCAACGAAAACCAGATTCATTACGAGAACTCACCCCACCTTCTCCACCCCTGTCGAATCAATCCAAAGCAAAGCCAAATCGCACTAGAATGAAACCAAATTTGTTTAGAGATTGATAGTGTGGATTGGATTAGGTGGTTTGAGGCCTTGATTTGTTGGGTATATGACTTGCAATTGGTTGAGTTACCGGAATTAAGGCATCAAAAGGGGATGGCGGCTGGAGAAATGGCGGTGGTGGGGTTTGACCGGAACACATGATGCTATTGGAGACCAAGCCCTTGTGTTTTTCATTTTTTTAAAGCCCCAAATCAATCCAAAACAAAACGCAGAGATACTGTTTCAACTTGTTGAATGTAAGAGTCCAACCCACCATGTTCAATCGACCATATTTCTTGGGTTTAGATTCCCTAGAACATCATCCGGTCAACAAAAAAAGAAGAAGACAAAAATGGAAGTTCAGTTTTTTTTTTAAGTTCAGGCGAGGGTAAGTTGGAAGGGGTTAGGGATTGGGGATGATATTAATTTATTGTGTATGTATTCTGCCAAAAAGACATAAATGACCCTTCTTTCCTTGGTGAAAAGTCGATTATACCCTGACTTAACGATGAATACTAACGGAGTTAACTATATGGACGTAATTGGCAAGAAGTGGGAAGCGTCAATGGTCCAGTTGCAAAAAGAAAACTTATTAGACGAAAGTCGCATAATTAACCGAACCTGAGAGACGATTTTGGCACTTTACTCTTAATATTGGAAAAAAAAATAACCATTTCTTATAAACGTGTGGGTAAAACATCCATGTGAATGGATGAAATTTTTCAAAAAAAATTTATGGTGTATGTCTCCTAAACAGTGATTCTAATAGTATATATATGTACCTCATGTAACAAAGGAAGATATACATTTTGACAAAGTTACTAATTATATATCTCTCCTATTTTCTTGTTTTTATCATCTTCAAGTTTAAAGAATACATTGATAATTGTCGTTATAATTTAGTGGTAATATTATAACATGTTATCAGCACGAATTGCTTGTGGCTTAATCAAAAGATCAACCAAGTAAGAAGACGTCAATCATAAACAAGGTAAGCATATCATTAATAATGATTAAAAAGATAACTATAATGATAAAACAAAATAAATATAACAAGACATCTTATTAAAAACTTTTACTAATTATGGAACTAATAACTCTCTAACCTTTACTTACTATTTCTATAGTTTTTATTCATGTACAAATGATTATTTATGTATCATAAACAAGTTCATTATTTTATTCATGTACTATAGCTTTTATTTATGTACTAATTTTACATCTTATTTAATAGATTATCATTTATATATCATTTATTCTATTACTTACAAAATAATTTATATATATATATATAATCGTTGATGAAATGGTCATATAGCCGTTATAAAACGGTTATAAATTATTACTACAAATAACCAATTCTCAATCTCAATTTTTTTCACAAATACAAAACTATTCTTCTCAGGAATACCCAAGATAATATTTTTGAAAGATGATTCACCCAGTTTTGATGTTAGCCACCATAATGATGATAATCTTATTCTTCTTAATTTGTAATCTCCTACCTACGGAGTTTGATTTTTTCTTTTTTCCTTCAATTTTAATAATATGTAATCCTAATATTTATCTAATTTGTGTTTAGTAATAAAATGACGAATATTGCAAAGCTTGAATTTTTGGCTCCCAAAAGTTCTGGAGAGAACTATATCCCATGGACAGCGAATGTCAAAAGACACCTCAAAACAATGGATGTGTTAGGTGCAATTAACGAAAATAATAAATTGGATGAACACAATAGAGCTAAAGCTGATGTCTTTATTTATAAACACATCGATGAAATGCTTCAGGTTGAGTATTTTAATTATGATAATCCAAGTGTTTTATGGAAAAAATTAAAAAGCAGATTTGATCATCAAAAGAATTCATTACTTCCTACTGCTAGAGCTGAATGGAACAATCTAAGGTTCCAAGATTTTAAAAAAATGAATGATTACACATCTGCTCTATTAAATATATGTTCAAGGCTTGAATTTTGTGGACAAATTATGTCTGAGGGAGATAGGTTAGAAAAAACTTACTCTACTTTTCATGCATCAAATATAATTTTGCAACAACAATTAGGGTTGTAAATTTTCAAACATATTCTAATCTGAATACAAATCTCATCATAGCAAAGAAAAATAATGAGCTATTAACGAAAAACCATCAGACTCGTCCCATAAGATCATTAGCCATACCAGAAGCAAATATTACTTATAATAATGATCATAAGAATTCTGGACGTAAATTGGAACAAAGCTGTAGGCGAGGCCGTGGGCGTAGCCGAAACTATTTCTATAAAACCCATTTTAGTGGTCTCAACCACTCATTTAAATGGAATAATAATCGTTGACGTGGACATGGTCGCGGTCATGGTCGTAGCCAAAGAGCTGATTATTACCACGCTAACCAACAAAACAAGTTTAAAAATGATGCTGGTACGTCCGAGAATGATGGAGGCTCGTGTTTCAGATGTGGAAGTACCAATCATTGGGCAAATACTTGTCGAACATCTTCACATCTATGTGAATTATATCAAGCATCTCTGAGAGGAAAGGAAAAGGAAGTGAATCATATCGACAAAATTGATGATATCGATATTGAGTTGTGTCTCAGATTTTATCAATGAATAACCCTGAAAGTGATATTGTAAAACCATAATGATAATTTGTATTTCCTTTCACGTTTATGTCATAACTATGTTTAATTACTTTTCCTTTCATGCAAAAATAAAAGTTTCTTGTAATAAATTTAGGAATGTATAATATATGCCCTTACTGTTTTTCTTTATATTTGAAGTTTAAAATGAATTTCATTGGAGCAAAAGATCAATCAAATGATGCCGATTTATGCATAGCGGATAGTGGTGCTACACATACTATCTTAAACTCTCAAAAATATTTTTAGGAATTAAAATCAACAAAGGGAAATATTAACACAATATCAGGTCCTTCAGACATAATAGAAGGAGTGGGAAAAACTAATTTAGAATTACCGAATGGTACAAAATTTTTAGTAGAAAATGCTCTATTTTCTCCAAAATCAACCAGAAATTTGTTGAGTTTCAAGAATATATATCATAATGGATATGATACCTAGTCGAGGACTGTTCACAATGAAAAATATTTACATATTGTAAAGAGAAATCATATATTGGAAAGGCTACCAATGCTTCATTCTGGTTTGCATTATACATATATAAATGTGCCTCAAGCACATATGGCAGTCAAAGAATACTATTGTAATTCTAGTATCGTAAACTTAGGCCATCTAGGATCCACAATGATGAAAAGGCTCATTGAAAATACACATGGCCATCCATTGAAAGATCAAAAGATCCACAAAATATATAAAATGCCTCAATGTACATCTTGTTCTCTTGGGAAATTAATTGAAAGGCCTTTGCCATTAAAAGTTGATAAAGAGTCACCGATCTTTCTTGAAAGAATTCAAGGTGATAAATGTGGACCAATTCATCCACCATGTGGACCTTTTAGATACTTCATGGTTGTAAGGCCCCGGTCCCAGGTGCCTAACTTTGCATTGGATTTACTCATTAACACAGTTCTAAAATCATAGTTAATTAAAACTTTCGCGGAATAATTAAAACTTCATGCATTACATTACAAAACATCGAATCTTGTCTTAACAAAAGTAAATCTTGTTTAAAAACATAACATAATAATTGAAAACATTTCTTCCCGAGATGCCAGTCTCTCTAGTCCCTGCCACGTGTCATCCTCAAGCCAGCTCCTTCAATCTATTTACATGCGTGCATACTAAAAGTCACCTACGCTGAGTGAGTTCTAGAATTATTCTTACAAGTCCATTATTTACGTACAAATATTATTTGGTACCATTCTTACATTATTCTTACATAGCATACAACTATTCTTACATTCTTGCACAGATATTATAAGGGTCTGCCACCCAACCTCTTGCATAGATATTATAAGGGCCTGCCACCCGACCTCTTGCACCAATATCATAGAGTCGGCCACTCTATTCTTGCCCAGGTATTATAAGGGCCTGCTACCCTGACTCTTGCATTACATTCTTACTTGAATCTTTCAATCATGTTAAGTTAACAAACTAGGCACATACAAGTTCTTACAACTTTCTTTCATTCTAGCAGCAATTATTCACATTAATCATACACACATATGTATTACTAGTCTTACAAGTATGCACACAACCCCAAAAACATTTCAAGAGAAATGGGGCTAGAACTCACCTGGAGACGATTCCTCTCCGAGTTTATCATAATTGTCTTCCTTAACTGAGCTCGTATAACTGGGTAACAAGTTACGAGTATCAATTATCCATTACTACTACTTCTTACATCTATGTTAATGAAACCCTTAACAAAAGGGGGTCCGGGGGCGGCGCCCCTGGTAGCGGGGTCTAGGGCAGCAGCCCCTAGTATGGTCTAAGGGGCAGAGCCCCTGGTTAGGGTCGAGCTGCCAAGTCAGCTTGGAAAAATTTTATTTTCATTAATAGCCCTTTGTCAAAAATGCATCAAAAAATCGAATCGCATGGAAATTCGCATGGAATTTCGCATGGAAAATTCGCATGGAAGTTTCGCTTCGCATGGGAAGATTCACTTCGAATGGGAAGTTTCGCTTCGCATGGAAGTTTTTCTTCGCATGGGAAGTTTCACTTCGCATGGTTTGTGCGATGCGAATTCTTTTCCCTTCTTCATTTTTTGACCATTTTAAAGCCATTTTCCTTCGTTACTCTCCCGTAGGGCCCGATTCTACCCTTTTTATGTGTTTTGGATTGTACCAACTTTGTATACCCGTGTTTTATGTGGTCCGAACATCACCTTTTTGTCCTATAACATACCCGTGAGGTTATAACTCACCAAGTTTATGTTTTTCTTACACCTTACAACCCGATCTATCAGTTTGCATGTCGAAACCAACCACAAAAACTTAACCTCGTTGGCCAAGACTCACCTTTTGGTCTCGGTCAGGCTCGGATCTGGACAACCCAAGGATCTAGTGTGTCTCTTGTTGTTTGATGGTGTTTACACACGAGATTCTTCCTTCCTTAGCTCTGATTTGGATTCGGGTGTTAGAGAGAAAGTGTGTGTGTGTGTGTTCTTGAGTGTGTGTGTTGTGAATGAAAAGAAAGGGAGTGGAGTTTGAGGTTTATATAGAGGTTCCATGGGCCCTAGGGCCCATAACCATTCCCAAGCCCAACCCAACATAATCTAATCACTATCACACGATCAAACTAACGACACACAATTTATAACAAAATTTTCTGTTATTTATTATTCTCAAAATACAGATGTTACAATGGTCTTAATAGACGCATCTAGCAGATGGTCTTATGTCTAATTATTATCGACTCGTAATGTCTCTTTTGCAAATTTCTTGCTCAAATTATCAAATTACGTGCGCATTTTCCCGATTATACCATTTAAAGAGTAAGGCTCGATAATGCGGGAGAATTTACATCACATGCTTTCGATGATTATTGCATGTCTGTGGGAATTGTTGTTGAACACCCTGTTGCTCACGTACACACGTAAAATTGTCACATCCCCCGACCCCTATACCCTGGGAGGGGAGCCGTGAACGTTAAGTGGTGGTATCAGTGTTTATTAAAATAATTTGCAGCGGAATATTTCATCCAAACCGTAGTTAGGAAAAATGATCAGAGTTATAAAAATACCATGATTCTTATTTCATAAATGGGATTAAACCCACTTTTATACAAACATAGGTTTTATAGGCCTAACTTACAAAACACAAAACATATTTCTTTATTCTGGTAACAAGCCACTTATTTAAGTTGGAAGCTCGCAGGCATCATTCCTTTGTCTTTAACAAGTCACCCGAAACATGTTTAAAAACATTTGATTAGCAGACTATTTGACATTGGAGATGTGGAGTATGTACCAATGAGAAGATTTGTTGGAGAAGAAACTGGAAGCTGTTCTAGAACCTCATCCAAGTTGAAGCCTTTAGTGTTTGTCAGAGAGAAATATCATCTGGAGCCTGATCTGAACAAACCAATCAAAATGGACTTCAGCAAATCTTTATGTCCTAAAACTTCCCTAGGCTTTGACTTCCCCAAACCCAATGACAAAATTAAAGACAGCAATTGCTTGAAAACATGGGGAGCTATGCCAAGGCCTGGTGCAAGAAGTGTGATGCCTATAGTCATCACACTAACTCTTGCTGGTTTGAAGAGGAAGAGTTTGTGGTTCCTGATGTGGTCTGTGGCTTTGACATGAAAGGATACAAGAAAATATATCAAAGATACCTGAATAAAGGCAGTTCAGATGATGAAGAGAAGAGATCAGTGCTAGAAAAGAGACTCAAACAAGTATTGAAGATCAAGGATGATGAAAAGGTATCAAGCAAACCTGCAAAGAACAGAAGGTCAACTGACAAAGGAAAAGAAAAGTTTAGACCTGGTGTTCTTAATGGAGATGAAAATTTTTGTTGAAGCAGGGTTATGAACCAAGAGGGTTTACATGGAAGACTAAGACGGAGTTAACTGAAAAGAAAGATTATGTGATTGAGAAAACTGAAAAATTAATCATGTTACAAGTTATGAAAGCTGGGTCTGAATAAGACTCAGAAGAAGAATGTGAAGTTGTGTATGAAGACCCACTTCCAGTTCCAGCTCCAACTCTTGATGAATCTTCACCTGATACTGAATTACAAACTGATGCAGTTTGTGACTCACAATCCAACTAATTCTGTTTTGTATGTATGTGCAGGAACAGTCCTTAAACAGTAATGACTTATGGTACATGGACAGTGGATGTTCCAGGCACATGACCTGTGACAAGGGAGCTCTTATCAATTATAAAAGAAAGTATGAAGGTCCAGTTGCCTTTGGGAGTGATGAAAATGGTGGGGAGATTGTTGGAAGAGGAACATTCACCAATGGCAAAGTATCTTTGAGAATGTGTTGCATGTTGAAGGACTACAATACAATCTACTCAGCATTTCTCAAGTTTGTGATAAAGGGTACAAGGTGGCCTTCAATTATGAACACTGCCTGATTTTGAAGCCTGAGTTTGTAATTCCAACTGAAATGATCATGATGATGGCTCCAAGAAATGGCAACCTCTATAAGCTAAGAATGAACACTGCTACATCTAGAGGTGGTTCATGCTTTGTTTCCAAAGCCACTGAAAATGAGACTAAACTGTGGCATAGGAAGATGTGTCATGTCAACTTGAAGAACATGAACAAGCTAGTGAAAGGTGAACATGTTGTTGGCCTTCCCACAAGAGAGTTCAAGTTAGAAGAAAAATGCACATCCTGCCTCAAATGGAAACAACATAAATCCTAACATAAGAGCAAAATGATAAACACCATTGATGAGGTCTTAAAACTGTTACACATGGATCTATTTGGTCCACTAAGTGTTCCAAGTATTGGAAAGAATAGATATTGCCTAGTGATCACTAATGATTATTCAAGGTTTACTTGGGTATACTTCATGGGCAGCAAGGATGAAACCCCAGAATTGATCAGAACCTATGTGTTGAAGATGGAAAATCAGCTTGAAAGGAAGGTAAAGGTCATTAGAAGTGACAATGGGACAAAAGAATGGAATTATGGATGAATTATGCACATCTAAGGGGATCTTTCAACAATATAGTATTTCCTAGAACTCCTGAACAGAATGGTGTTGCAGAAAGAAGAAACAGAACATTGATTGAAGCTGCAAGGACCATGATTGCTGATGCAAATCTGCCAGTCACTTTTTAGGCAGAAGCAATCAACACTGCATGTTATGTGCAGAACAGGGTTCTACTTAACAAAGCTCAAAACAAGACTCCATATGAGGTTATCTTCAAAAGAAAGCCCTATGTGAAGTTCTTAAAGCCTTTTGGATGCAGATGCTCATTGTTGAATACAAAGGACTATCTAAACAAATTCAAGTCAAAGTCTCTGGAATGTTTCTTTGTGGGTTACTGATCTCATTCAAAGGCTTACAAAGTCTATGTGAAGGAGCATATAGTGGTCATTGAGTCATCAGACATAATATTCAATGAAAACCACTTTAACAATTTTGAAGGTCCCAAATGGCTTTTTGACTTGGAAAAGATGATCAAATCTTTCAAGATTTACAAAGAAGATATGGATGACAACATGTACCGAACCCGCTTTGAAGACAAAGGAAAACAAAAACAAGTTGATCTGGACAAGCTATGCTAATGATTTCACAATAAAATGGGTTTTATTAATAGGAACTTTGAAAATGGGTTTTTCAACTTAGTACCATACATTTGAATGCATGCAAATGGAAGGTACATAAAATTTTTCCAATCTAGTATTTAGAAAACAAAAATCCCTTTTCTAAAATAAGTCGAAAACCATCCTTTCATATAACACTCAAATCACTTGGGAACTCGATATGGGATAAAGATCACCTAACCATATTGGAGGAAACTTGTGAGTTTGAGGTGGGTTTACCATATAAGTGGGATAAAGGTCACCTAACCACTTGTATATGTAAACTCACATGTGTGTATAAGTAGGACGACTTAAATTGAAAACCATGTAAATAGGGTCACCAAAGCATGGCATACAATGGTGTTGATGGGATTAAACATGCCAACTAAACATAAGATGTTTAACAGATCCCATAAAACTAGAAGTTGCCAAGGGTTGCAATCGTCAAACGTTGACTATCTTGTTAATTTAAATAGTAGGATAAAGGTCACCTAACTACTATTTGAATGTAACATTGGATTCTAGATTTTAATAATTAATTTTCTAGGAGACATAAAGGGTATTAACGATTAAAATTAATTATTGATATCGAAAATACTAAAATTGAGCTTTGTTATATTTGTAGATGGCCGCAATCACAATCCACCTAACGTTATTATCCCACCCGTTAATAACCTATCACTAAGAGCTATTCTCGATAAGGATCGTCTAAACTATAACAACTTTATGGATTGGTATCGAAACTTGAGAATCGTTCTCAAGCAAGAAAAGAAATACTACGTTATAGAGGATCCTATTCCCGATTAACCTAGCATTGACGATGCTGATAACTATAACAATTGGGTAAAACACAACGAGGATTCGGTGTAAGTTTCTTGCCTCATGTTGGGAACCATGATTCCCGAGATTCAAAAGGATTTTGAACTTCATGGGGCATACGACATGATCACCTAACTTAAGGAAATGTTCCTTACACAAGCTAGGGTGGAACGCTTTGAAACGATTCGAGTGCTTCATGCATGTCGTATGGAAGAAACCCAATCAGTTTCCTCCTATATGCTTATGATGTAAAGCCATATTGATCGTCTTGAGCTCCTTAATTGTCCCGTCTCAAAGGAGTTAGCCAAGGATTTGATCCTAAATGGGCTAACCAAGAAATTTGAGACCTTTGTAATGAATTGCAATATGAATGGATGGGACAAAAGCATTGGTGAGCTTCACGCAATGCTCAAGACAGCCGAGACGGGAATGGGTAAGAAGATTTTACCCGTTCTCACAATCAATGAAGGAGGAAATAGGAAGAGGCATCACCCGGAACCCAAGGCAAAGGTTGCCAAAGGAAGGGGACAAGTCAAAGGGCAAGTTCAAAGGAAAGGCAAAAGCGGAACCACCCAAACCAAAGAAGCTAAAGGTTAGCACGGAGGATTCGTGCTTTGGATATGGGGAGATTGGGCATTGGATGAGGAATTGTCCAACCCATCTCAAGGAGTAGAAAGCTAAGAGGGATGCGGGGCAAACCTCGGGTACAACTTTCATGATTCATGTTGATCTTAATATTATTTCCTCTAACACATGGGTATTGGATATCGCATGTGGAACTCATATTTGTAATTTGTTGCAGGGGTTCAAAGGAAATGAAGGATTCAAGAAAGGAGATATTAGTCTCTTCATGGGCAACGGAGCAAAGGTTGTTGTCGAAGCCCGAGGGGACTACATATTGAAGCTTCAAAATGGTTTGGAAGTTATTTTAAATAATGTTTTGTATGCTCCTAGTTTGACTAGGAATATCATCTCCGTTTCACTTCTAAGACAATATGGTTATGATTTTAAATTTGTGGACAATTGTATTTGTGTTTTCATGAATGATGTCTTTTATTTTAAAGTGATGCCGTCTAATGGCATTTATGAATTAGTTCATGATAACACCTATTATGATAACACGTTGTACCAATCAAGCACCAAGAAACTCAAAATGGATTTAAGTAAGACTTATCTTTAGCATTGTCATCTTGGTCATATAAACAAAGATCGCATATATATACTTCAAAAGAATGGTCTTTTGGAATCAAGTGAAGATGATTCATTTGACAAGTGTGAGTGTTGTTTACTTGGAAAAATGACCGAGGACCCTTTAGTGGAACAAACGAAAGGGCAAAAGACTTATTAGGTATCATACATTCAGATGTATGTGGTCCTTTTAAGGCAATGACAAGGAATGGTGAAAGATACTTCATTACCTTTATCGATGATTATAGTCGTTATGGGTATGTGTACTTGTTAAGACACAAAGATGAAGCTTTTGAAATGTTCAAAATCTTCCAAAATGAAGTACAAAATTAACTCGATAAAACCATCAAAGTACTTCGTTCGGATAGAGGATGTGAATACTTAAGTGATGCTTTTGAAATGTTCAAAATCTTCCAAAATGAAGTACAAAATCAACTCGATAAAACCATCAAAGTACTTCGTTAGGATAGAGGAGGTGATTACCTAAGTGATGCTTTCCAAGATCATCTTAGGAGTTGTGGGATCATCTCACAACTTACTCCACCCGGAACACCACAACATAATTGGGTGTCCGAAAGGAGGAATCGGACTCTATTGGATATGGTTTGATCTATGATGGCTAGAACCACATTGCCTCTATCATTTTGGGGTTTCGCTTTGCTTTCCGTGGCCCGTATTCTAAATATGGCCCCAACCATGAAAGTGGATAAGAAACCTTTTGAAATATGGAATGGAAGGGCTCTATCATTATCATATTAAAGGTATGGGGTTGTGAGGCTTATGTTAAGAACAACACCCAAAACAAACTTGAAAAGAGATCCACTAAGTGTATCTTTGTAGGATATCCCAAGGACTCCATGGGATATTATTTCTACAACCCAACCGAGCAAAAGGTGTTCATTGCTCGAAAGGCCGAGTTCTTGGAAACTAAGTTCCTTATGGAAGGTACTAGTGGAACTCGAGGAGGAACGAGAACCGCAAGACGATACACGTTTGGTTTATACTAGCAATCAACAAGAGGTTGTTGATAATGATCAAATGGTTGATCAAAACACACAAAACGTTCGCAAATCCGGTAGAATTAGTCATCCACCCAAAATATATGGATTTTTCATGGATGGATGCTATGTGATAGATTCGGATAAACCCACCACATACCATGATGCGATGTCACAATCGATTGTGACAAATGGCTTGAAGCCATGAATGTTGAGATGTAATCCATGCATGACAACCAAGTATGGGATTTGGTTCTACCATCTCTTAATTCCAAACCGGTTGGAAGTAAGTGGTTTTTCAAGAAGAAAACCGATATGCATGGAAACTTGGAAACTTATAAAGCAAGACTTGTAGCAAAAGGTTTCACTCAAACTCAAAGGGTTGACTATGATGAAACTTTCTCTCCTGTAGCAATGCTAAAGTCTATTAGGATATTATTTGCCATAGCCACACATTATGACTATGAGATATGGCAAATGGATGTCAAAACCGCTTTTCTAAATGGGCATCTTGAGGAAGATGTCTATATGGTTCAGCCCGAAGGTTTTGTCGATCCACAACATCCTAATAAAGTATGCAAGTTAAAGAAATCAATCTATGGATTGACGCAAGCATCTAGAAGTTGGAATCGCCGTTTTGATGAAGAAGTTAAGAAATTTGGTTTCATCAAAAATGGTGATGAATCTTGTGTGTATAAGAAAGCTAGAGGGAGCATCATCACTTTCTTAGTATTGTATGTTGATGACATACTACTGTTTGGGAATGACATTCCAACCATGGAAGGTGTTAAAGCATGGCTTGGAAGTTGTTTTTCCATCAAGGATCTTGGTGAAGCCGCCTATATTTTGGGAATAAAGATCTATAGGGATAGATCAAGGCGGTTAATAGGTTTAAACCAAAGTACATACATTGACAAAATCAAGAAAAGATTCAAGATGGAGAACTCTAAGAGAGGTTTGGTACCTATTCAAAGAGGAACGATATTGAGTGCATCTCAATGTCCAAGCTCAAATGATGAGCAAGAGAAAATGAATGGAATCCCATACGCATCGGCTATTAGATCCATCATGTATGCAATGATATGTACTAGGCCCGATGTATCATGCACTTTGAGCATGACAAGTAGATACCAACAAATTCCGGGAAGTAGCCATTGGATGGCGGTTAAGAGTATATTGAAAGACCTTAGAAGAACTAATGATATGTTTCAAATATACGGTTCGGGTGAGGAGGAACTCGTTGTAAAGGGTCACACGGATGCAAGTTTCCAAACCGATCGAGATGATTCTCGATCTCAATCGGGATATGTTTTCATGATGAATGGTGGGGCAGTCTCTTGGAAGAGCTCAAAATAATGTGCGGTAGCTTTGTCCATCACAGAATCGGAATACATCGTGGCCTCATTGGCAGCACAAGAAGCTACATGGATAAGAAAATTCATTGCCGATCTAGGGGTGGTCCGTACCATTTAGGACCCTCTAAAGATCTTTTGTGACAACGAGGGTGCGATTGCTCAAATCAAGGAACCTCGTGCACATCAAAAGACGAGGCGCATTGAGCGGAGGTTCAACTACATAAGGGATGAAGTTGAAAAGGGAAAGATATGTATTCGAAAAGTTCACACCGATCAAAACATTGTGGATCCGCTCACGAAGCTCCTTGAAAGGCTAAAGCATGAAGGTCACAGTTGTGCCTTAGGATTTCGATATTCTAGTGATTGGATATGATCTATTTTGTATTTAGATATCGGAACAATTGTTATTTTCGGTCATTCATATGATTATGATTTATGATTGTGACATTTTGAGTTATGTTCCATTTTAGCATGTTTAAATCCATGAATAATCTAATTATTCTAAATGTCCGTAGTCGCTCATATTTGTGGTAACAAGTATGAAGGTAAGACTATTATGAATTTGGATTGGTGGATATTCATAAGGTATGAATATAGAGTAAAAGGTTGCTGCCAAGGTTTATAGATATTTATGGTGTATAAATGTTGGACTGACACGCTCTCAAATGTTACTACATGGAATCCTTGTGATTGATCATAAGTAAATTTGAGGAAAGGCGAATATCATAGTATCCTCTAACTTGAGATACATATTGAGTCTTGATATTCACCAAGTTTTATGCTCTGACTTAGTTCTTCACTGCTCTGAAACATGACGGTACATAAGGCTAAGATCAAGTATGGTACAAGGTGATTGTGAGAGACATATGTAGTCAAAAGGGATTTGTCCCTCTTATTCGTTGAGAGTAAGATGTCTAAGGCCTGCTAAGTTAAATCAATAGAGAATGATCACTCTATGTATCTGGATTTGACATGACATCTGAGACAAAAGGATAAACGATATATTCACCTAAATCATTTCAAGTAAGGGACTTGAAGGGGATGATGTTATTGAATGGCACTTCGTCATGCGTATTAGGGGTAGTAAACCGTAGTTAGGCGGTATTTTCTACTTACATCAATCTTCTATGTATCTTGTGCAAGTGGGAAATTGTTGGACTCGGTTCATCCAAGACACAAATAATAATTGATGTGGCTAGTGCGCCATGATCCAAGTCGGATAATACCCAATAACAAGCTAGACAAACACCAATTATATTTGTTTATATATGATATGATCATAGTAAATAAATATTAGCACTTAAGCTATTTGGAAAAGGGTTTCTAAATACATTGTACTTGTCAAATAAATAAATCATATGGATGATTTATATTTTGAGAGAAGACATTATATAGTGTTATTTAAGTTGGTTAAATAACAATATATAAGACTTATTAATCTTGCATGATACTTATGTTATATAATTATTAAGAAATAACATAAGGTTTTAAAATGTTTTATGTAATAAAAAGGATATAAAATTTGAAAGTGAGAGAGAGAGAGAGAGAGAGAGGGCCGCCCCCTTCTCTTCATACTCTTTTCTTTTTTATATTATTATTGTTTTCTTAGTGGGTACATGCAAGACATTGTATTGGTTACAAGGGAGGTTCTTGAATGATCAAAAAAACATACACACTTCCTCTTTCTCTCACATTTTTTGCAAGTAACAAAAATCTTTCTCCTCTCTTTTTTTCTCTCTATATTTTCGGCCAAAAGAAGAGCCAATGGAGGAAGAAAAATTTTGAACAAAAATCCTAGCTAAACCAAGGTGTTTGACAAGAGTTTGGGGTATACTAGCTTGAGAAACTACCCATTGAAGTTCTAGCCTACAATTCATCATCACTTTCACACTTCCTTGGTTTTGAAAGGTAGTCTTAACATGTATGGACTTATAGTGACATGCATGTGTTTGTTAGTATGTATTTCGTATATGGATCCGGGATTGGGTTTTGCATGTACAAAATTGGTTTTATACATTTTAAATTAACAAGATTTAAAACTTTATTCCGCTGCGTTTTTTCATAAAATTGGTGTTATATGACTTTGATAATCTTGTTAAAACCCAACAATAAACATGGATTAAGGGGTTTAAATTGCGTTTTTACGGTTCAAAAGTTCGGTTCAAAGCCATAACCGAAACCCTAAGTTCCAAGGTTGTTATGTAGATGATATATGCTTGGTTTGTGTTATAGGCCCTGTACTTAGCTTATATAGAAGCACGAGAACCCGGAAATTGGATTAACAAAGTGAAAATGGGCAAAAACCGCAAAGGTAATGCTTAAATGTTCGATTACGGGCTGTTTAGGTTAAGGTAGTGATGTGAATACTGTTAGGTCATGAAATTTTTCAGGAACGTCTAGGACCATATCATTGTGTCCCTGTCCAAAATTTGGTAATTTTTCAACCATCTGAGAATATTTGGCGAATTTATTACCGAATTAGGGCGTTTATTTGGGAAAAATAGTTAAAATACTTGAAAAATTATGAAATTTTGTGTAGAGCTCATATTTAATATATTATAATCACGTATGAAATTTGGGGTCATTTGGAACAGTCTAAATATGTTTTGTGCGTTCGCGCTTATTCAAATTTTCAAGGTCGTTTTTGGCTCGAAAATGATATTTGAAAAACTTTTTAGCTTCTAGAATTGCTACAAGTTATTTTGGGAAGTGTTATGGTCACTCGGGAATTTTGGCGGATTTTTTGGAAATAATTTCATATGAACGGATGATTTTTGGGCTAAAAATAGCATATAAAATAATTTTTTTAGTTTTAAAAATCAGTAAATAATTCTAGAAATACTTTAATAAAAATCTACATATTTTATTTGATAAGTCTCTAAATTTTCATGATCTAATGATTAACGGATAATTAATTATGCAAATTTGAAAATTAAATAAGTTTAATTCTGACGAAAACCGGCAAGTTCGTGATTAACGAACTTGTTAGAATATCAGAACATCAAGAGTGATAAATAAACATATTTTCGGATTAATTATATAAAAACGAACTTTTTATGAGAAATTCGGACAATTTGGATAGATTGTGCACCTTTTTCTCAAAATCAAACTAAATAAACGGAAACGAGCCCCGTAGCGAATCCAGGCCCCTTATACGTGATCTTTCTTTATAACTTACTCATTTTATCAACCAACACGTTTAACCAAGATTACTTCCCCGTAACTGTTTCTAAACGCATAAACGAGCAACTTGGTCCAGCTGGTGAAACAGGGAAACTGAGCCAAGTTTGATTTTAAACATCAGACATTGAACAACATCACAATCTAAACCTACTGACACTTTCTGGGTGTTACAGCCATACCCAGACTAGCTATACAACCTAGCTTAGTATAAAGATTATAATAATATTAAAATATTAATATTATTATAATATTAACTATAGGGAATGGTTGAACCCCACGAACTATCAATAAAATAATTACGAAAATTTAAAGTCAAACTAACAGGAATAGAAGAGTGAACAATTTGTTGGGAAATATGTATTATTTTATTATAACTTTGATTATTTTAAGGCATAGATTATTTTAACATTATTTTTAAGCTTAACGGAATTTTAATGATTTGTATTATTTTAATAATATAACTTAACGCTAATATGAGATTTACGATATTTAGGGATTATGGATTTTATTAGCGGAAATTAACTTGAAAAGATGCGTTCGCGTATTATAGAGTTAACGAGAAGATATTTAATAATATATAGATTAACCGGATTATTAAGAAACGTAACGAATATGGAAAAAAGTGGATTTCTGAAGGCAAATTGGTAAAAAAATAAATTTTATAATTAATTTATTTAACTTAAAAAGATTTTGTTTGATTTTTAATTAATTTTAATATATTTGTTTACAATTATAAAAGAAGAAGGTTAAAAAAGGTAAAATACCAAAAAAAATGCCATGACCCTAGTTCGAACTCGGGTCCTCTAGATTATACACACAAGGCAAAACCACTGGACCAACTTAACAGTTTGTTATAAGTTCAAAACAGATTAAATAAATATAATATTTCAAGCTCATCATCTTCATTGACAAACCTTAGAAATCTAATCATCAAATCCATTCAATCTTTGGTCTATATTGTTTAGGGTTTTGTTAATCGATTAAAAACTATCAAAATGCATATAGAAATTACCCGAAAATGTTCTTGATTGATGGTGAACATAGACTCGTCGGAAAAAAACTTTGAGTGGTTGATTAGAATGCTTAGAGGATGTTTTAGTGAATTTTGAAGTTGTGAACAAGTTTAGTTGGATGCATAGGACCTATTTATTATGCCAATTGGAGCGTTTATTGATTAATGCTTGTTATTGTAATTTGATTATAATTCCGGCCATTTCGCGGGATTAAACGCATAGAATTAGGCCTTTGAAGCGTGCTATTATTAGAGGTTGACAAACTATTTGGACATTGATTCTCACCAACTACTTGTTAGTTCACTTTATTTTATATACATGCTAAAGGTACAATTATTAGAGGTTGAAGCTTGATGAAGAATATAGATTTAGGTTATCAAAATAGTAGAAGTTGTTGACTTTTTTTATTAAATATTATTTCCTTGTTTTGAACTTTTGTACTTAAAGTTTGAATAAATTAATGATATTATTGTCGCTTAATAGTGTCACATGTGTTTCACGGGATTAAACGCATAGAATTAGGCCGTTAAAACGTGCTATTATTGTTGATTAACGTAAGTCGTTGAAGTCTAAATCCGTTACAAGAATAAATTGGTCAAAAACGAGATTTAAGGATTGTTTTAGGGTCACCAGCAGCATTTTCCGGCCACCGGAAACCCTTGCTAGAAAAACGCAAGGTAACGGGTGCTGGGGTTAGTTTATTAAGTAGCCCTACTAGTTTCCATATATTTTTAAAATAAAATTAATATTTATTTACCATTTTAAACCTTGGATATTGGAAAGTGCTTAATAAAGTAATAAAGTTAAACTACTTGGATAATTTTCGAATTAAACCCGTATAGTTCCGACATCGTTTAATTAAGAACTTTAAATCCTCAAAGTTTCACTAAATGAACAAAATTAATAGAAAACGAACAAACGATAAACTTAAATCATCAGAAATATTTTATTATTGATAAATGATAAATAAAATACATCAAAATGACACAACGGGTCGGTTTAACGAATCCGCATTCAAAGACGAATACAAATAAAAATTGATGAATGTCACATTTTAAGTTCACCATGTATCAACAATTCAGCTTGTTGCTGATCTTCATCCGTCAACTACCTCCTTCTTGCACTGAATGCAAGATTCCTTTCTCTGTAACTAGTAGTAGCAATGGTTGCAACCACAGTTTGTGATTTTCTTTGCCTTTTGGGTAGCTTGATTTCTAACATAGCTTTTGGCTTGGGAAACTTACTTGGATCCTTCCCTTTTTCTTGTACAAATCTCCTATAAGCTTTCTCAGCTTGTCAATACCACATCTCGCAGTTTCTTTTTCTATTGAAGTACTTGGCTTCATCTATTTTCATCTTCATTTTGAGGATTTTATTTTTTCTGATTTTATCCCCCGTCTTTTTATAACATCCTAATCAGGTTTAGGGTGATCCTGATTAGGGTCTTGTTAGATCAACTTTTCAATTTTGCCACACTCTGTTTATAGTTCTTCATTGGTCTAGCCTATGAACTTGTAACAGATGGCTTTGTCTCAGGCATGTTAAAGCCATATAAGTGCACCTTTCTTGGCTTCCATCAAGTGATCCTTATTAGCTATTGGTTTATCTGAATCATTTTGGCTTTTTTTCACAAGCCAATTTCTCACTTCTTCTCACAATTAGTAGCTTTTCCGTAACTCTCTTGTAGCATCATCTGCAGACATTACCTTCGAAGCTTTTTGAAATGTATGATCAGCCTCCCTTTCTTTAATTTGATATGTTCATCAACATTTGCTGGTCTTTGTAAAGGTGGCAAGTCTTTGATCTTTGCATGGAGGTTTTTTTGACAAACTTTACCTTTTTAGTAGGAGAAGGTTGTGGAGAATCATCTTCATCTTCCACACTTGGTAGTACAAGTTTTCTTTTCTTCACATAGTGATTCAAACTATTTGCGTAAACCTTTTGAATATGTAAGAGCATGGAATGTCTAGTACTTAGATCCTATGTTATTAGGACAAGATAGCATGTGATGTAGTGAAAATTGTACGTTAATGTCATACAAAAAGCATCTTATGCGGCACATAAGATATGCGGCGCATAAGTTATGCGTCGCATAACATATGGGCCGCATAAGTCTCCAAGAAAGAATATAAACAGGTTTCTTGGCCTTTGTGTTCATTTGTCCCTCTACCTTTCTGGTGGAGCAGGTCCATGTTGTACCTGAGCTTTACACTGTCAAATCTTTAGTACTTACCACTACTATCAATGAATAAACGAGTAGATTAAAGAGAAGTTTTCAAGTTTTTACTTTGTTATGATTTCCGCTCATAGCGTCGTAGGGTAGATCTGGTGGTGGATGTTCTTACACGTCACTCTGAAGACCCGTCCTAGAATTTCAATTGGTATTAGAGCCTAGTGGCTCATGATCTACCTAGAAAAGCTCAAAACGTTTCTTTTCTACGCATCTTTTATCATCCCAGACGATGTAGCTGCTCAAACCTCACCAAAACTTCAAGGATTGTTATATCATTGGTGTTGAACAATATACTCAAGAATCAGATCATTTCTACATCGTTTTCCAACAAAAGTTTGTCAAAAACCTTCATTAACAACTTTTACGCCACATAAGTTATATGGCGCATAACCTATGCGCCGCATAACATATGCGCCACATAAGTACCTTGTGACATATACGACCTTCAATTTTTGTTAAACTTTCACGCCGTATCTTCTTCGTATCACTTACATGTTGAAATGCCAAAGTATAAGGGTTTACCTGCTTGTAAGATCAATTGGTTCATACATACTTATGCATGGCATACAAGACTTAATTGTTGATATATGAACATAAACGTTATTGTCATTTACAAGCTATAAATACTTCTACATTGAGTATTCAAGATCTTTTACTTGGAGAGAAGACCTGGGATTATAGGATTGTTAGTTCTCCCATGTGATTGGGTTGATGAATCAAATACAATGAGGTTAAAAGTTTGATATCGGTGTATTTGGGGATTCATCATGTGTGGACATGGGAATGGAATGACATAACAGTGGATTATAGATTGTTGTTGACTCATGAGGGATATGAGACTTGATTTTCTAGCCAATGGTAATAATAGTCTTAAAAGTCAAATCATTTAAAGAGTTAGCCTTTTATGTCAAATCATTTGAAGAAGTTCGGGAAAGCAAAACGTCAAATAAGTCTTATATCTTGATGATTGAGTTGTTAGCTTGACCTAAATCTAAGTAATATCCAAGGGGGAGTTTGTTGAAGCTTGAAATGTATATTTGCTTAGATACCACAAGACAAGTACTATCCAAGAGGGGGTCTTTAAGAGTATGGAATGTCTAGTACTTAGATCTTGTGTTGTTAGCACAAGATAGCATTTGATGTAGTGAAAATTGTAGGTTAATGTCATACACAAAGCATCTTATGCGGCGCATAAGTTATACATCGCATAACATATGCGCCGCATAAGTCTCCAAGCAAGCCTATAAATAGGTTTCTTGGCCTTTGTGTTCATTTGTCCCTCTACCTTTCTGGTGGAGCTGGTCCATGAAATACCTGAGCTTTACACTATCAAATCTTTTGTACTTACCACTGCTATCAATGAATAAACGAGGAGATTAAAGAGAAGTTTTCGATTATTTTACTTTGTTATGATTTCCACTCATAGCGTCGCAAGGTAGATCTGGTTGTGGATGTTATTACACGTCACTCTAAAGACACGTCCCGGAATTTCAGAATAGAGTTTTCAGCTTCGGATGCATCAACAGTTTTGGAAAAAAACTGTTGGTTCTTGTGGTGCATCAGTAGTTTGAGACACTTCAACTATTGGTGAAACAGCTGATTTTGTTAGCTAATCAACAATTTGTGAAACTGCTGGTCTAGTTTTTTAGACATAAGCTATTTAAGCCATTGGTGTTGTTGAAGGTTCATCAGTATTTTGTGGAACTAGTAATCTTTTTTTCTTCCCTTTTGTAGGCTTTTGAGCTATGCTATCCAATCTCTTTGAATGTGAGTGTCAGGATCGATCAAAAACAAACTGTTTAATCTCAAGGGATAGTGCAGGTAGAATCTACACTAACACTGGTGGGTGAACAAGACAAACAAGCAATAAATAAAGGCCTGAGTTACTAAAAACAATATCACTAAATGATATTGCAATCAATGTTCAATATTAGGGTTTCTGACAATATCTTAGAATGCCATCTCACAAAGGTCTATTCGGGTGTGTGAGAAATTGCCGCACATGTCCCATCACCTATATTAATAGTAAGATTTAAAGATTCTAGAATCCCTAAAAATACATTAAACTATCAAAATAATACAAGTAAAGTTCTTTGAGCATAATTTCTCTCTCACGATTATGCCTTCCTTGACCAATGAAGTCTTCAAGGTCTTTGAGTATATCTTGGTTTTCTCGAGCATCTCCATACTTAGAGTATATCACTATGAGTATATATTCCTCACGAACATATTTTCTCTTCACGAGCATCTCAGACTTCGCCAAATATACACCCTCAATCATATAGGCTAAGTGCTTGTGAACAAGTGTTCACGAGCACATAGACTTATTCACATTCTGATATCAATCAGACACATGCCCGTGACCCACTAAGTGCTCGTGACTTTGCAAGGTGCTCGTGACTAACCTTGGTACTCGGAGTAATATTTAGAGAATTTCCTTAAATCCCTACATGTACTCGTGCACTATCAGATGCTCGTAATCATCCATAGCCAAATTTTCAACCTTGAGATGCGTAGGTCAACCCACAAGTGCTCAGGACTACGACTTAGGAAAATCTTCAACATCCACAAGTGCTCGTTAAGTGATAAGTGCTCGGGACTTATACTAAAGTAAATGATTGGACTTCAAGAGGTGCTCATAAAGTGTTTGGTGCTTCTTACTAACACTTAGGCTCTTTCAGGATGATGCATGTGCTCAAACTATGTTAGGTGCTCGAGACCAACACATAGCACATTAGAAGTTGTTGCAGGTGTAGGGTACCAACATAGGTGCTTGTGGAAGTAGAAAGACACTCGAGGTTGCATTTAGGTGCTCGAGGTCCATACATAGAAGATTCTGGGGAGGTTGAGAATATTTCAATCATTCTCATGACTCAACAATCTCCCCCTTGATTGACACACCACGGATGCAACCACAATCTCTAAAGATACTTACAAATGTTTAAAATACACATCAAGTTGCTTAAAAACAATAAATTACATTACTTCAAAAGACAATTACAATCAGGAAAGTTTGCTTTTAAAGCATTACACATCAAAGAAAATATATAAATGGAAAATTACATCAAAATAAGAAATTGCAAGCAACTCATTTGTCATTAAGCTCATTTAACTCACTCTCTTATTGTTCATCTTCCATCTTTGCCTTGCTCTCTGAGCTTCCCTCGTGTCTTCAAGTCTTTGTCTTATTGCATCCATGAAAGCCTTCAGTTGTGTGTAATAAGGACTGAAGTCATTAATATCTAACTAGAGTATCTCCACAAGATGCATTATGTGAAAGACTATGGCTTGTGGCTTGTCACAGATTATAGCAAATAATCTTTGACCCTTCAAAAAAATAACTTCATTCTTCGCATGATCGAATCTTATTGTAATCACTCTCCTAGAAGGTCATTTCATTATTTTCCCAAATCTTATGGCTTCATGTAAGCTCCATTCATCATCTGCCTGAATAGATTCTTCTTCTCTATACTGCCTGCTTGTCCTTTTAGCTTTTCTCTTTTCTGCCGTCAGATTAGAATCAACGTCATAATCAACAGGCTCCTTTCTATTCTTTTTAAACATCGAAAATTTTTCATCAAGCTGTTTACTGAGATAAGCAGTAAGAGGAGTTTATTGAGCTTTGACTTTATTATCTTCATTTCAGCATCTCTCAATGACAAGTAACCAACCATTCTCATGTACCTTGTTGTAAAGATTCTAGACTTCTTAGTTCTTTCAATTTTTGATTTCTTTCCCATTTGAGAGTCTGATGATGATAATTCCACTTTTCTTGTCCCACATCCATCTCTAAGGTACAACCTCTATAACTTCAGGCTTTCTTAGGACTTTATCACCAAGTTTTAGAACTTGAGGTAGGTTGAAGAAGAACCTTCAACTTTTGACTTGTTTGGGATTGGTTCTTATAAAGGGAAACAAAGGTTTGCTCACATTTTGTTAGGCTTATATGAGTTCGACATCCCTCTTTATTCTTTTATAAATAATCTTGTAATATTCTTTCAATTTTGTCTTGGTCATTGTTAAATTGCTTGTTCTTCATATCCATACTCAACCAAAAATATTCTTCTGGCTTCTGCAACCCTAATTCATTGCAACATCGAAGACTTTGTGACTATCTTTCTCTTTTAACTCAGCATCTTCTCTCTCTCTCTCTCTCTGTCCCTCCTTCCCTCCCTCTCACTCCTTCTCTCCATCTCCTTTCTCTCCCTTTATTTCTTGACCTCCTCCAACTTTTCTTGAATACTCCTTCCCCTTTTTCTCTTCTTTCTGTATCCTCTTGTTCTTTCAAGTTTTTCTCACGCATATTTTTCAAATCTTATTCTTTTAGTTCCTTGATCATATCATGCTCATAACCCATCTCAAGCAGATAATACAAATAGAAGTTCCCATTCTTCTACTTCTCAGCCCTTCTCATTTCAATGTTTCTCTTATTTTTTTCTATTAAATTATTTTAAGGACTGGAGGGTCATTTCTTCATCTGTTAAATCCTGAAGTGAATCAATCTTTGACTCATCTTCTTTTGGCTTATCAGCACCTGGTTTCTTCTTTTTTTTGAGGAATCTCTTGGCCATAGATGTTAGTCTTCCCTTCTCCTTGGTAGGTACTTCTTGTTTAGGATCAATATTATAGTCACTTGGTGGTTTTGTGATGTTTGGCTCTTGATTCTTTCTCCTCTAATAAAAATTTTATTGGTTTAGGTCTCATTCTTTTCTATAGCTCAGCAACAGTTGCATTTAGATAATTCATTTGTATTTTGATGTACTCAGTTTCAGGATCAACAACAGCTTGTTCATCAGAATTCATTTAACTTTCTGATTTATCCTCAGACTCAGGCTCAGACACCTTTGACAAACTTGAAGGAAGTTTGTTTCTCATATGAATCATAGCCTCAATAAACACTTGAGGCACATCATCTCATCTGATAGTGTCTTTTCTCTTTCGGTCTATTTAACCAATATTTGTTGTTGTTTCAGTTCTTCTTCAGTGAAATAACTGGTGATAAACCTTTTCAATTCCTCTATTTGATCATTTTCCCTTAATCTTCTTTACATGGAATAGATTGATTGCAGATTGATCAACAAAATACATTTCTTCTTCACTAATTCTTGGAACACAGACAAGCATCTGTAATTCAATTTTTCTTTCTTGTTTCTCAGTCATTGGTGCTTTACCCTTCTCTTTTTCTCTTTGATCAGAAGTTATCTTAGGAGCTTCAGGAGTTTCTTTTTTAAGAGAGATGTCAAAATCATTCTTAAAATCAACATTGAAATCCAAACCAGATTCAACATCAATATTCATCTCAGCATTATAGGAGACAAGACTTCAGTATTTACAATAACTTTAGACACATTATCTTCTTCATCACCAACTTCACTAAAGAAATAATCAACTTTGTTTAAAACATTTGGTTCATTTATCATACCTTTGTCTACGAAATCAGTCATGTAAGGTATTTTCTTCATCTATCACATCATCATCAACATTAATTTCAACTTCAGCTTCAAATTCATTCTCCCCCATTTTGGGAGCATATAAGGTATTCTCAACCTAAGCAATTGATCTTGCCTTCAGATCTTCCATTTCTTTGAGAGCTAGAGAGAGTGGTTTTGAGTTGCATTTGAATTTCTTAAATCAAAGTTGTCTTTAATAAGTCTTATATTTTTTCCCCAATTAGAATATCATTTATCTTTTTCAACTTGATATTTTCTTCATGAAGTGCTTGATTTTCATCAGTTAGAACATTGCTCTCATATTTTCAATTTTTAAATAAAGTCTTGTTGCTCAAGCAAAAGAAGCACTTTATGTTCATTTGATAATGTAGAAATCTCATTATAAGTGGCTAGAAAAGGTGGTCTTAAACTTGTGCTAGTTTCTTAAACTTCATGTACAACTCTATAAATTAATTGATCAATATTTGGTTCAATAGCCCTTAAAGACTCCCCCTCAACTGTAACAGGGATAGGAGCTTAGTGCTCGTGAACTTCTTTAGCAATTAAAGTTTCATTAACATAGGTATTTTCATGTTGTGATGCTACACGGAAAAAACAACCCCCTTCACCGCCAACAATTTCCAATGTAGCTATCATCATCGTTATCATCATCTTCAATATTAGACTTTGCTACATCTGGTGCTGGAGTGGGTGGAACAATTATTTCATTTTCATCATTTGGATCCAACAACTAGGGTAAGACTTCAAACTTAGCTACATCTTTGAATTGGCTATTAGAAGATACATTTCATAATCTCCCAAATGCAATATACTTCAAAAGTGATAAAACTAAAAATATGGTTTGTAATATTGAGATTAACTTTATGCAAAATATGGCGTTTTCACCCAATCCTTTCATTTGTGAGAATTAAACCTTCATGCAGATGTTCAGAAATTACTCATATATTCGATGCTTTTAAGTGAGTCAGGTACTACTTGCATATTAGAACTTCTCTTGAGAATTCTATTCGAGATTAAACAAAATGCCGCATAAAAAGAAAGGTACTACTTTCATATTCCCAAAAATCACAAATAACCACAACCAAACAAGCCCTATTCCTATAATCAAAACACTACACCAACCAAAAACCTCCCCTACCAAATTACCCTTTTACTGGTAGAATTCAGGATTGGTCTTTTACCGACAGACTCTAAAGAACTAGAATGCATTCTTTCGGTTTCAATTTATTTTGCTGCCTACGTTTCGCGAAACCTAGGTTGCCTCCAAAAATTAGGAAGCGAATCTTTCTCTTTAGCAATGAGGTGAGGAAAAATAGGCACCAAGAGGATCAAAGGCCACCATTTTGTGGGATTTCCAAAAGTGCAATGAAAAGACAAGCAAAAAGATATGAACGATGTTTGGGCTATGGAATTGGTCTCACGAAGGAAGATGTAGAGTAAGTTAAACCCAATCACAATACAAATATACTGAACTAATGAGGGTGAGGGCTATAAGGCTCAAAGCCGAACGATCCATTAGAGCTGGAAGTTATGTTCAGAGCAGGGTTGAGGAAGAACTGATCCACATCTTGGAAAAAACCGATCTTGACGATCTGACCTTAAAAGAGTCATTAGGAGTGCATAAAAAAACTGCTAATTCACCACACTTCGGAATAAATAATGGAGCAAGAGCAAGAAAAAGAAATATTGAAGAAGAAACTCAATTAGTCGTACCCCTCTGAAAAATTCCTTTGCCAAAGTACCCGATAAAACCACCCACCCACACACCAAAACCTTTGGAAATATAATATCTTTTAACGTATGCAGCATTTCACAAAGTGGGTGCAGAATTGATCTCTCAAAAAGTATATTATCTGTAAGTCGTATCTTGCCTAAGAGTGTTTATGCATACAACATTACAAGTATGTCTAGATAAAAAGTTAAATGTGTGTAAAAATTGCGAGCACGTGAGGTTTTGCATTAAAAGAAGCTCATTAAAACAAACCATAGTTTTAAATATCACTATATATACTAACACGTTTTGCTCTTATGGACTACCACAACATTAGGTAATTTCTCAGGATGTTTAGCTTCGGTTTACGTGTTGTTCAATGAATTTGTTCAAAGCTTACTTGAGGACAAGCAAGGTTCAAGTGTGGGGAGATTTGAGGTATAACAATTTGTACATTTTTTCAGCACTAAAGTATCTCAAAATAAGCATACTATCGACAATTATATTATAATAAATAACCACTAATGTTTATATTTTCTATATATAGGTAGATATAGCCCTAAGGAACAAGACGAGTTGATATATGAAGAAAAATAGAGAAAAAAATGGTGAAAACAGCCTCAACACACCCGATGGTGAATTAAGACATGACCATGCCTAAAGCGTACGTAGTGAAGACAAAAATTAGGAAGTCAAAAAATGGCCATGTTAACCAAAACACACCCATGTTATCAAGAACAAAAGGCAAAGACAAAATAGAATGTTCTAAAGCTAAACTTGGTCGTGCCTTCCCAAACACGCCCATGTTTTTGGTACAAGAGAAAAGGACAAAATTTGGACTATTGGGGACTCACCACAGCCATGCTTTTCTTAACACAACTATGCTTTCCCTTGTTGTACGACCTGACAAGGAGCATTCAATGCAACATGACAAAAATGTCACTGCGGCCGTGCTTTGCTTAGCATGGCCATGTTTTGGGCACCTGATCAGCCTATAGATTGAATGCTTATCTTCCACATTCAATATACCTTACAACCTCATTTACTCAATTTCAACCACCTCTTTTCACCACCATTAATAAGGGAATTATCCCATCCATCCAACCCTTGAAGATTAAGGAGATTAAGCTATTGGAAGAAGTTATTAGCATCAAAGATTAGTCATCCAAATTGGTTAGATTGTTTCAATTTGATCATGTTTGTATCTATCACTTTAATGGTTAGCATTATGTTTATTATTGGCTAAACTTTCATAGTATCATCTTGGTTTATAATGAATCTTAATTGAAGTTTAATAATGATAGTTAAACATGTGATCGGTTTTTAAAAGCAATGGTTATGTTGCAATTATCACTTGTTGAGTAATGTTAAAAATACTCTTTAAAGATACCCTAAGTATCAAGCTTGACGATAAGCCGAGAAATTTCTAGTCTTGTTAGGCCATGGAGAACCTTAAAATAGACACCAAGTTCCTAGATTTCCCTGCCACTCTTGCAAGGGCTTGGTTGATAAATTATGAATCTTTAAAAGAGTCTCCAAGTTTCGAGCTTGATCATAAGCCGAGGAATTGCCATTCTTGTAAGAGCTTGGTTGGGAAAAAAAATGTAAATCGTGATATTGACATAGACCAAGTGAAGTTTTAGTGGTAATTAATCATTTTAAATAGTAATGATTAACAATATTGTGAAAACAAATTGTTGACATTCATCCACTAAAATTGACTAATTACTTGTTAATTGAGTGTGCAACATACCTATTTTAAACAACTCTTGGGTGGTTATTACATGAGTTCTATAATTACTCAAGATTTGTGTGGATTAATATTTGATAATTCAAGATTAATCATTTACAACTCAGCTAATCTTATTTGGTATTTTATGTATAATACAAAGGTAATTTTTTACTAAAAATATCAAGGGAGATTCACCTAGTAATTTAAGAGATTGTCTCATCTTTAAAGTGAGTTATCTTATAAATATTTATTATAAACCACTTGCTTACTGAGAGAACGTATGAGCCGGATCTAGATCTTATGATGACAATGTATCGTTTGGATTCGTCATTACTGTTTAGAATTACAATTAGGATGAATATTACTTTAGTGTGTGTGTTCTGGAGAGATTTTGGCAGCGTAATAAGTATGTAATACGATTAAGCAAAAACTCTTATTACTTTACAATACTTTACAACTAAATATAGAGGATGACCTCATTTCTTAAGACATCCCTTAAAGAATGAGTCATTCGTTACATTAAACCATACGAATGACCTTTAGTCATTCGCTAAACATACATTAGACGAATGTGCCTTTATTCTTTGTTTCATTCGTTATTCTTGGATAACGAATGGCACTTACATTATAGAGAATGTGACTCATTCGTTACAAGGTAATGAATAAGCCTTACAATTAAGGCGAATGGGCTAAATACATAATTACCAAAATGCCCTAATCACGAGGTAGAATCTCTTCTTTCCAATACATGGAACACTCACAGGACCAAAAAGATCCATATAAAGCAATTCCAGCACCTCATCAATTGTATTAATCAGTTTGTTCTTGTGAGAGGACGTATGTTGCTTGCCTTTGATACATGAAGAGCATTTTTCTTCCAGCTTAAATTCTTTTGTGGGAAGTCCAATGACATGCTCTCCCTTCACAAGTCTATTCATATTCTTCATATTCTGATGACACATCTTCCTGTGCCAAATCTTTGTCTTATTTTCAGTAGCTCTTGACACAAAACATGATCCACCTCTTGAAGTTACATTCTGCATTCTCAGCTCATAGAGGTTTTCATTCATTGGTGCCATCATCATGATCATATCAGGTGGGATCACAAATTCAGGCTTCAGGATAAAATAGTGTGCATAATCAAATCCAACCTTATATCCTTTATCACAGGCTTGAGAAATGCTGATCAAATTGTATTGAAGACCTTCTACATGCAGCACATTCTAAAAGGATACCTTGCCATTTGTAAGTGTGCCTCTTCCAACAATCTTCCCTCTATTTTCATCACTTCCAAATGCAACAGGTCCTTCAAATTTTTGTTCATAATTGACAAGTGCATCTCTGTCACATGTCATGTGCTTGGAACACCCACTGTCCATATACCATATATCATTTCCATCAGTGGACTGTCCTCGCACATATAAACATAAGAAGATCAGTTACTGTTTGAAATACAAACTTCATCAGTTTGTATATCAAAATCATTTGATTCATTAACAGGAGGTGGAACTGGATCTTCATGCACAATCTCACATGAATCAACAGATTCATATCATACTTCACATTCACTTCAGTTTCTCAACTTCAATATGTTCAATCACAAGTTCTTCTTTCTTGATCACAGATTCTTTGGTCTTTCACTGAAATCCTCTGGGTTTAAACCCCTGCTTGAGTAAAAATTTCTCATCACCATTTAGGATTCCAGGTCTTTCTTTACCTTTTCCTTTTAAGCTAGACCTCTTTCCTCTGATAGTCTTGTCTGATTCACTAAATGATTCATTTAATTTTAAGACAACTTTCAGTCTCTTCTCCAATCTACTTTGTTAGCTTCATCATCAGCTGGATCCTTTTCACCTCTCAGGTACTTCTCATATTTTTCTCTGTATAGCTTCATATCTTGTCCAAAGTACCTGTCATGAATTATATACTTTTCTTCTTCTTCTTCCATCCAGCATGAGTCAGTGTGATGTCCATAAGAATCACACTTTTTGCACCAGACCTTTGCAAAACTCCCAAGTTCTTCTAGCTCCTTTTCATTTTTAATCTTATCACTTGGTTTTGGAAAATAAAATCCCAATGAGGTTTTTGCATAGGTGGTCTTGCTGAAATCAACTAGAATTGGTCCACACACTTCCAACTCTTGTGGATCATTTTCTTTTACAAACTTGACCTACTTCTTTTTCAATGGAGTGCATGATGGCCTTTCCCTCTTTTCATTCATAACTCTTCTTCTTGGTGCATAGTCAACATCTCCTATGTCAAACAGTTCATGATTTGAGAATATTGAATAGATAGGAGTAGTGAGATCAACATTGGAAGAACTTCCAGGTTTGTCATTCATGGGTCCAGATCTTTCACAAAGGTCAACCACCTTGTGTTCCCTTCTCATTCTTTCATAATGTTTCTTCAGTTTAGGAGTTAATCTGGGAACCTTTGGAATTCAATCACCATTGTTCTTCTTAACAGGCTTCCTTACAATCTTCTCATAAAGTTGACTTTTGACTCTTGCAACTGCAAGTGCTTCCCTCACTTGAGTATTTACTCCATCTTTCCTTAACTTCAACAGGTTTCTTTACCTTTTCAATTTGTGCAACATTCTCTTTTATCACAAACTCACTTTCTTTATCAACCATGACATTGTCATAAAGTTCTACAAATTGCTTCTAGCCCTAAAAAACACTTTTGAATTGCTTCAAGTATTCTTCTCTTTGCTCTTTATCTGCCTTAGTGAATATTTGTCACAAAAAGGAGGTGGTACCTTTTTATACTTCTCTTCAGGGTTCATTTTGTCTAGTGTCCCACAATGTTTCCTGTGAACACGAGATTCTTTAGGAAGTCCACTTGAATCACAAGTTCTGTGTTCCTAAGCTTTTCTTATATGTACAGCTTTTTCAACCCTTCTATTTCCACATTCAATTTTGATTGAACCAGGTAAGCTTGCATTCAGTCCTTTTCCAAACTCTTAATTTGATTATCATAGCTTCACTTGCTCCATAGACATTCAACATAACATCCTTCCTTCCACATTCACTTTTCCAATTTCCAACCTCTCTTTTAAGATCATCAATGATTATTAGAAGGTCAGAAATAAATGGTTCAATGATTACCGTAGAGTTTAAGGATTCTCCAATTTCATTCACCTTGGCCATGTATGCAACATTAGCCTTTTCCATTTCAGCTGCATAGTTGCTCCATTCAAACTCACAATCTTGTGGAATCATAGTCACTGCTACATTACCTTGGTCCCTGTTTTGATTTGCAGCGTTGGCAACTCCCCTATTTTGATTCCCCTGTATTTGCAATCGGTTATTTCTTTGCTGATGCTGGGTTTGTTGTTGCTGGGGTCTGTTTTGTTGATATGGATTTTGGTTCATGGGTTGGATCCTATGCTAATACCCTTGCTGATTTTGATTTTGGTTCTAGTAGAACTGAGTTTGGTCACTTAATTTCCATATTGCTTGTGAAGATTGCATTCTCTTGCAAAGTGACCAGGTTGCTGACAATTGTAGCAAATTGCCTTGGATTTGTCAAACCCAATCCTATCATTTGGACCAGCAAAATTTGTCCTTCCTGTTCTGTTAAATAATCTCTTGCCTCTTACTGCCAGCATAGCCGCTTTCCACTTCAAATCCGTATCTTCCAACTCATTAGCATCTATCTGTTCAAAGTCTTCCTGAACTAAACTAGTATGAATGATATTCTTTGCAACAAATACATTATATGACTCGGTAAACATTGAAAACAGTGCTTGGTACTCATTCCCCTGACTTGGAGCTTGAACAGATGGTGCATGTCCACTAGCAGTTGATGCATATTTATCTTCAATCATCTGTATGTTGAATCTCTACTGACTTGCACTATTCATTAAGCTTGTATCTGAAGGTTCTTCAATGATTGGTTGTTGAGATCTTGTTGATAACTTGCTCATAGGAGCCACAAGTGCATTTATCACTGAAAAGCTTGGCTTATCCTCCTTTAGCATGTTGTTCTCTATCATTTCATGTTCAGCTGCTTGTAAGAAAGAAATCACATCATCCAACTTGAAGTTGGGAAAATTTACCTTCTATCTAATGAACTTGCTCGCGGTCTACCATTCACCGAACAGGGATGTTAACAGTTTCTTGTTCAACATGAAATCAGAGATTTGTAAATCAGTGGTTCTGATTTCATTGACAATCGCCATGAATCTTTGCAAAACAAACTTCAATCTCTCACCCTCCTTGAACTTGAACCTGTCGAGTTGTTTCAATAGATCTTTCGTTATGTCCCTCAACTCGACATTTCCCGCAAAAATTTCAACAACAACATATCTTTAGAATTAGTGTCATGATTCACACTTGTTAAGATTTCCCATCAAAGTCCCAATTTCTGCATAGATAAGGCTTTGTCACCTCTTTTCTTCGTCAGCTTTTCCACTGTAGCATTGTTGTTTGGTGCCTGAGATGCAACATATGGTCCATCTTTAATGGAATTCCATAGTTCTGTGTCATTGTAGTTGACGGCAGCCTCAAAACAACACCTTCCATTTTATGTAGTTTTCTTGACCAAGCAACCTTGGTATCTTGTTAGTCGAAACCTCTTGTTCATCCATCTCTTCAGATCTAAACTCAGTCACGTCCAAACCCTTCCAAGCTTCAATCTTTGACTCAAAACCTTTAGTCTCGTGGCCTTCAGAGAGCTTACGAAGCACTAATACCACTTGTCAGGACCTGACCTAGTGCAAAACCTATGTACGCTGACAAGAACACACTAGATCTATGAACTCAAGGCCACTTGAATATCCCGGCGGAATCAGTATATTCAAGGGTTGGGAATAAAGGTTTGAATGATAATAAATATTCAGTAATAAAGATAGTAGACAAAGATTCAATTTTATTGAATAATTGTTAATGGAACAGTGATTAAATGCAAGGAATGTCTAGGGTTTCGTGACAGCGGTGGATGTACGAGGTTACACAAAGAGAATATTCGCTCAAGTGATTGTGCTCACGCATTCCGCAAAAGGCTCTTCTTACATTGTAAACGTAGGACTCTATTTATAGGCCCAGACATTCCTTCTAGAAACCCTAATGATTACATAATGAATGACATAAATAAATACAAGTGTAGACAAGTCTTCGGGTAAGATATATCCTTGTCGAGCAGACTTGTTATGCATAGCATGCTCGATACAAGTCTTCGAGCAGACATTACTTAGAATATTTTCAAATAGAAAATATTCTCCTCCAACAGACTTCAATCTTCATGATATATCCATGCTTTGCTCGAATAAGTCCTTTGAGCAAGCATGTTCTTCTAAATCTCTTAAATCTTGCCTTGTGACTTATTGTGAACAACCTTCAGCATACTCGGGTGTGAAGCTTGCTCAGACTGAACCATGCTCGAAGTCTATACTTAGAGCATTTGAGATCTTTCTTTATTGTATCCATGCTCGACCCACCAATGTGCCCAGAACACTTGGTTTAAGCTAGATAGATCAAGTTGTTTGCTCGATTGGCGATCCATACTCGATGAAGAACATCCTTGCTTGATGAAGTGTAGCTTGCTCGAAGCCTTCAACACTTAAAAGAAATTCCAGAAGATAGTCTTATAGCCATAAGACATCATGCTCGAGGTAGTGAAACCATGCTTGAACGTCTAGGCTTGCTCGAAGTCCATACTTAGCCATTTCTATGAGGAGGTTGAGAAGATTCCAATCTTCCTTGTAAAATTCCGACTCAACAGAAGAAACCATCGTTACCCCTCCTACATTGACACTCAGCATCATGAATCCGTTCCCAATTGTTGCATCTCAACTTAATACGCCTTATGAATACACAGATTATGTTTCTAAGTAATTAAAGAGTTTTTTTGTTGATGAGAAGATGGAGATTAAGTAGACTATATTTAATGGCCCGACATCAATTAAATTGATGAGGCAATTCTTATATATATATATATATATATATAGAGAGAGAGAGAGAGAGAAAGAGAGAGAGAGAGAGCGAAAAGTTAACATACAAATGAAATTAGCGTGCTAATTGTGAGAATCAAGAGTACCGTAAGTATATATACAAGTAGAACAATTATGTAATTATTTAACCATGAAATATACAAATTACATAAATTACCAAATGCAAATACTACATATGATACATAAACACAATTCAAAATACACATATTACATAAAAAAGTACACAAATTACATAAAAGAATACACAAATTAACATGTTACTTAGGTGTTAGTAAAAACCATAATTGAAAAAAATATAAGGATTTAAAGCAACAATTCATATGTATTACTATTTGCTAGGGTAAAATGAGAGGAGATACTAAACAATGATATGACCAAAATTTTGACCATATATATAAAAAGAATACTAATTTATATAAATTAAATAAATAATAAACGAGATGAGTCAAAGCTTGAAAAAACAGCACATGAGCCGGGTTCATGCTTTAAATAAGATCTTGAATCAAGCCGAGCTCGAGCCCGAGCCCGTGCAAGTCAATATGAGCCGAGCTCAGGCTCAGCTCATTTACAACCCTAAAGATAAACGATAAACAATTATTAACTCTTGTTAAGAGTTCACCAAATGCTTATAGCATAATTCCAAAAAAAAAACAAAAAAACACAACACCAACCAAATCCAACGATTCATGTGTTAAATTTTTATTTACATTAAAAAAACAAAAAAAAAGAAAATTAAAAAACAATTGATATAAAAAAAAAATCTTATACAATTTTGATTAAATATAAATAATCATTAAGATATTAACACATAGAAAAATAAAAAATATATATAAGAGATAAATAGATAGTGATAATATTGATGGTTGATGTGACAGGAATAAAGATAAAGAACAATTTACAAAATCACATTTTTTATTTTATTTTAATAATTGTGTTATGAGGTGGTTTAATATCATCCACACATTCACTTTTCAAGTTCTTAAAACCCCTCTTTAGTTATGAAAACCATGGAAACCTCATCTGGTCATAGATTTGCTTTGATCAAAGGTTTAAATTGATTGTTGTACTTTTGGATCGAATTTGTTATTTTAATTGGTAATGGTACAGAAAAGGGTAATATGGTAACTTTGTTTTTCTCTCTTTCTTCATTGTACTCTCTCTCTCTCTGAGTTTTGAATACTTTTAACTCTTTCTCCTGCCACTTTGAATTTTTTTCACTTGAGTGTGGCCAAAAAGTCCATACGTGTACTAACCATTTAGGTGGAACCATATGATTGATTTTTTAATATTACTTTTGAAAACATAAGAGTGTATGCTATATAAGATAATTCAAAACAAACTTTGTTCTTTTAATGTTAAAAATTATTCACAATCCATTTAAAATGTTAATTCGAAAACAAAATTCATATCAAATCTTATGCAAACAAAAATATAACGTCTCTTGAGTTACATAACAAAAAAATAGCATAAAACAAGTAACTCCAAAAACAAGAAAAAATTCTTTGCTCTATTTAATTTACATTACACAAACATGTAACTACTCAAAAATGTAACTACTCAATCCCTTCGTTACTTGATAATTTTCATCTTCATCTTGAACACCAAAATCCCTTCACATACAAACAAAACAAGTTCAATGCTTAAAACATGAAAAATATGTAATTACATATGTTTATAAATACAATAGCCTGTTAATGATGTTACCAATTTGTTGGGATTTATATTTTAGACCGTCGCATTGAATTATTATCATTACGGGTGAAAAATAATTAATATTTTTGGTCTCAACCAAGGGTAGATGGCTTGAAGACCAAGACATGCTAGACTAGTATAAATAGATGTATTTGTTAATTTGTCTAGTATGAGCGTATTGTGTATTGTGTGAGATCTAGGGTTTTATCTCTTAGAGAGAGCCGCCGCCTCCAGGATGAGCGCTCCTGGAGGTGGCTGATCTTTATTGTATGTATGAGTGCTCTGTATGACAATCTTTTGACTAATGAAATCATACTACCACTTCTTTATTTGTGTTTCGATTACATATATTTGTTCATCCAGTCTATTATTCATTGTAATCGATTCAGGCTCTCTCCCAAACACTACTCATCCGTTCAAAACACCTTTCAAGAGTGAATACGATTCGATCCTAGCTCAGATCCGAGTTCCACCGTTAATAACGACCATTATTCACGCTTCCGCACCGGGGCTCGTGTAACGTCCGTTAATTTCCGAAAAAAAAGGTTTAATCTTGTAGTGTTATGTACACCTTTCGGGCTTGACCCGACATTCTCCCGGGAGCTCCTTGCAAACCTCGTAAACGTTCTCACTTAACTTTCCACCCAAATTGCTACATACTTCAATTTGGAGGGACTTGGATGTAACTATTTTATATCATAAAACAAAAGAAAACTCTAACCCTAAACCTATTTGCAGCCGTCAGACCTGGACCCCCCTGCTCGTTTTTCTTCTGCCCAGCCAAGTTTCAGCCGTGAAAACTTCAATTCAAGGTCGGTTTTATGATTCCCCATGTCTTTTACACCTTAATTGATCATATTAACGCGCTTATTGGTCGTTAAGATTGAGATTTGATGATAACAGCTTGCTGACAGATTCGTATACGTTTATTGTAGGGTCTGTAACGCGATGTTAATCCACTGTTTTTGATCGATTCTTGATTCCATCATGTTCTAATTTGATTCTAGTTTCCAGAAAGGTATAATACGTAATTTTTGGACGAGATTTGAATAGTTTTTATGATTTTATAAAATCGAGTGTCAAAGCTGATGCGGGATGTCGGATTCTGGTTTGTCTTCCCGACATCATAACTCTTTTTCAACAAGTCCAAATTAGTTGGTTCCACTTCTGGAACTTAATATTTTGAGTTAAGAATCAAACCCAATTGGAATCATTTAATTTTGTTTGGTAATGAATTTTATAAAAATAAAACCATTTTGTTGCGCAGCTGAAATAGCTGCACATACCTTTCTGTATTGGAAGAATTTTTATGATTTTTGTGTCCACTAGAAAAATATAATAAAAATATCTTTATAAACTTAAGATATTTATGCAACACTGGTAAAAATTTAATAATTTAATTCCATGGTTTTCCTATGTAATAAAATACATCTTTGCATGCTAACATCTGCATCTTATATTTGTATTGATCGATAAGTTCATTTTAGGCTTAACCGGTGGCTGCCCTTTCTCGCATCTTTCGGGGCTGTTATAATTGAAGTTCGTGCTCTGTCAACTTCCTAGGTATGTCACTTACAACATACTAAAAATTTCTTGGCCAATGGAGGTGTTTAGGTCGGTCAATCGATTTTAGTTCGAAAACTAGGGTTTATCAGGTGTAGAATTGTAAATTTTTGATTTTGATGCGTTAATCGGTTGGATGACCAACCGAATCAGTTTGCATGGCCCTAGGGGAGTCTAAGGGCTGTGGGAAAATTATATTTTTGATACTCGGGGCTGTTTTGGTTGGTGATTGGTCAATCGAGTCGACGGTGCACGAATTTTTGTTTAAATGTTAAATTGAAAGTTGTAAAAAGGAACCGTCAACCCTATCAACTCGGGTGACATAATTATGATGTAAGAAAAGGTTAAGATGGGAATTTAGTCCATTTGGGGCTGATTCGTTTGACAATTGGTTTTAAGATTTATTATGCGCGTATTCGACTCGATTTGATTACCGGCGGGTGAGTTGTGCATCAAGGTTAGCCCCGGCCATAATCGTAGGATGGATTTGGCTAGTTGAAGGGATTTGGCTAGTTGAAGGGTTTTAGGGCTGAGGTAAAGTAATTGGGTTTGGGTTGGGCCTGGGGCCAAGTGTTGGGCCTGGGGCCAAGTTGTTAGGCCTTGGGCCAAAGTATTGGGCCTTGGGCCAAGTAGTTTGGGCTTGGGCAAAGTGGTTGGGCCTTGGGCCAAGTTGTTAGGCCTTGGGCCAAAGTGTTGGGCTTGGGCGGCCCATTAGGCAAGTGTGTCCTTGCGGTTTAGTTTAGTAACGCGTTGTGTATAATTTACAGGCCCTTGCTTGTGATTGTGCACTTAGGGATTTCCTAGCTCGTTGCAGGTGTTCGATTGATTCAGGTGAGTTCATGATGCCCTTTTTACTCTTTTACGTTTTGGGCTAGCATACACAACGAAATACAATTTTAAACGATTTTACTCGTTAAAATGATTTGAATAGTTTTACATGGTCTCACTCGTGATGGTGCATTTTGAAAGCTATATTTGAATTATTTTATATGCCTTAGGATATTTTAGACTCGTTCATGGTCTTGTGTCCTTAAGGTTACATACACTATTGATGGTCTAGACTTGAGGACATTAGCACACTTGGTAGTAATTGAATATGAGTAGACCTATCTACTTAGTTCCCGTATGGGATGATATATATATATATATATATATATATATATATATATATATATATATATATATATATATATATATTTATGTAGGAATATATATATATGTATGTATATATGGAGGTATGTATGTACGTATGAGGATGTGTACCTTATAGCCTACGATTGTGTAATGATATTTAGTTTCTCGTGACTAAGAATGATGTATGTAGGCTTATTGATGTGTGTGTGTATGGTGATTCACGGCCGGGTCAAATATATTACTCGGGTTGTACCCGTGGTGGAGAGGCCCCGTGTGACGTGATCACCATTTTGGCAGGTCAAATATATTACATGGGTTTTAAAATCCTGTGATAAAGAGGCCCGTTGATGTTGAGCCGTGATCGGGTCAAATATATTACTTGGGGAAGACCCGGGGTGAGGAGGCTCGTATTACGTGCTTGGATGTATGAGCCGGGATCGGGTCAAATATATTACTCGGGTTGCACCCGTGGTGAAGAGGCCCGTACCCCGTGCCTGGATGTATGAGCCGAGATCGGGTCAAATATATTACTCGGGTTGTACCCATGGTGGAGAGGCCCGTATCTCGTGCTCGGATGTATAAGCTGTGATCGAGTCAAATATATTACTCGGGTTTGACTCGTGGGGGAGAGGCTCGTGTCACATGCTTAGGTCTTACAGCGTCCGGGTCAAATATATTACTCGAGTCTTGACTCGTGGTGGAGAGGCCCGTGTACGTGTGTTCGACGATGATTGTATTACTTGGTGAATTATATATAATTTATTTTATTTATACCTTCTCTATTGTTTATAACTATAGCTTTGAAATAAAGTATGAATTATTGTTTATGAAAACTTGAACTCACTCAGCTCAAGCTGACTTTGTGTGTATGTTAGATTGACTTTTAGGTTGAGGATTAGAGATTTTCGCTTGGACGTGCTAGAGACTACTCGGACGGTTGAAGGCACATCTAGTCGAAGAATTAATAACGTGAACTGTTTCTTTTAAATTATTACCATAAGTATTTAAATTTTGATTTTGGTCACTCTCCCGGGTTTTGGGAATTTTGATGTTTTCTATTCCGCTGTTTACTACTCTGAAACGATTTTAATGAGACGAAGATTTCAAATAAAACGAATATTTTATTTACAATTGATTTTGGACACCTGTACCCGTGTTTTGGGATTTTTAGTACTTAAACTTTTTCGCTGTTATTTACTCTGAACTTTCTTTAAATACAAAGAATCGTTTGGTTTTAAATTTTGTGAATTTGTAGATGTGATTACCAACTGTAGGATTCCCGGGATTCGGGGTCTTACAGCTCGGGTCTTGTCAGTTGGTATCAGAGCAGGGTTGCCGAATCGTTCAGACTAACCGCTGAATCTGATTCATATCGCTCTTGAATCCACCACGGATGTTAAACCGATGAGGTTTGTTGAAAAAATTTTAGGGTTTTGAAGTTATTTGATGATTTGGGTAAAATTTATGTGGATTGATGTTTGGGTTGATGAATCGTTCAGAGATTCAACATCAATTTCATGTTTATTTGGTCATATCGGTCCAGATCTGATGTAACAGTATTTTTAGCTCGTTTTGGTGCAAAACTGTTATTAAAGATGATTTTCAGATCTCTAACGGCTGTTGATAGATTGAAGATAGATGGTTGATATCAAGATGACTGGAATATTGCTACAACGATTAATTTCAGATGAAGAAGCTTGGTTCTTGATCTGAAAATTAGGGTTTTATGTGCTCATAATTGTTTCTGATATGAGTGTGCTGCTTGAACAGTAAAGGGAATATTGAAGAACATTGCTGATGGTATATAGAAGTCAAGAATGAACAGGTACTAGGAGCAATCTAATCATTGTTCGTAGCAGCAGATGGAAAATGCTGAGGGAATATTCAAGCAGGTTATGTATTGGAAAATCATTGATTGATGATGCAGAAGAAAGGTCTGTTGTTCAAGCATCGATATGTGTACCCAAAAGGTATCTTATCTATTGCTCGAGCATAATGGACAAGACTATCATGAAATATTAGGAGCACTAGGAAATGTTTCTGCTGTTCGAGCATCAATATGTTTACCCGAAAGGTATCTTATCAATTGCTCGAGTACAGTCGACAAGTCCTGAGCTGTCATGAAGTATTACGAGCACAAGGAAATGTTTCTGCTGTTCGAGCATCGATATGTTTACCGAAAAGGTATCTTATCTATTGCTCGAGCATAGTGGACAAGTCCTGAACTTTCATGAAGTCTTTCGAGCACAACGGAATGATTCTGCTGTTCGAGCATCGATATGTTTACTCGAAAGGTAGCTTATCGATTTCTCGAGCATGCAAAGTCGAGCACATCAAGTTTGGATTCGAGCACATGAACCCCGAGCACATCCTTGTTTATCTCAACAATCTATCTTTTGGTGTCGAGCACACTTTGGCTCCTAAACATGCCCATGAAAAGAGAAAAAAAAATACAAGTGTTTTCGAGCACACTTTTGCTTTTGAGCATGATCAGGAAAAGTTAGAAAAAGACTATGTATTTTCGAGCAAGGTCTCAAGCATGGTCTCGAGCATGCTCGAGTAAAGACAGAAGTATGCTCGAGTAACGAAAGAAAAATACAAGTGTTTTCTCGAGCAAGGTTTCGAGCAAGCCCTCCAGCATGCTCGATAAAAGAAAAACACAAGTGTTTTCGAGCAAGCCCTTGAGCAAGCTCCCCAGCATGCTCAATGAAAGACAAAAAAAAAACACAAGTGTTTTCAAGCATGCTTGAGTAAAAACTGAGTATGCTCATGAATGGACTTTGACTTATGTGTGCTCGTGGACTGAATCCATGCTCGTAACTGAATTACACTTGAGATTTTTGGTGCCGTTGACCGTTTGACCAAGCTGAGCTTTATGGAAGATATATACCAAGGGTATTTTGGTAAATTTTATCCAATCAACAACAAGCAAAAGGAAATCAAAGCTTTATCAATTTTTCACAGACTTCATCAAAGAGCTTTACAAGAACAAGTGTTGACCAAGCTTACAGATTTAATCACTTATGAGTGTCAACCAACATAATGTTTTGTATATCTTTGTTTATTACAGAATCTACAAACTTGATAAGGATGGTCAAGGTTGTTTCACCCATATTTGATTTGAAGACACAATTTTCAAAGACAATTGCAACGAAATTGGGGGAGTAAAAATTCTTGAATTTCATTGCAAATTGCATGCTTCAAATCAAGTGAAAAGACTCAAGTTAAGGAAAAGTTGATCAAGATCGATAATCCAAGATTCTTTAGAGATGTTTCATTGTTTGTGAGTTTTCAAATTTCCTAGTACGGTTGAGAAGATAGAGTCATCACTAGTAACATGGTGAACGGATGATCACTAGAGTTTAACCTCCTATGAAAACAGTCACTTGACAATCAAGAATGGGTTATGGTTGACTTGAATGCTATCTTGATTCAGGGAATGGTTTGAAGATGATTTACAAGGAAAGAAACAAGTTTGAAGAATGGAAGATTATTTGATGATCACATTGAGTTTATTTCTTTTTGTGCTGACCTTGCTACTTGAAGTTGATCTTTGAAGTTCAAAGCCTCGTTCATATGCCGATACAACTGTATCCAAAAGTGATATAAGAGATATGATTCGAAATGAACAATGGGAGAAGCTTAACGTGAGGGGGAGAAGTTCAACGAAAAACAACGGGTTTTTGAGGTGATCATGGAAGAAATTCGATGGCATCGGTCTAAGGGGGAGATTGTTGGGATTTATATTTTGGACCGACGCATTGAATTATTATTATTTGGGTGAAAAATAATTAATATTTTTTGTCTCAACCAACGGTGGATGGCTTGAAGACCAAGACATGCAAGACTAGTATAAATAGATGTATTTGTTAATTTGTCTATTATGAGTGTATTGTGTATTGTGTGAGATCTAGGGTTTTATCTCTTAGAGAGAGCCGCCGCCTCCAGGATGAGCTCTCCTGGAGGTGGCTGATCTTTATTGTATGTATGTGTGTATGTGTGAGTGCTCTGTATGACAATCTTTTGACTAATGAAATCATACTACCACTTCTTTATTTGTGTTTCTATTACATATATTTGTTCATCCAGTCTATTGTTCATTGTAATCGATTCAGGCTCTCTCCCAAACACCACTCATCCGTTCAAAACACCTTTCAAAAGTGAATACGATTCGATCCTAGCTCAGATCCGAGCTCCACCATTAATAACGACCATTATTCGCGCTTCCGCACCGGGGCTCGGGTCTTGTCACAATTAAGTTTACATATATTTAAATATATAACAAATATATTAAATAAGAGTACATATTTTATTAAATATGTAGCAAATATATTAAGTTTAAATATCTAACAAATTTTAAATAATATACAAATTTTAAACATCTAGTTACATATGTTTATAAATACAATAGCCCATTAATGATGTTACCAATTAAGTTTACATATTTTTAAACATGTAACAAATATATTAAATAAGAGTACATATTTTTTTAACATATTACAAATATATTAAGTTTAAATGTTTTTTAATATTTAACAAAGTCTAAATAATTTACATATTTTAAATATGTAATTACATATATTTATAAATACAATAGCCCGTTGATGATGTTACCAATTAAGTTGACATAACTTTATTAATTTTATATATTAGTTTGTGTCTAAATAAGTCCCAATACATAAATACTAATTGTTATCCAGATGCCAAATACATTTAAATAGCAGGTGGGTTGAACCTTGCTTGAAAAAAAATATAGCTCGGCTCAAATCATTTACAAACCAAACTAGTTTAACTACGCTTGTTTGCAAGCTAACTAGCGAGCTAGCTCGAATTGCTTCATTTACAAAGCGAGCAAGCTCGAATGGGCCCGTCTACAAACTGATCTAGCTCGACTCAGCTCATTCACAAACTGAGCAAGCTTGACTATGCACACTTACAAACCAAACCGAGCATGATTTGAGCCTTGTTCAGATTGGTTTATGAACTGGAGATAATCAAAACACCCAAACCTTATCATTTTATTAATTATTGAATTGTTTTATTTCTATATTCAAATTCATTTTAAGCTATTTTAAAGAAAGCAACATACAATTGACAAGCAAACCAAAAAAACAAAACTATACCGAAAAAAATATAACAATTACCCTTTGAAAAAACAGGAGATTGGTCATTAAATTGCTCAGTAACCTGAATCATAATCAACAAAACAAATCATCAATATCAAAACTTGCATAATGAAAATTTAGTATGGATGAATAGCTTAGCCGCGACAAGCTAGGGCCCTGTTTTCGAGGTGGAAGATGCAGCGGTGCAATCAAACATTCTAATTAGCATATAATAATATTGAAAGCAACCTATTTTCATACTAAACCAGGCGGCGAGTAGAGGTGGTTAGGAGGCGCCGCTAGGTTTTCAAACGACATCGGGAGCCGTTGTCGTTGCCGGCTGTAGATGGGCGGTGGAGTTGACGGTGAAGATAGGAAGGCGGAGATGGTGAGGAGTAGATGCGATATCATCGGAGGTGGTGCATTCGGTAGTGTTGTGGTTGTGGTAGATTATGTTGCCCTTGGAATAATTAGAGAGAGAACATCAAGTTTTCTAAATGGAGATTGGAAAGAGATGATGAGATTTTGTAGATAGAATGAAGGTATTAAAATAGATCGATGGAGAGAGGGAGAGTAAATATAAAAACAATCTGACACATTTTTTTTGGAAGAGGTGATGGATATGAGTAAAAGACCATAGTACCCTTCTACGATTATGAAAAGAAAAGTTAGATATTGATGACTATGTCTACGTGGAATTTTGTTAGCCTTTCATTGGCTTTTCAGGGTTTTTTCAAGTGAATTTTCAATTTATACTTAGCCTATATATATATATGTATGTATGTATATGTAGATAATGGTTCAAATGCGAATAATGAGTTTCCTAGGAATGGTAAGAACCAATAGATTTTTGGTATGTGGCATTATAATCTATGGTGAAATAATAATTCTAGAAACTATGTTGGTTTTGGTAATTTTAAATCTCAACCATTGATTAACATGATCTAATGGCTATGAGTTATTCCTAGTATTCCTAAAAAACTACTTTTTAGTATAACCCTCCCTTATATATATGTAAGTGCACGGATTTGGTGTCTGTAGCTGTTCGAATAGGCTAGGGGTAGTTTAGTCTTTACACTTAATGTATAAAGGCTCATTCGCTAAGCATGTTTAGCGAATGAGGTCTCATTTGTTAAAGACTAAGCATATTCGTTAATGTAAGAGTCCATTCGTTAATACAGTGTAACGAATGGCAGCTCATTCGTTAAGGTATACCCATTCGCTAAGGGTGTTTAGCAAATGGGGCAATGGAAAGACCTTATTCGTTAACCTTGTTAAAGAAAGAGAGGTCTCATTCGTTACTACAGTTATAACAAATGAGCCAAGCCTATAAATAGGCCTTCCATAGTTAGAATGCAGAGAGATCTGTGCCATATTTATCCCCCGTACCGTTACCATGCCGGATTTTCTCTAGATGTCCTTAATGTATCTTCATCCTCTATAATGTATTAATTAACGTATTAATGTATGAACATGACTTAACATATCGATTTGCGACTAGTTCCTGGCTCATAAAGGTTCAAATAACGTTTTTACAGCTGGTATCAGAGCCGGAGGTTGCTCGTGATACAGTGTTCGTCTTCATCGGTTTTAATGTATAGATTGATCGGATTTGGAAGTGAATCGGTGATTAATTGATGAAATTAATTAAAGATTTAGTTCCTGATCAAAACCTGAGCATTTGTAATGTATTTTGGTTTTCAATTGACTGTTTGATCAAAATCTGCCATGGATGAACCTTTGATTTGCAGATCTGAATTGACCTGGATTTAATGTATGGCTGATAAAATTGATAGTTGCATCAGATTCGTGGTGTAAATCCGAGTATTAGTTTGAAATCTAGTGATGAATTATGAGGTTTTGATGTATCTGCTATGGATGAGGTTGAAGATTTGCATTTTCCGGCGAGAAACCCGTTTTTCTGATGAAGATAACGGAATTTTCCGGCGACCAACAACCCATTCTTTAATTTAAACTCATTTGTTAACGGAGTGTTAACGAATGAGCTCATTTGTAACATCCGCATTCTTAGAAGTATAAATAACAGAAAGTTTTATAAGTAACTGTGTGTCGTTAACTTAATTGGGTGTGTTAATGTTTGGGTAATAAATGGAATTAATATTGTGAGTGGGTTGTGGGGCCCATAGTCCCCTATATAAACCCAACCCCTCCTTCCTTTCACCACTTTCATTTCCTTTCACACACACACTCAAGAACACACACATTTTCTCTCAAACCCGAATCCAAGTCCGGGCAAAAGTAAGGAAGGCTTTGGTGTTTAAGTGTCTCAAACAAAAAGAAAACGTCCAGATCTATATATTGTTCAGTTCAGAACCGAACCCGAAGAAAAAGGTGAGTTTTGGTTAAAAAGGTTAAGTTTTATGATCAGCTCCGACATGCAAACTGATATCTTAGTAGATCGGGTGTAAGATGTAAGAAAAACATAAACTTGGTGAGTCATAACCTCACGGGTATGATATAGGACAAAGAGGTGATGTTGGGACCTCATAAAACACAGGTATACAAAGTTGGTACGACCCAAAAACTATAAAAAGGGTAAAATCGAGTCCTAAGGATGAGTCACAGAGTAATTTAGCTTAAAATGGCAAAAGTAATGAAAAGAATGTTATTTTCGCATGAGTCGACTTCGCATCGCACAGCCATGCGAAGCGAAATAAATATTTCGCATCGCATGACCATGCGAAGCGAAAAAGGCTTCATGCGAAGCGAAAAAGTCATGCGAAGCGAAAAAGGCTTCATGTGAAGCGAAGAAGTCATGCGAAGCGAAAAAGTCATGCGAAGCGAAATTCTTCCATGTGAAATTCTTCCATGCAAAATCTCATGAAATCCATTTTCTGATGCATTTCACGAAATTCTTCCATGCGAAATTCTTCCAGCTCAATCCCAGCCAGGGGCTCTGCCCCTTGGACCCTGCTAGGGGTTGCCGCTCCTAGACCCCACTACCAGGTGCAGCCCGTTAGTTGAGGGTAGAAGTAGTTGAAATAGATAATTGATACTTGTGCCTTGTTACACAGTTAGCCGTGCACAGCTCGGGAAGGGGATCACTATTAACGGCGAGAGAAACCGACTTCAGGTGAGTTTCTAGCCCCATTTATATGTTATGTTTTCGGGGCTGCGTGCATACTCAATGTGATTTGTTAATACACTTACATTAAGTGGTAAGTGTATGCCGTATGAATGTTTATAAATAGACCTGATTAGTATAAAAAGAGTTAAACGTATGTGTGAAGAGGTATATGAGAATAGATATAACTACTGAAAGAATGGTATATATGAGGTGTATAATGTATGAATGGTATGTATAATATGTATAGTTTAATGTAGAAAGGGTTGCATACCCTAATAATATATGCGAATAATGAAAGGGTTGCATACCCTAATAATATAGGCGAAGAACAGAGGGTTGCATACCCTAATAATATATGCGAAGAATAAAGGGTTGCATACCTTACTAATATATGCGAAGAAATAAGGGTTGCAGACCCTAATAATAGCTGCGAAGGTTATAGGGCGAAAGGCTCTTTAAAACGTAGAACAGTTATGTATGTATAAAAATAACGAAGGTAAGTAAAAGTATGAAAGTAAGAATGAATGTAATATGTGTCTTCGGATATATATACACACGTGAAAGAATAGTATGAATGTATGGAAGTACGAGAGTAAGAACGAACGTACTATGTGTCTTCAGACATATATATATGTATACATGTGTAAGAATGTGAATGGAATGTACGTTACCTGCTTATCTAGAACTCACTCAGCATAGCTGACTTTTAGTATGCACGCAGGTAGATAGGTTGAGGCAGCTGGCTTGAGGAGGGACACGTGGCATGGACTGGAGAGACTGGCATCTCGGGATAGAAGTGCTATGAATTGTGATGTCATGTTAAGACAATTCAAATTTTGTTTAAGACAAAATTTGCTGTTTTTGTAATATGATGGTGAATGTTTAATTATTCCTCGAAAGTTTTAATTAACTCTGATTTTAGAACTTTATTTATGAGTAAATCCAACGCTAAAGTAGGTTTACCCGGAACGAGGCCTTACATCATTCGTTAAAGGTTTAACGAATGTGACCTTAATTCATTAAGGAGTCCTATTCGTTCAAGGAATAACAAATGTGAGTTCACTGTTCATACGAATGAGGGATGTAACGTATGTGGACATTCGTTATGAGTGTTAACAAATGTGATTTAACGTATAAGGTCATTCGTTATGAGATTTAACGAGTGTGATCCATTTATTCAAGGGTAACGAATGTGGTTGGAAATTGGACGAATGTGATACTGTTCAAACGAATGTGAACAGTGTAACGTATGAGGATCTTAAAAAAAAAGTATTTTCGGAAAATTTTCTTAAACGAAATTTTTCGGGGATATTTTAAATATACGGGATACTCTTCTAACAAAATTTGGTGATATATTTTTCGGCCGACTTTTCACGCATATCGAGGGGCCGAGGGGGAGTAACCGGTTAAGTTAATGAGACGTTTATTGAATATTTTATTAGAATTGCTCAAGACTTTGCCTAATTTGTCAAGAAAAGGGGGAGATATAACTTCTAAGGAGTTTATTCGATTGATATCTTCCTACCTTCGCAAGTGTTTCTTGAAAATTACTACAATTCGGGTGGTAATATATAACGTCTAAGAAGTTTATTCAATTGATATCTTCCTACCTTCGCAAGTGTTTCTTGAAAATTACTGCAATTCGGGTGGTAATACGTGACTGCAAAGCTACGTTTGACCGAGTTCAAGACTGTGTTTGTTATTCGATTGGTGATTGAGTTGTTCGAGATTATGAACTGACTATGTGGGATACGAGTGTCTATCTGTTTACTTCTTTCTGAGGGAATTTGATCTTGACTATGTTGGCTACGAGTATTCGGCGGATTGCTTCTGTTGAAGGGGATAATTCTTGAATGGGTTGATTTGATTGAGGAATATACGGGTCTTGTTATTGGATTGAAGAATCTGATCGTTCGGGATTGATTAACGAAGGTTGGAACTCTGAATCATATGCCCAAAACAAAAGCACATCTTAATGAATGGGATGTCGAAGATCTTCAAAGAGTGATATTTTGGGATAGACGTTATCGAGAGAGTAAAGACCGAAGTGAAAGATGTTCAATGATCGGGTTATTCAAGAAGATGGTGACAAGGTCAAATGTAAAGACATTATTTCTTTACCAGGTGCGACAGATTGCCGATGACTTGTTGCTCATTGATTCATTTGATCGAACTATATCATATGCCAGTTGGATGATCGGAAAGATCACCTGGAGATGCTTATTTGAGGGGGAGATCTGATACGAGTAGCTACAAGTTGTTGGTTTGCTTATAAAGAGTTATATTTTCTTTGTTCGCACAAGCCCAAGAATCATCAGCCAAGGGGAAGGTTGGTTGTATGGCTGATGATATGCAGATAAAGTATTAATGGTTAAAGTATTCAACTTTAACGTATTCGACGTTAACGTATTCGACGTTAATTTATTCATCGCTAAAGTATTAAAGGATAAAGTATTGGATGCTAAAGTATTGGAAATCATTCGACAGCTACCGACAAGGGGGAGTTTGTAAGTGCACGGATTTGGTGTCTGTAGCTGTTCGAATAGGCTAGGGGTAGTTTAGTCTTTACACTTAATGTATGAGGTCTCATTCGTTAAAGACTAGGCATATTCGTTAATGTAAGAGCCCATTCGTTACTACAGTGTAACGAATGGCAGCTCATTCGTTAAGGTATACCCATTCGCTAAGGGTGTTTAGCGAATGGGGCTATGGAAAGACCTTATTCGTTAACCTTGTTAAAGAATGAGAGGTCTCATTCGTTACTACAGTTATAACGAATAAGCCAAGCCTATAAATAGGCCTTCCATAGTTAGAATGCATAGAGATCTGTGCCAACATGACTTAATGTATCGATTTGCGACTAGTTCCTAGCTCGTAAACGTTCGAATAACGTTTTTACAATATATATATATATATATATATATATATATGAGAGGTTTATCCTAAAAGCAAGTAGTTTCCTAAGAAGGCTAGGAATAAATGAATAAATTATAGCCATTGGATCATGTTAATCAATGGTTGATATTTAAAATTACCAAAAATCGACATAGTTTCCTAGAATTACTATTTCACTATAATTTGTAATGCCGCATGTCCAAAATCTGTAGGTTCTTACCATTTTTAAAAAACTTCTTATTTTTATTTAAACCCTTTTCTATATATATATATATACATATATATATATAGATATATATATATATATATGTCTTAATTAATTATGATTGAAATCATTTTCTAATTGGTTATGATTTGTTGGATCAATAAATCTTAAAAGAAATGAAAATTTTCAGAGTCGAGATAGTGTGATGGAGGAGGAGATGATTTTAATATGAAGAATTGGCCAATAATAATTTCAACTAATAATCTAACCAATAAAAACACAGCTATTGGTCTCAATTTAATAGATTGTTAACTTCGTTTACTTTTTCTTTGTAAGTCTTTTGAAATGACCAAATACCCTCCCTAATAAATAAATAAGAACTAAAATTAGTAAAATGCCTTTTGTTATTAACTTCTTTTTTAATTCTAAAAAGATATCCCGTGTAAATTAGCATTGGAGTAAAGTGCCAAAATCATCCCTGATGTTTGGCTATTTATGCGATTTTCGTCCAAAAAGTTACTTTTTTGCAACTGGACCATTGATGTTTCTTGCTTCTTGCTAATTACGTCCAATTTGCTAACTCCGTTAATTTTCGTTGTTTAATGAGGGGTAACTATGTCTTTTTACCAATTTATTTAATTTGTTATTATTTTTTAACTCAATTAAATCCTCATCTTCATCATCAGTGTAGCCTCACCCACCAGAGGAAACATCACAGGCTCGTCGTCACTGCAACGTCGCCGCACTGGCAACCACCCCAAACTTCATTTAATATTTACCCACCTTCTCCATCGATCTTCTCCTCTTTCCAACACCACCAAGAACATATACTTTTCTGGTGAATGTTCACCACCACCACCAACCCAAAACGTAATCTATCGCCGCAACGAAAACCAGATTCATTACGAGAACTCACCCCACCTTCTCCACCCCTGTCGAATCAATCCAAAGCAAAGCCAAATCGCACTAGAATGAAACCAAATTTGTTTAGAGATTGATAGTGTGGATTGGATTAGGTGGTTTGAGGCCTTGATTTGTTGGGTATATGACTTGCAATTGGTTGAGTTACCGGAATTAAGGCATCAAAAGGGGATGGCGGCTGGAGAAATGGCGGTGGTGGGGTTTGACCGGAACACATGATGCTATTGGAGACCAAGCCCTTGTGTTTTTCATTTTTTTAAAGCCCCAAATCAATCCAAAACAAAACGCAGAGATACTGTTTCAACTTGTTGAATGTAAGAGTCCAACCCACCATGTTCAATCGACCATATTTCTTGGGTTTAGATTCCCTAGAACATCATCCGGTCAACAAAAAAAGAAGAAGACAAAAATGGAAGTTCAGTTTTTTTTTTAAGTTCAGGCGAGGGTAAGTTGGAAGGGGTTAGGGATTGGGGATGATATTAATTTATTGTGTATGTATTCTACCAAAAAGACATAAATGACCCTTCTTTCCTTGGTGAAAAGTCGATTATACCCTGACTTAACGATGAATACTAACGGAGTTAACTATATGGACGTAATTGGCAAGAAGTGGGAAGCGTCAATGGTCCAGTTGCAAAAAGAAAACTTATTAGACGAAAGTCGCATAATTAACCGAACCTGAGAGACGATTTTGGCACTTTACTCTTAATATTGGAAAAAAAAATAACCATTTCTTATAAACGTGTGGGTAAAACATCCATGTGAATGGATGAAATTTTTCAAAAAAAATTTATGGTGTATGTCTCCTAAACAGTGATTCTAATAGTATATATATGTACCTCATGTAACAAAGGAAGATATACATTTTGACAAAGTTACTAATTATATATCTCTCCTATTTTCTTGTTTTTATCATCTTCAAGTTTAAAGAATACATTGATAATTGTCGTTATAATTTAGTGGTAATATTATAACATGTTATCAGCACGAATTGCTTGTGGCTTAATCAAAAGATCAACCAAGTAAGAAGACGTCAATCATAAACAAGGTAAGCATATCATTAATAATGATTAAAAAGATAACTATAATGATAAAACAAAATAAATATAACAAGACATCTTATTAAAAACTTTTACTAATTATGGAACTAATAACTCTCTAACCTTTACTTACTATTTCTATAGTTTTTATTCATGTACAAATGATTATTTATGTATCATAAACAAGTTCATTATTTTATTCATGTACTATAGCTTTTATTTATGTACTAATTTTACATCTTATTTAATAGATTATCATTTATATATCATTTATTCTATTACTTACAAAATAATTTATATATATATATATAATCGTTGATGAAATGGTCATATAGCCGTTATAAAACGGTTATAAATTATTACTACAAATAACCAATTCTCAATCTCAATTTTTTTCACAAATACAAAACTATTCTTCTTCTCAGGAATACCCAAGATAATATTTTTGAAAGATGATTCACCCAGTTTTGATGTTAGCCACCATAATGATGATAATCTTATTCTTCTTAATTTGTAATCTCCTACCTACGGAGTTTGATTTTTTCTTTTTTCCTTCAATTTTAATAATATGTAATCCTAATATTTATCTAATTTGTGTTTAGTAATAAAATGACGAATATTGCAAAGCTTGAATTTTTGGCTCCCAAAAGTTCTGGAGAGAACTATATCCCATGGACAGCGAATGTCAAAAGACACCTCAAAACAATGGATGTGTTAGGTGCAATTAACGAAAATAATAAATTGGATGAACACAATAGAGCTAAAGCTGATGTCTTTATTTATAAACACATCGATGAAATGCTTCAGGTTGAGTATTTTAATTATGATAATCCAAGTGTTTTATGGAAAAAATTAAAAAGCAGATTTGATCATCAAAAGAATTCATTACTTCCTACTGCTAGAGCTGAATGGAACAATCTAAGGTTCCAAGATTTTAAAAAAATGAATGATTACACATCTGCTCTATTAAATATATGTTCAAGGCTTGAATTTTGTGGACAAATTATGTCTGAGGGAGATAGGTTAGAAAAAACTTACTCTACTTTTCATGCATCAAATATAATTTTGCAACAACAATTAGGGTTGTAAATTTTCAAACATATTCTAATCTGAATACAAATCTCATCATAGCAAAGAAAAATAATGAGCTATTAACGAAAAACCATCAGACTCGTCCCATAAGATCATTAGCCATACCAGAAGCAAATATTACTTATAATAATGATCATAAGAATTCTGGACGTAAATTGGAACAAGGCTGTAGGCGAGGCCGTGGGCGTAGCCGAAACTATTTCTATAAAACCCATTTTAGTGGTCTCAACCACTCATTTAAATGGAATAATAATCGTTGACGTGGACATGGTCGCGGTCATGGTCGTAGCCAAAGAGCTGATTATTACCACGCTAACCAACAAAACAAGTTTAAAAATGATGCTGGTACGTCCGAGAATGATGGAGGCTCGTGTTTCAGATGTGGAAGTACCAATCATTGGGCAAAGACTTGTCGAACATCTTCACATCTATGTGAATTATATCAAGCATCTCTGAGAGGAAAGGAAAAGGAAGTGAATCATATCGACAAAATTGATGATATCGATATTGAGTTGTGTCTCAGATTTTATCAATGAATAACCCTGAAAGTGATATTGTAAAACCATAATGATAATTTGTATTTCCTTTCACGTTTATGTCATAACTATGTTTAATTACTTTTCCTTTCATGCAAAAATAAAAGTTTCTTGTAATAAATTTAGGAATGTATAATATATGCCCTTACTGTTTTTCTTTATATTTGAAGTTTAAAATGAATTTCATTGGAGCAAAAGATCAATCAAATGATGCCGATTTATGCATAGCGGATAGTGGTGCTACACATACTATCTTAAACTCTCAAAAATATTTTTAGGAATTAAAATCAACAAAGGGAAATATTAACACAATATCAGGTCCTTCAGACATAATAGAAGGAGTGGGAAAAACTAATTTAGAATTACCGAATGGTACAAAGTTTTTAGTAGAAAATGCTCTATTTTCTCCAAAATCAACCAGAAATTTGTTGAGTTTCAAGAATATATATCATAATGGATATGATACCTAGTCGAGGACTGTTCACAATGAAAAATATTTACATATTGTAAAGAGAAATCATATATTGGAAAGGCTACCAATGCTTCATTCTGGTTTGCATTATACATATATAAATGTGCCTCAAGCACATATGGCAGTCAAAGAATACTATTGTAATTCTAGTATCGTAAACTTAGGCCATCTAGGATCCACAATGATGAAAAGGCTCATTGAAAATACACATGGCCATCCATTGAAAGATCAAAAGATCCACAAAATATATAAAATGCCTCAATGTACATCTTGTTCTCTTGGGAAATTAATTGAAAGGCCTTTGCCATTAAAAGTTGATAAAGAGTCACCGATCTTTCTTGAAAGAATTCAAGGTGATAAATGTGGACCAATTCATCCACCATGTGGACCTTTTAGATACTTCATGGTTGTAAGGCCCCGGTCCCAGGTGCCTAACTTTGCATTGGATTTACTCATTAACACAGTTCTAAAATCATAGTTAATTAAAACTTTCGCGGAATAATTAAAACTTCATGCATTACATTACAAAACATCGAATCTTGTCTTAACAAAAGTAAATCTTGTTTAAAAACATAACATAATAATTGAAAACATTTCTTCCCGAGATGCCAGTCTCTCTAGTCCCTGCCACGTGTCATCCTCAAGCCAGCTCCTTCAATCTATTTACATGCGTGCATACTAAAAGTCACCTACGCTGAGTGAGTTCTAGAATTATTCTTACAAGTCCATTATTTACGTACAAATATTATTTGGTACCATTCTTACATTATTCTTACATAGCATACAACTATTCTTACATTCTTGCACAGATATTATAAGGGTCTGCCACCCAACCTCTTGCATAGATATTATAAGGGCCTGCCACCCGACCTCTTGCACCAATATCATAGAGTCGGCCACTCTATTCTTGCCCAGGTATTATAAGGGCCTGCTACCCTGACTCTTGCATTACATTCTTACTTGAATCTTTCAATCATGTTAAGTTAACAAACTAGGCACATACAAGTTCTTACAACTTTCTTTCATTCTAGCAGCAATTATTCACATTAATCATACACACATATGTATTACTAGTCTTACAAGTATGCACACAACCCCAAAAACATTTCAAGAGAAATGGGGCTAGAACTCACCTGGAGACGATTCCTCTCCGAGTTTATCATAATTCTCTTCCTTAACTGAGCTCGTATAACTGGGTAACAAGTTACGAGTATCAATTATCCATTACTACTACTTCTTACATCTATGTTAATGAAACCCTTAACAAAAGGGGGTCCGGGGGCGGCGCCCCTGGTAGCGGGGTCTAGGGCAGCAGCCCCTAGTATGGTCTAAGGGGCAGAGCCCCTGGTTAGGGTCGAGCTGCCAAGTCAGCTTGGAAAAATTTTATTTTCATTAATAGCCCTTTGTCAAAAATGCATCAAAAAATCGAATCGCATGGAAATTCGCATGGAATTTCGCATGGAAAATTCGCATGGAAGTTTCGCTTCGCATGGGAAGATTCACTTCGAATGGGAAGTTTCGCTTCGCATGGAAGTTTTTCTTCGCATGGGAAGTTTCACTTCGCATGGTTTGTGCGATGCGAATTCTTTTCCCTTCTTCGTTTTTTGACCATTTTAAAGCCATTTTCCTTCGTTACTCTCCCGTAGGGCCCGATTCTACCCTTTTTATGTGTTTTGGATTGTACCAACTTTGTATACCCGTGTTTTATGTGGTCCGAACATCACCTTTTTGTCCTATAACATACCCGTGAGGTTATAACTCACCAAGTTTATGTTTTTCTTACACCTTACAACCCGATCTATCAGTTTGCATGTCGAAACCAACCACAAAAACTTAACCTCGTTGGCCAAGACTCACCTTTTGGTCTCGGTCAGGCTCGGATCTGGACAACCCAAGGATCTAGTGTGTCTCTTGTTGTTTGATGGTGTTTACACACGAGATTCTTCCTTCCTTAGCTCTGATTTGGATTCGGGTGTTAGAGAGAAAGTGTGTGTGTGTGTGTTCTTGAGTGTGTGTGTTGTGAATGAAAAGAAAGGGAGTGGAGTTTGAGGTTTATATAGAGGTTCCATGGGCCCTAGGGCCCATAACCATTCCCAAGCCCAACCCAACATAATCTAATCACTATCACACGATCAAACTAACGACACACAATTTATAACAAAATTTTCTGTTATTTATTATTCTCAAAATACAGATGTTACAATGGTCTTAATAGACGCATCTAGCAGATGGTCTTATGTCTAATTATTATCGACTCGTAATGTCTCTTTTGCAAATTTCTTGCTCAAATTATCAAATTACGTGCGCATTTTCCCGATTATACCATTTAAAGAGTAAGGCTCTATAATGCGGGAGAATTTACATCACATGCTTTCGATGATTATTGCATGTCTGTGGGAATTGTTGTTGAACACCCTGTTGCTCACGTACACACGTAAAATTGTCACATCCCCCGACCCCTATACCCTGGGAGGGGAGCCGTGAACGTTAAGTGGTGGTATCAGTGTTTATTAAAATAATTTGCAGCGGAATATTTCATCCAAACCGTAGTTAGGAAAAATGATCAGAGTTATAAAAATACCATGATTCTTATTTCATAAATGGGATTAAACCCACTTTTATACAAACATAGGTTTTATAGGCCTAACTTACAAAACACAAAACATATTTCTTTATTCTGGTAACAAGCCACTTATTTAAGTTGGAAGCTCGCAGGCATCATTCCTTTGTCTTTAACAAGTCACCCGAAACATGTTTAAAAACATTTGATTAGCAGACTATTTGACATTGGAGATGTGGAGTATGTACCAATGAGAAGATTTGTTGGAGAAGAAACTGGAAGCTGTTCTAGAACCTCATCCAAGTTGAAGCCTTTAGTGTTTGTCAGAGAGAAATATCATCTGGAGCCTGATCTGAACAAACCAATCAAAATGGACTTCAGCAAATCTTTATGTCCTAAAACTTCCCTAGGCTTTGACTTCCCCAAACCCAATGACAAAATTAAAGACAGCAATTGCTTGAAAACATGGGGAGCTATGCCAAGGCCTGGTGCAAGAAGTGTGATGCCTATAGTCATCACACTAACTCTTGCTGGTTTGAAGAGGAAGAGTTTGTGGTTCCTGATGTGGTCTGTGGCTTTGACATGAAAGGATACAAGAAAATATATCAAAGATACCTGAATAAAGGCAGTTCAGATGATGAAGAGAAGAGATCAGTGCTAGAAAAGAGACTCAAACAAGTATTGAAGATCAAGGATGATGAAAAGGTATCAAGCAAACCTGCAAAGAACAGAAGGTCAACTGACAAAGGAAAAGAAAAGTTTAGACCTGGTGTTCTTAATGGAGATGAAAATTTTTGTTGAAGCAGGGTTATGAACCAAGAGGGTTTACATGGAAGACTAAGACGGAGTTAACTGAAAAGAAAGATTATGTGATTGAGAAAACTGAAAAATTAATCATGTTACAAGTTATGAAAGCTGGGTCTGAATAAGACTCAGAAGAAGAATGTGAAGTTGTGTATGAAGACCCACTTCCAGTTCCAGCTCCAACTCTTGATGAATCTTCACCTGATACTGAATTACAAACTGATGCAGTTTGTGACTCACAATCCAACTAATTCTGTTTTGTATGTATGTGCAGGAACAGTCCTTAAACAGTAATGACTTATGGTACATGGACAGTGGATGTTCCAGGCACATGACCTGTGACAAGGGAGCTCTTATCAATTATAAAAGAAAGTATGAAGGTCCAGTTGCCTTTGGGAGTGATGAAAATGGTGGGGAGATTGTTGGAAGAGGAACATTCACCAATGGCAAAGTATCTTTGAGAATGTGTTGCATGTTGAAGGACTACAATACAATCTACTCAGCATTTCTCAAGTTTGTGATAAAGGGTACAAGGTGGCCTTCAATTATGAACACTGCCTGATTTTGAAGCCTGAGTTTGTAATTCCAACTGAAATGATCATGATGATGGCTCCAAGAAATGGCAACCTCTATAAGCTAAGAATGAACACTGCTACATCTAGAGGTGGTTCATGCTTTGTTTCCAAAGCCACTGAAAATGAGACTAAACTGTGGCATAGGAAGATGTGTCATGTCAACTTGAAGAACATGAACAAGCTAGTGAAAGGTGAACATGTTGTTGGCCTTCCCACAAGAGAGTTCAAGTTAGAAGAAAAATGCACATCCTGCCTCAAATGGAAACAACATAAATCCTAACATAAGAGCAAAATGATAAACACCATTGATGAGGTCTTAAAACTGTTACACATGGATCTATTTGGTCCACTAAGTGTTCCAAGTATTGGAAAGAATAGATATTGCCTAGTGATCACTAATGATTATTCAAGGTTTACTTGGGTATACTTCATGGGCAGCAAGGATGAAACCCCAGAATTGATCAGAACCTATGTGTTGAAGATGGAAAATCAGCTTGAAAGGAAGGTAAAGGTCATTAGAAGTGACAATGGGACAAAAGAATGGAATTATGGATGAATTATGCACATCTAAGGGGATCTTTCAACAATATAGTATTTCCTAGAACTCCTGAACAGAATGGTGTTGCAGAAAGAAGAAACAGAACATTGATTGAAGCTGCAAGGACCATGATTGCTGATGCAAATCTGCCAGTCACTTTTTAGGCAGAAGCAATCAACACTGCATGTTATGTGCAGAACAGGGTTCTACTTAACAAAGCTCAAAACAAGACTCCATATGAGGTTATCTTCAAAAGAAAGCCCTATGTGAAGTTCTTAAAGCCTTTTGGATGCAGATGCTCATTGTTGAATACAAAGGACTATCTAAACAAATTCAAGTCAAAGTCTCTGGAATGTTTCTTTGTGGGTTACTGATCTCATTCAAAGGCTTACAAAGTCTATGTGAAGGAGCATATAGTGGTCATTGAGTCATCAGACATAATATTCAATGAAAACCACTTTAACAATTTTGAAGGTCCCAAATGGCTTTTTGACTTGGAAAAGATGATCAAATCTTTCAAGATTTACAAAGAAGATATGGATGACAGCATGTACCGAACCCGCTTTGAAGACAAAGGAAAACAAAAACAAGTTGATCTGGACAAGCTATGCTCATCAGTTGCTCCTAATCCAAATGGATTTAACTTTGAAAGAAGAAACCAACAACCTGCTGAAGTTGAGATGAATGAACAAGATGCAGCAGTTGAAGTTTCTAAAGAATGTCCAAGTGATGTAGAGAGTGAACCCATTCAAAGTCAACAACATGTTCAGCCTGAAGGGATAAATCAATTTGAAGATAGGTTTCAGTCTTTGTTTGATTCTCTACAATTTGGGTCAAATGAAGCATCATCATCAGAGATTAATCAAATTCAAGCAGCTGATGAAGCTCAAGAGAGAATTGAAAGTGAATCTGCTGAGTTAAATATTACCAATCTTGAGACAGAAGTGTCTGCACAACAATTTGTGCAGACCACCTCTGTTGAAAGAAATCATCCTGCAGAAAATATAATAGGAGACTTGCATGAAGAGTGACTAGAAGCTCTTCTGAAAAGGCAAACATCTGTCTGTACGCCTGCTTCTTATCCCAAGTTGAACCAAAGAACATTAATCAAGCTTTAAAAGACAATAGCTGGGTAGAAGCTATGCAGGAAGAGTTAGCCCAATTCAGAGACTTACATGTATGGGACTTGGTTGACAAGCCCAGAGGCAAGTATGCTATTGGAACATAATGGGTATTCAGGAATAAGAAAGATGAAAGAGGCATAGTGATCAAGAACAAAGCAAGATTGGTGACTCTAGGATGCTTACAAGAATAAGGAGTGGACTTTGAAGAAGTTTTTGCTCCAGTTGCAAGACTAGAGGCTATCAGGATCTTTCTTGCATATTCAGAATCAATGAATATTAAAGTCTATCAACTTGATGTTAAGTCTGCATTTTTAAATGGAAAGATTGATGAAGAGGTTTATGTCACACAACCTCCAGGATTTGTAGATTCAGTGCATCCCAACAAGGTTTACAAACTCAGTAAAGCATTGTATAGACTGCATCAAGCACCAAGAGCCTGGTATGATGAGCTGTTAAACCATTTGTTGGAAAATGGCTTCTATAGAGGAGAACCTGACAAGACCCTGTTCTACAAAATATGGAACAAGGATCTACTGCTTTTGCTAGTGTATGTGGATGACATTATCTTTGGCTCTACAAATGAACAAATGTGTAAAGAGTTTGAGCAAATGATGAAATCCAAGTACAAGATGAGCTCAATGGGGGAAATGAATTTCTTCCTTGGACTTCAGGTGCAACAGAAAGCTGATGGAATTTTCATTAATCAATCAAAGTATGTACAAGAGATTCTTAACAAGTTAAAGTGCCAAGACTTCAAGACAGTGTCTACACCGATGGACACACATGAGAAAATGGTACCTGATGAGAAAGGGGAGCCGGTGGACCAGCATGAATGTAGGGCCAAGATAGGATCACTGATGTAGCTTACAGCATCTAGGCCAGATATTATGTTTGCTGTGTGTGTCTGTGCCAGATTCCAAGCTAACCCCAAGGTCTCACATATGCTAGCAGTAAAGAGGATTTTCAGATATCTAAAGGGAAAACCAGATTTGGGAATTTGGTATCCAAAGAACCCTTCCTTTGACCTGATGGCCTACACAAATAGTGACTATGATGGTTGCAACACGAGTAGAAAATCAACCTTTGGAGGATGCCAGTTTCTAGGGAACAGGCTGCTGTCTTGGCAATGCAAGAAGCAAACTACAGTGTCAATCTCTACTGCTGAAGCTGAGTACATTGTTGTTTCAGCCTGCTGTGCACAGGTTCTGTGGATTCAAAACCAATTGCTGGATTATGGTCTGAATTTCTTACTTACTCCTATTTTAATTGATAATAGTGCTTCTATGTTCATTGTTAAGAATCCAGTCCAACATTCTAAGACTAAGCACATTGAAATTATACATCATTTCATTAGGGGCTGTCAGGAAAAAGGTTTAATAGAAATGAAGAGGGTAGATACATCTGATAATTTGGCTGATTTATTCATCAAACCTTTAGATAAAACCAGGTTTCATTTTCTGTTAAAATGCCTAGGAATGATAAATGCTGATGAAGTTTGATTGAGGATGTGTGCTTGAGTGAGATGCTTACTGATTATTTTAGTTACTCACCCTTAATTTTTGTGTGATGCTTTGCCATGCTTAATTGATCATTCTAATAGCATGAATCATGTATGTGACTGTCCTTGTGTGAAATATGTGTTATAATTGCTAATTACAGCTTTTAGTACTTTGATCTGTGCTTACATGATGAATTTCTGTGTTTATGTACTTCGAGCATGAATCTGTGCTTGATACTTTGTTTGTTGCTCTTCGAGCACAAACAATGCCAAGAAGACTTTTATAAGTATTTCGAGCACAGATATCCTGTCTCAGCTGCTCGAGCATAGAAACTTGCTTTGAAGATCGTTTTAAGTCCTTCGAGCACGATTCTGTGTTTAATGAAGCGTTTTGAGCTCCTCGAGCACAAACAGTCAACCTTGAGAAATTTCAAGTACTTTGAGCATGACTTTGTGTTCAATGGTTTGTTCAAAGCTCTTCGAGCGAAAACAAACCATACTTGAAATCTACCAAGTAAATCGAGCACAACTGATTTATTGATTATTGGTCGAGCATGGACATGTGGACTGGAAAACTCTGTATTCCAAGCACATGTCTACTGCTCAAGCAGCATGTTAAGTCCTTCGAGCACAAGCACTGAAATGATAGATCTTAAGGTTGCTCGATAGACTTTCGAGTATGCTCGATGAATTTCTGAGCATGCTCGACAGACTTCTGTGATTATCTGAATGATTTCTACTGTCTGGATGAATGTGTTTGATATTGTGATAGTGTGTGTTCGTTAAATATGCTCAACTGACAACACTGCTTTCAAAATCAATGTTTTTTTTAATTGAACTTTCAAAAAGAAATGGTTTTGAAAATGGTAAATGTTTTTTACTAAGCCGCACTGTTTTCGGTGATATCTCATATGAGAAATGATAATATTATCCAAGTTCCAAGCTTCAACGAAGCTAAACACTGTTTTCTGTGGAGATAGAATCCAACTAAAATTGGGAAATGATAGTATATTGTCTAATCTCCTAACCCATGGATTAGAAGCTTAAAAGGTTTCTATTCAGTAAACTGACAATTCGTGTGGCATCTTCTCATGAGTGTAGTGACGGAAGTGATCCAAACATACTAATCATGCCAAGTTTGATGTGGTGATTCATTTGAAGACCAAGGTATGTTTCCTTACACATCTCTCCGTATGATAGGCAGAAAGGTGATTATCCAATCATGCACGTGCCCGTTGCTGTTTCGGTCTATCAAAACAAATTTATGAAAAATATATATGAGAAGATAAGAGTGCTAAATGTAGTAGAAAATGTTTATCAAAAGTAAAAAGAAGCAAAGAGAAAAGTATTGAAAAAGAAACTAGAAAATGCTTCAAAAGGCTTATATTATATAAATAAATTATCATGACTTTGAGGGGCACTTCAGGAACTACAGGAATGGGGCATTCAAATAATTCCTAAATACTCTGAATGTAAGGCATGTATGTTCGGACGACATGTAAGTCCAACGTTCAACCTTGAAGTCTGATATATATATATATATATATATATATATATATATATATATATATATATATATATATATATATAATGCTGCTCAAATAAATAAATATTTTGACCAAAGCATCAGGGGGTTGAAATCAAATTGGGGTGATTGGAGAAAGCTGAATAAGCTTTGAGAAGAGATAAGGGACAACCTGAAGTCCAAAGTGTAACCATTTTAACCCAAGCAATTAAATTTAAACTTAAGCATATCAGGAAAGTCATAAGAATCATGTTAAGTGGTTCCACCTAGTGTCAACCTAACTTAAGTCATAATAAGGCTGAACATGAAATGGTGTGACAGTTATTAGATAATTTGATCCCATGTTGAGATCTTTCCAAAAGGATTGAAATGAATTTTGAACTGGATTTTGATCTCTTACTTCACCTTAAACAAAATGCTAAGGTCAGCTCATCAAGTTGAAATGATCATCTTTAATTCGAGTAGAGAAACTTTGCTTGCTAGTATGATAACATTGTGCCGAGTATACTATGTGACTTGTATGAATTATCTATGTATTTCGAGCATGCATCTTACCTTCGAGCATTCTGATGACATGAAAATTTGCTGTCAAGTGTTCCGAGCATGCATCTTACTTTCGAGCACCTGCTATGATGTGAAAATTTGACTTTATGTGTTTTGAGCATGATTGCATGATGAATTGTAAGACCTAAGTCTTCGAGTATAGAAGTGTGATAGGTGCTTCGGTATGAAAATTTCGAGCATAAGAAAATGGATCACTTTGTTAAGTAGTTCGAGCAAACTTGTGTGCTAGATCCTTAGGTTGTGCGTTCGAGTACAAGCATAGTAAGGATTCAATCTGCCAAGGCTTTCAAGCATAAGGGTACATCGAGCACATTGAGCTATAGCAATCTAAGTGAGTCGAGCAAAGGTTACAACACTATTAAGAATGCATCTCGACCATAGGGTATTGTCATGATAGATTGCTAAGTATCTCGAGCATGAGGCATAGTCGAGTAGGGTTAGATTGCAGGTGTGACTCAGGTATACATATTTGAGTAAATTTTGCTAAGTACTTTCGAGCACACTACACCTCGAGTATGACTCAATACTCAAGCAAGTAATCTAATAATCATTCAACATTGGCTAAGGCATCAAGCACAAGTCTATTCGAGCACATTTTCTTGGGTATACTAGTGCTCAAGAGCATTATATTCCAAGTACAACGAGCAAGGGTTGTACTATGTACTCGAGTACAATGGGAAACAGCTGTTCATTTGGATGTATGCTCGAGCAAGGGAGGTACATTAAATTTGAAATTAAATGACAGCTGTCGTGCACAAGACGACAAAAGGAGGTACTGTACCACCCAAACGTTAGGTATAAAAGGGGGACTTAGAGAAATTTTCATCCATTTCTTCTCCCTCTCTTAAACCTAATAGCAAATCTCTTGCTCGTGCTTTCCCATTCTTACTCGAATACTCAATTTCTGCTCAAACTTACTTCAAATTTAACCATCAGCTCTGTTTCGACCTCGGTAAGACTACGTTATTCGATTAACGTCTCACCGATTTCGAAATTAGGATTTCTAATTGAACTACTGACTAACTGTTTAATTGTTCTTGTAGGTACGCATATTACTACGGAACAGGTTATTGAAGACGCCATTATCATCTCACTATCCTCATATATTAGTTCTGCAACTTTGTTTACTGACATATTTCTTCTTTTTGCAGAACTGATGGCCTTAAAATTTGAGAAGAGGCACAATATGTGCGCTCAGTTGGAGCTCGACAATGATAACCGAGAATTGGAGCTAATGATTAACTTTCTAAGGAACTCCAATCTGAGGGTGGCCCTTACCGAAAGTCCAACAATATTCAGAAACCATATCTCAGATTTTTGGGGGTCAGCTACCTATGTCAATGATGTTAATGGGAAATGAATTGAGGCATCGGTCCTAAATAATGACATTGAGATCACAGAAGCATCAATACGAGCTGCTTTGGAACTAAATGACAATTTTAATGCTCAGCCATCCTACTCTGTCCCCAGATTATTGAGAGTCTTTCATGAGACTATGGGATACCAAGGAGGTGTGAAGGAGGGCCAGTTCCAGAAGGTAAGTTTTCCACTAATCTACTGTTTCCTGATACATCATGTCATCCAGTCCTTATCGCCAAGGAGAGAGACTTGGACATTATTGAGCAGAGAGCTCGGGACTCTCACTGTGGCGATCTTATACCAACAGCCTTTCAATGTATCAAGATTTATCTTTCAAGGGTTGGTGTCTAATGCGGAGAAGGAAGAGGGTCAGAGATTCCTTATGTACCCAAGGTTTCTAAAAATTTTGATAAACAGAGCATTTCCAGATATTCAACAAACAGGACAGATATTGAGATTACAAGATCCCAACATTTGCAAACGCATGAAAGATGCTAAGAGCAACTTTGAAGACAATGATGATTGGGATGTACTCCCATGGTTGCTTGTGCCAGCTCTAGGAGTTATTGATGTACCTAGAACCCCTGGGAACAGTGATGATGAAGAGGATGATGATGGAGAAGATGATGGTGCAGATGATGACAATGATCAGAATGATGGAGGAGATAATGGTCAGAATGATGATAATGCTATGGATGTGGTCAATGTTGAACATGCTCAAGATATAATTATGCCTCAAATTGAACTTATTGCTCATGATGTAAATGATGACAATCAACAAGATAACACATACTCCATTGACCTAAATGATGTAAATGACAACGTTCTTCCTCCCCAGCTACAACTGAACCTGCCTTATCTGACCTTGAACCAATCCATGATACTCATGTCCCTTCCCCACCAACATCCCCACTACATGATCCACTTCATACCTCACATGTTTCCCAACCTGCTTAACCTGATCAAGATACACATCTTCAAACCCACCATCCTCTCCATTACAAGAAACCAATGCCACTACCACTACCCAGCCATCACAATCACTTCCCACAGAACCTGAGCCTTATAATGTCCCATCTCCAGAAACTGCTGAGTCAGAACCCTTTTCTGAACCCGCACCAAAGCCAACTCAAGAATCCCCACCTTCAAGTCCGAATCTGTATGATATTGTCTATGAAAATGCCAAGCTTGAATTTGAAAATATTATGCTGAGGGAGAAGAATGCGATTTTGGAATTGTAACGATTCCGACGAAACCCGATATACCCTAACCGGTAGATAATAGTTACGTCATATTTAATGTCGGATACATGAATTACCATAGTAATTATACGAGAATACAGGGTTCACTGTATGGATTGTACGTGAATATATAATTCATCGTATTGAATATGCGATCAATCGATCGATAGTTATTGAAACCCGAACGAATCTAGGGTTCAATTATAGACGAGATATATGATATGTAGTGATTTTACGAAGCATTAATGCTTCGGGATAAGTAAAGTACGGCACAGAAAAAGAATTTCGATTTAATGTACGTCGGTATGTTAAACGAAACCTTTAATACCAAACCGAGCAAGAGATGATCGATCAAGCCGAAAAAGATGCGCGATAACTAATGATATGATGTTTTAAGTTAATAAATGTCATGGTTTAAGTTTTTAAAGTTTCTAAATCGGTTTTATATAAATTTCATTTTTAAGCCGAAAAACGACCGTTTTAGCCTCGTTTTAAGCCGAATTAAACATTTAACCGAAAAACGAACTGACCAGATTATCCAAAACATTATCCGGATTGCGGAAATCCAAATATGTGGCTAAAAATGGAGAAGTGGGTCCCACCCCACCCCTCCACTTATCCCGATCGGACCAAACCCACACCCATTCATTGTTATTTCTTTTTTTTTTACAAACAATTCCACAAGATCATCCATTCTCTCAAAATCATGAACTAAAAACCGATAGTTCTAGCAAGAAAAACAAGGTAATGATCGAGTTATTCACGTTTTCACCTTCGTTTCTTGAGTTTGTTTGCAAGAAAATGAGGTTTCAAAGATGAAAACCGATTCTTGCATGATCAAGTGATGTATACGGGTTATACAAGGGATCTTGGTCCAAGAAAAGAGTTAAACGGACCAAAAACGGATTTTTACGGTTAAATCTTTGTTTTTAAAACAATAACCGAAACTATAGTGTAAGAGGCTTGATCGTGAGTGTAACTTGCTTGGTATTGTGTTATGTTGGTTGTAGGTTCTGTATTTAGTGGTAAATAAGGCGGAAAGACGAGTTTGTAGCTTGTAGTGGCGGAAAACGAAAGGTATATTCGGTTATGTTCGGTTTTGGGAAATTTGGACAGATTATTGATGCTTTAGATTTAGGTCATGAAATTTTACAGAGGTGTTAAACACATGAAAATATGAGTTCTGTGAATTTTTGGTAATTTTTGGATAAAGGATGATTATTTGGTAAATTTAATGCTCGGTTTTGGGCAAAAATGGTGAAAAATAGTTAAATATCATGAAAAATTCTGGAAAATTGCAGATAAGCTTTCCATATCATTTATAAGTCACACACAAAATTTGAGGTCTGTTGGAGAAGTCTAAGTAGGCTTTTCGGTTAAACGAGTTCTAGGGATTTCTAGCTCGGTTTTAGTTAAAAGGGCATGTAAAAGAAGATTTCGAATCTGGAAAAATTACAGGGGACTATGTGGATGGCAGGGGACATCCAGGAAAAATTTGGGATTTTTCTAAGATCGTTTGGTATTTACGACATATTTAGTGTTTAAATGGTGTTTAAAAATAGATAAATAAATTTTAAATATAGAAATTAATTCTGGAAATATTTTTATAAAATTCCCCACTGTCAAAAAGTGATTTGTGCAAAATTTCAAGATCCGAGATCAAACGGATAATTATTTGTGCAAAAACAAACTTTTAAAGTTTAAAAAGCGTAAACCGGTAAAGTTCGCATAAGCGAGCTGACTGGTGAATAAAAATCCTAAAAATGAACTATTTTAATATAATTGAGTTAAACAAGTAAAAATGAATCATCCGAAAATAATTCGGATGATTTGGGTATTTTTAACCGATTTAACAGTTTCCGGTACGCCAAAGACGGAAACGGGTCCCGCGGTCAATCGGGGCGTCTAAACCGAGCTCTAATTTCACCTCTTTAATTAAATTATCAGTCAACCACTACTCTCGGGTCGTGTGTGACCAAACTCATTTTTGAAACGTAAAAACGGATAACCGTGCTAGGCACGCAAAACGAGAAAAACGACTAATAGTAGTAGTGACCATGGAACTCTAAACGATATCACAATCTGAGTCCGGAGATGTGTTTCTGGGTTAACATTGCCCCCAGAACGGGTACAGTGCTGGGTTAACAGTGTCCCCAGATGTACCGGTTGTTATGGTTAAAGATTATATAAACAATATTTGTATAGTAACGATCGTAGGGATCATATTACAGATTGGACGTGTTAATTGATAATGATTGTTGTTACCTGCTTGCATGTGCTAAGGTGAGTTTCACGAGCCCCTTTTTCTGAACTGTTTTCGAATACTTTCTCGGGGCGGAAGCATGTTTTTACTGAAATGTTTAAATACATACTGAACGCATGGACTTGCGTGGATTTATATATTTTTTATTGTACGGGAATCGTACGGAAATGTACTAAGATGGTAATTGTCTGAGTTGCTAACATTCTAAGGCCTCGGAACACGAGTGATTAACTGAAAGACGGTAGAGTGTGGATAGTACTATTGGTCTGACAAACCCAACTGGTCCGGCATGGATTTGCTGATGTTTCCCAGCCAGTTGCACATGTCTATTTTGTTGTGATATATATTTTGCTATGTAATGTTAGACATAGCGGTTTGGGGCAGTTCCGTGGGCGGGGGATATGCCACGGGCCCGTGGGCGGGGGATATGCCACGGGGGTTGTGTGTGATAGTCAGAGGTTTCACTTGTGGGCTCAACATAATTACATCGTAATTCTGGGTTAACATTGCCCCCGGAATGAGTACGGTACTGGGTTAACAGTGTCCCCAGATAATATTATATTTTGATATGGATTTATCATGGTTTACTCAAATTGTGAAACTCACCAACTATTCGTAGTTGACCCGTTTTCTCACATGCTTTTCAGGTACAACTAAGATGAAGTGATTGCTTACGTGCTAAGTGCTTGATGTGTGTAAGATTTGCGTGCAGGATGTTAGGATACATTATAACAAATAGAATTGTGTATCGTATTGTATGATGTGTGCATCACCTAGACGGTAATGAAATACAAATAATGTAATTTGAAGTATATTAATGTATTCAGTTTTCTTTATAAACAATGTGGTTGATATCAGACGAGTCTGTCGCACCCCGTTTACGTTTCCGCTGCGGTTGCGGGGTGTTACAGAACTTGGTATCAGAGCCATTGGTTATAAAAGAATTAGGATGTCTTTAAAAGATACCTAAAATATAACCAGTAGCTCAAGTATTATCGGATCTGAATATCAACTAATAATTTATAGTGACGAGATCTGGATGAACTTGGATGGACAAGTGAGTTGTTATGGTCCGGAACATAATAACAGACTTGTCCGTACGAGGGAGTTCAGGGGAAGTCACGGGGTACATTAATAGGTAAAAATGGCAACATATGTGTAAAGTATATAATATTATTTATACGTGCTAATGTGTATATATATATATGTACGTATCTTGTGGGTACATGTGTTGAGAAATAGGACCCGGATAAAGAACCGGGGGATAAAATAATAAAAGTACTGAGGATGCTGAAAATTTCTAGAGCATCGATTGATAATGAGTCTGACTTATCGGGCCATAGTTATGATAGTACCAAGTTAGATCTCCCGTTTAAAATTAACCAGAAATATCTAGTAACCGTCACTCCCAACCGAAATTGATAAATCCCTTACCCTACCAACACCAGTACCATATATCTTAATAACCCCCTATGTTCACCCGAACCGACGACCCTCACGTACGGACGGACCTGTACGTGAACCCGTTCTTATTCCGTTAAAAAAAATAAATAAAAAAAAATAAAAAAAAATAAAATTTTGATAATAAATGAGCAGATGAAAATAATATATAGAAACATATACATGTATTTCTCACTCTCAAACATATGAGTCATACCACCTCCAGATCGAGAATTACTGATTTTAGCAAACCTAGAACGCCTGAGGACATTGACTGAGCAAGTGATAGAGTTTCCCATGATAGTAATTAATAATATTTGAAGGCAACCCATGTTGCACGATTACCTTGAACCTTGCAGCTCCCTATGCTATCCTTACATCCGTTAGATGCCTATACCCATGTATACTCGAATAGAATGATTACCCATACACAAAGAGGTGTTGGAATCATTATAGCATAGTTGGTCGTTTGTTCGTAGGTGGTATACCGTGTATGCCGGGTATACAAACAGACACGGATATTATAACCCCGTGGTACGTAATCGTTTGGTGCTCACGGTGAGCATGTATCGGTTATGCTGACATGCAGAAGGATATTGAAATCAAGCATATTAAACATTGATCTTTGTTGAGAAAGATCTATATGTCAGTTGGTGACAAGGGTTATGAAACATATTTAAACGTTAACCGACGTCAGGTTAAGTCCGTATGTTATTATATTGTGGGACATATATATATACTAGATACTGGTATGTGTAATTTGTATGATAATATTTGGTGTGTATGTGTACCTGCTGTTATGATTGAGCTGGTAACGAGTTATACGGTGAGATTAATATTGATTACTGCGTACGGGATAAGTACAGCAGAATGACATAAAAAGAGTAACTCCAATGATGGAGATTGATATGATTCAGTTGATTGCTCAAAGATAGCAGATGATGATACCGAATGTCGTATCACAGATCACTGCTAGTGTTGATGCAAATGTGATCGCATACTTATAGATCGAGCAATCACATGATTATGAATATTTCAATTCTTAGTGTTATTACTAAGAGTGTTAATGTCCCACCGAATACTATTATGACTACAAGTATTAGTTATAAACTAAACATGAATAGTAGTTGTAATGAATTAGATCCGGTGTGAAGAATATGTTTGTTGGTTGTGTTAAGGAAATTAATAATAGTTTACTGATGGTAAAGGGAGGAACAGATTAGCGAGTGGATAGAAAAGATCGAAATGGTTAAGGATATTGGTAAGAGACTAGAACATTGTGTAGTGAAATATGCTACAGATATGTTGGTAGATTATGTTGTATCGTGATGGAACACGATGGTACAAAATTATAGTTAGAAAATTATTGCTCAGATGATATGGTCAGGATTTAAAATTCTTGTGCTAGAGCACTTTTATTCGAGTAACTAAGTTCAGAGATTGGAAACTGAGCTATGAAAGATAGAAATGTTGGGTGCTGATCACTTAGAACACGCTAATCGTTTAAAGGAATTGTCATGTCTGGTAACATGGCTAATTACTCCTGAAACTAAGCGAAGTGAGCGCTATATTGGGGACTAACTCCATCGATAAGGAGTATAGTCAATCCTGTAAAATATACAACCTTTGGAAGGGTTGTGTCACAAACCAGCATTGATATATTTAACTTTATGGGAAGCGGAATGGAAGGACGTTAGGTGAGACGTCGAGTGTTAAAGAAGAGAAATGATAAAGGTATAGTGCAAAATAGACTTGTGAATAAGTAGGTATGCCCTACAACCCAGAATTATACTAAGACTAGTTCTGGTGTGAAAACATGAACCGCATAAAGGATCCTTCCCGAAATGTGGAAAATATGGTTATCGGCAGGAAGAAGAATGTCGAGTGATAGTAGGCCACAGGTGTGGTAAAGATGGACGTAATGCCCCAATTGTAGAACCAATTGAAGCCATGTGGACCGGCAACCCCAACCCATTCGTGTACAACCACTCCGAACCCAACAGCTTCAATAACAATCCATCCAAAGAAATCAAATTATGCCAAACAGTTACACTTGCTATGAATGTGGCAGTACAGAACGTTTCAAGAGAAATTGCCCAAAGTTGAACCAAGGTGTCGTTGGAAGACGAACCTCAAGACAAGCATCAACCTCGGATCAAGCAAGGAGCCGTGCTTTTGTGAGTAATTCGAATAAAGCACGTCATGATCCAAAGGTGGTATTAAGTACGTTGTAGTTTTAAATCAATGGGCTTCAGCGATATTTTTACGGTCGTCGATAGAAGTTAGTTCCTGCTAACCTCCTATCATTTGGAAAGATACCGATTAGTGAAACTATAGAACCCCATACGGTGGAATCGCTAACGGTAAATCCCTAATGGTTAACTAAATTGTTCGGAATTATCCTATTACTCTGAACGATTAATCCTTTCCTTATTGACCTACGACCAGTAAAGTTAAGAAGTTTTGACGAAATAGTTAACATGGATTGGCTAACTCAACATGAAGCTGAAATCAAATATGAAAAGAAGATGATTAGAAGCTCTCTTTCAAACGATGAAGCGATTAGATACAGAGAAAAGTGTACGGTATTATGTTACCACTCTAATCTCATCTTGAGATGGTATAATATTTACGTCAAGAAGACGTGGTGTATTTAACAAACGTGATTGCCACAGATTTAAAAGAAAACATATAGAAGATATCCCAGCGGTACGCGAATTTCCACAAGTTCTCCCAGAAGGACTTCCTGGATTACCGCCAACCCGACAGGTCGAATTCAGAATCGATTTAATGCCTCAAGCTGGCCCTGTTACTAAAACACCTTACCGACTTGCACCAACTGAAATGCAAGAATTTTTGGATGAGGTTTGATACGACCTAGTTAGTTACCATGGGGTGCACCAGTGTTATTTGGGAAATGAAGGACGGAAGTGTTAGGATATGTATTGATTAGGGAGAATTGAATAAAGTGACGATCAAGAATAGGTATTCACTTCTTCGAAGTAAATGATCTATTTAACCAACTGCAAGGGGCGATTTATTTTCAGAAAATTGATCTTAGATATAGTTATCACCAAATGAAAAATCCAAGAGGAGGACGTTGCAACAACAGCGTTTCGGACTCGTTACGGCCATTTTGAATTCTTATTTATGCCGTTCGGGTTAACAAACGCGCCGGCAGTGTTCATGGAACTCATGAACCGAGTCTGTAAACTTTATTTTGACAAATTTGTCATAGCATTCATTGATGATGTTTTGATATATTTGCAACGTAAAGAAGAGCACGAATGACGGTTAAGGAAAATTATGGAAGTGTTAAAGCAAGAGGAGTTGTACGCGAAGTTTTCGAGATGTGATTTTGAATACAGAAAGCATAATCCCTTGGTCATGTTGTAAAGCAACAAGGATTTCACGTAGATTCAAATAAGATAGAAACCATTAAAATTGGCAGTCACCCAAGGCGCCAAAGGAAACGCGCCAATTTTTAGGATTAGCCGGAGACTATCAGCGGGTTATTAAAGAAATTTTAGCATTGCCCAACTCATAATCCTTTGTACGACGCAAATGTACAAATTTTATAGATGATAAGAGACCGCAGTCTCATATTCATCGAAGATGGGTCGAGTTGTTAAGCGATTATGACTGTGACATCCGTTATCACCCCGGCAAGGCTAACGTTGTAGCCGATGCCTTGAGTAGGAAAGATCGGGGTAAGCCATTGCGAGTGCGAGCACTGGGGATGATAGTCCAGTCGAACCTTTCGGACCTGATACGAGTCGCTCAACGTGAGGCGTTGAAAGAGGAACAATTGGAAAAGGAGGGACTTTACGGCAACAAGAAGAATTTCGAACAGCGCGTGGACGAAATTCTCTATTTCAAAAATTGGGCTTGGATCCCGACCCTCCATGACCTTCGTGAATTAATCATGGACGAAGCGCATAGATCGAAATATTCATACATCCGGGATCGGGTTAGACTATTGATGATACGAATATCTGAAAGGATTTTATTAATTGCCGAGTTTGGAGAATGATATGGTTACGTATGTTGGTGAATATTTGAGTTATGCAAGAGATAAGGCTGCGCACCGAAAACCCCAGGGAACGTCACAACGACAGAAAATTCGCCAATGATAGTGGAAATAAATTACAATGGATTTCGGGACGTAAATTCCCAAGATATATCAAAGACATGATGCAATTTGGGTGATCGCGGATCGATTAACCAATCCTCGCATTTCATCCCAATCCATGACGATTAACACAATGAATTCTCGCCCAAATTCATGATGGTGAAATGGTATCTCGTCGTGGAGTACCATTTTCGATTACCTCAGATCGAATTGGGCATCCTACTTCCATTATTGGAAGGCGGGGAAGGAAGCATTGAGAGCTTGAAGCTTTCTATGGGTGAAGTAATTATCACCAATTTATTAAATTGAAATTGGGCGTCACTCAAGCCATAAGATTTGAATTGATTCGAGAAACAACCAATCGGATTTATAATATTTAGGATAAGTTGAAAGCAGCGCGAGATTGGCAAAGGATTTATGCCAACGTTCAAAGGAAACCATTGTCACTGGAAAGAGGTGACAAGGCATTTTAAGGCATCACCTTAGAGAGAGGTGATATGAAGTTTGGCAAAACCGAAAATAGCTTCTTAATATATTGGACCTCATGAGACTATCTCCATGATTGGTCATTTAGTTTATCGATTAAAGTACTCCAGGGGCTAAGTACTATACATGATGTTTTGCCATGTATACGGATTGAAAAGTACCTAAGCGATGAGGCAACGAAAGTACTAGTAATGGAGGTACTCATAGAAGTCATACTTGATATCATAAATAATTCCGTAGAGATAGTAGACGGGAAAACTAAACAGTTTGGACACACCAAGCTTTATTTATTAAGATTAAGTGGAATTCACAGCGAGGACCAGATTATACCTGGTAACGCGAGGGTGTATTCTGAAGGAAAAACCCCCACCTTTCCCTCGGAAAGGGATAGTGAGCGTGTAAAATTTCGAGGACGAAATTTCTTAACGGGGGGAGAATGTAACGATTCCGACGAAACCCGATATACCCTAACCGGTAGATAATAGTTACGTCATATTTAATGTCGGATACATGAATTACCATAGTAATTATACGAGAATACAGGGTTCACTGTATGGATTGTACGTGAATATATAATTCATCGTATTGAATATGCGATCAATCGATCGATAGTTATTGAAACCCGAACGAATCTAGGGTTCAATTATAGACGAGATATATGATATGTAGTGATTTTACGAAGCATTAATGCTTCGGGATAAGTAAAGTACGGCATAGAAAAAGAATTTCGATTTAATGTACGTCGGTATGTTAAACGAAACCTTTAATACCAAACCGAGCAAGAGATGATCGATCAAGCCGAAAAAGATGCGCGATAACTAATGATATGATGTTTTAAGTTAATAAATGTCATGGTTTAAGTTTTTAAAGTTTCTAAATCGGTTTTATATAAATTTCATTTTTAAGCCGAAAAAACGACCGTTTTAGCCTCGTTTTAAGCCGAATTAAACATTTAACCGAAAAGCGAACTGAACCAGATTATCCAAAACATTATCCGGATTGCGGAAATCCAAATATGTGGCTAAAAATGGAGAAGTGGGTCCCACCCCACCCCTCCACTTATCCCGATCGGACCAAACCCACACCCATTCATTGTTATTTCTTTTTGTTTACAAACAATTCCACAAGATCATCCATTCTCTCAAAATCATGAACTAAAAACCGATAGTTCTAGCAAGAAAAACAAGGTAATGATCGAGTTATTCACGTTTTCACCTTCGTTTCATGAGTTTGTTTGCAAGAAAATGAGGTTTCAAAGATGAAAACCGATTCTTGCATGATCAAGTGATGTATACGGGTTATACAAGGGATCTTGGTCCAAGAAAAGAGTTAAACGGACCAAAAACGGATTTTTACGGTTAAATCTTTGTTTTTAAAGCAATAACCGAAACTATAGTGTAAGAGGCTTGATCGTGAGTGTAACTTGCTTGGTATTGTGGTATGTTGGTTGTAGGTTCTGTATTTAGTGGTAAATAAGGCGGAAAGACGAGTTTGTAGATTGTAGTGGCGGAAAACGAAAGGTATATTCGGTTATGTTCGGTTTTGGGAAATTTGGACAGATTGTTGATGCTTTAGAGTTAGCTCATGAAATTTTACAGAGGTGTTAAACACATGAAAATATGAGTTCTGTGAATTTTTGGTAATTTTTGGATAAAGGATGATTATTTGGTGAATTTAATGCTCGGTTTTGGACAAAAATGGTGAAAAATAGTTAAATATCATGAAAAATTCTGGAAAATTGCAGATAAGCTTTTCATATTATTTGTAAGTCACACACAATATTTGAGGTCCGTTGGAGAAGTCTAAGTAGGCTTTTCGGTTAAACGAGTTCTTGGGATTTCTAGCTCGGTTTTAGTAAAAAGGGCATGTAAAAGAAGATTTTGGTTCTGGAAAAATTACAGGGGACTATGTGGATGGCAGGGGACATCCAGGAAAAATTTGGGATTTTTCTAAGATCGTTTGGTATTTACGACATATTTAGTGTTTAAATGGTGTTTAAAAATAGATAAATAAATTTTAAATATAGAAATTAATTCTGGAAATATTTTTATAAAATTCCCCACTGTCAAAAAGTGATTTGTCCAAAATTTCAAGATCCGAGATCAAACGGATAATTATTTGTGCAAAAACAAACTTTTAAAGTTTAAAAAGCGTAAACCGGTAAAGTTCGCATAAGCGAGCTGACTGGTGAATAAAAATCCTAAAAATGAACTATTTTAATATAATTGAGTTAAACAAGTAAAAATGAATCATCCGAAAATAATTCGGATGATTTGGGTATTTTTAACCGATTTAACAGTTTCCGGTACGCCAAACACGGAAACAGGTCCCGCGGTCAATCGGGGCGTCTAAACCGAGCTCTAATTTCACCTCTTTAATTAAATTATCAGTCAACCACTACTCTCGGGTCGTGTGTGACCAGACTCATTTTTGAAACGTAAAAACGGATAACAGCGCTAGGCACGCAAAACGAGAAAAACGACTAATAGTAGTAGTGACCATGGAATACTAAACGATATCACAATCTGAGTCCGGAGAAGTGTTTCTGGGTTAACATTGCCCCCAGAACGGGTACAGTGCTGGGTTAACAGTGTCCCCAGATGTACCGGTTGTTACGGTTAAAGATTATATAAACAATATTTGTATATTAACGATCGTAGGGATTATATTACAGATTGGACGTGTTAATTGATAATGATTGTTGTTACCTGCTTGCATGTGCTAAGGTGAGTTTCACGAGCCCCTTTTTCTGAACTGTTTTCGAATACTTTCTCGGGGCGGAAGCATGTTTTTACTGAAATGTTTAAATACACATTGAACGCATGGACTTGCGTGGATTTATATATATTTTATTGTACGGGAATCGTACGAAAATGTACTAAGATGGTAATTGTCTGAGTTACTAACATTCTAAGGCCCCGGAACACGAGTGATTAACTGAAAGACGGTAGAGTGTGGATAGTACTATTGGTCTGACAAACCCAACTGGTCCGGCATGGATTTGCTGATGTTTCCCAGCCAGTTGCACATGTCTATTTTGTTGTGATATATATTTTGCTATGTAATGTTAGACATAGCGGTTTGGGGCAGTTCCGTGGGCGGGGGATATGCCACGGGGGTTGTGTGTGATAGTCAGAGGTTTCACTTGTGGGCTCAGCATAATTACATCGTAATTCTGGGTTAACATTGCCCCCGGAATGAGTACGGTACTGGGTTAACAGTGTCCCCAGATAATATTATATTTTGATATGGATTTATCATGGTTTACTCAAATTGTGAAACTCACCAACTATTCGTAGTTGACCCGTTTTCTCACATGCTTTTCAGGTACAACTAAGATGAAGTGATTGCTTACGTGTTAAGTGCTTGATGTGTGTAAGATTTGCGTGCAGGATGTTAGGATACATTATAACAAATAGAATTGTGTATCGTATTGTATGATGTGTGCATCACCTAGACGGTAATGAAATACAAATAATGTAATTTGAAGTATATTAATGTATTCAGTTTTCTTTATAAACAATGTAGTTGATATCTGACGAGTCTGTCGCACCCCGTTTACGTTTCCGCTGCGGTTGCGGGGTGTTACAAGAATCCATGAACAAAGCTTTAGAGGATGCATTAAATGAAACATTACTGAAAATTCGAACCCTAGAGGGGCAGTCTGAGGTTGAGAAGACCTCAGATGCACCAAAACAGGGAGAGAAACCTTTTGAAGCAAAACATGATGATGCAGAAGGATTAAAGGCGATTGGAGACTTGTAGGCAAGCTCTGATGAAGAAGTTGTGGATGTTGGACCATCAGATACACTAAACATGATAAATCAAGCATATGAAGATGGAGAATTTGGTGATGAGGGGGAGAGTGAAAGTGAAGATGAAACTTAAGAGGATAAGTTGAAAAGGAAAGAAAAAGGGAAATGGATTGCTTTTACAGATGATGACTTACATCCCAAGTCCTAACACAAAGTTCAATCTGGTGATGATATACTTCACAAAGAAAATGTAATTGATCCTGATGTAGCAAAAGTTGAATCTGTTAAGACTGCCATAAGATTAATTAATGAAGATTTGGAGTCTTTGAATCAAGAAAAGAGGAGGAAATTCCTCAAGAAGTCCTCGAAACACTAATCACGATGAAAGAAAAAGATGAGGAGAGTGAGAAACTGACAAAGGAGGAAGATGAGGCAATCAAGGCCACACTGGATGCTCTAAAAGCAAATCTGAATGTTGATGAACAAGAGAGTACAGAAACTGAAGAACCAGTGATAACTGAGCCTGAAGAGCCTATAGTAACTGAACCTGAACAATCTGAAACTGAACTTGCCAATCCAGAGAATGAAACTAACAAAGAACAAGAATTTGGTTTGGGTCCAGTCAGTTGTGAAGAAGATGAAACTATTGAAGTCCCTGAAAGTACAATGGTAAAACTGGTCATAATGAAGGATCTTATAAACATTTTGAATAACCCAGAAAGGCATCATCCTGAAATAGTATCAGCGGCAAGAAAAGCACAAAAGGACTTTATTAATATGAGCAAAGAAAGAGAACCAGTAGTTGAAGAACCTGAAGACACCACTGAACAAGTTGTAAATGAAGTGAATGAAGAAGATAAAGATACCCATGAAAAAGAGCCAGTGACAGAAGAAATCTTTGATGAAGAACCAAAAACTGATGAGCCTGTTGTTGAGAAAATGGTTGACAAAGAACCAGAAATCCAAGTAACACAACCTACCACACCCATTCCATCTCAATCATCTGAATCCTCTGAATAGTATGAACCAAAAATTGAAGCGAAAGAATCACTAAAAAGAAAAGAAAGAGCTAAGATAGAAACATCTAAGTCTAAAAGGCAAAAATCAGTAAAGGTGATGGTGTACAAGAGAAGATTGGAGAAGCTTGAAGAGAGGAAAAAGGCTAAATCAATGAAGGTGGAAGAACCAATGATTGGGGCACTCCACAACCTTGAAGAAACTATTGATATAAAAGATGATAGTGAAGGAGAAATGAAATGTGTTGAAAAAGAGAATGAAGACAGAGATTACTTGATCAGCTTGGACTATGACTTAAAGTACCTTCAAAGACTATACAAAGAAGTCATAGCCAAAGAAGCTGAAGGTTGGAAAATGGGGAAGTCGAAAAGAGAATCTTTGATTAAGGCTGGTCACAAGCCTGCATTCCTGAACTTGCAATCATTTGAAACAATAGACAGACTTTACAAGAATGCCCTTGTGGAAAATATTTCAGAGTATGTGAAAAAGGTGACAAAGAAGAAGGAACAAGCAGAAAAAGTGTTGAAAGGGTCTGATAGCAGCAAAGCATAATTGAAAAGAAAGCCAGTGATGAAACAAAATATGAAACATTAAAGGCTAAACATAATGACATAAAGTTTCTTCAATTGTATGGCTACAGCAATAATTTCTTGATTAATCTTTCTCCTGAATAACTGAAAAGAAAAATTCAACTAGTAAAAAACTCTCACAAAGTTCAGAAAAGTCAAGAAATTTATGAAAGAGAACAGGAGTTAAGGATGAGATTGTAGAAGGAGAGAGATGAGGCCAAGAAGAAAGAAAAAGAAGTGAAAAGATGGTTTGAAGACCCTCAAAGGGTACGGACGTTAAAGAGGATAGTAATGGAGAAAGGGATGACCGAAGAACAGTTTCAAAACATGCCTCATGAACAATTAATTGAAATATACAATAGAGAGCAGAAACTATATTTGGAAACCCAAAGAAAACTGCATGAAGCTAAGCAAAGAGCTGAAGAAGAAGTCCGAGCAGAAATGATGAGTGCTCTTCATAAGAAGGGTGCAAAAATGTTAAGATCAGTAGTACAGACAGATGAGACAATCAGAAAATGGTATGAAGAGGCAGGGCTGCATCAGATAAAGACAAACACACAAGGAAGCTCGAGCCGAACCCCAAGGTCTGAGATTGTGAGGCCTGAGCAACCAAGAAACTTAAATTCGCCCACACATCTCTTTTTCGACAAAAGATCCAAGACCTTGAGGGTTGTTACTGAAGATCAAGAAGAAACTCTTATCATCTTTAGAGATGATTTGAGAAACTTTACAAAAGAACAGCTGAAAAGAATGGCCGAACTGCACTTACACGATATTCAAGATAGAAAACAACTGGCAGAACAACAAAGAAAAGATCTCTTCAAGATCATTAAAGAACAAGCAGAACGGGGATTCCTATTTCTGAATCAAAGGAGGAGAAAGATACACAGCCAAGCTGAGAAGGAGAGAAGGAGAAAAAGAATCAATGAAGTTCACACTTTTGAATTCTCTCTATTCGATGCTGATAGAAGGAAATCCCAAGCAAGAAGCTCACACAGCAAAAGGAATACCTTAATGGAATGCTTAGCTGTGAGGGAAAAGATGAGAGAACCAAATTCAATTGTGAAAATTAATGGAAGAATTACCTTCATCTCGTACAACCAGCATAACGACTCAATTTCTATGAGGAATGCGTCGGGAATACCCATAGTTGTGATTAGAAATGATGGGGATCTTCAATTCATGCACCCTCAAGATCTACAAGACTTAATTGATGCAGAATTCCCCATGGATTCCTCTGATGCTGTGGAACTTGACATGATTAAACAAAAGGCAGCCCTTGTAAAGCAAATGAAAGAAAAATCTGACACAAGGAGCAGGAGGAGAAGATAGTAGAATGGAGCTCAATGACAATTAATTTTATTTTTGTTTATCTTTGTAATTGTGTTTTGTATTTAATGTAAAAACTTAAATGTGTGCCCAAGAGGCAGAATTCCTATTTATGTAATGAAATGACATGTTCATGAATGATATATCTTTGATTTCTGATACATGTGTAACTCTATACAGGTATGTTTTGGTGCATATGAGCTTGTTCCAATCTAGGAGGAGATTGTTGGGTCGGATTTTTGATAAGGAAGATTGGAATCTTCTCAACCTCCTCAGAAAATGGCTAAGTATGGAATTCGAGCAAGCCTAGACGATCGAGAATGGTTTTACTACTTCGAGCAAGGTCTTCAAAACCTTAAATGGTTAATTCTTCTAAGTGTTAAGGCTTCAAGCAAGCTACACTTCAACGAGCAAGAGTGTTTTTCTACCTAGCACGGATTGCCAATCAAGCAAACAGCTTGATCATACAAGTTTTAGCCAAGTGTTACGAGCTCAGGATGATCGAGCACATGGGGACAAGCATGGATGCAATAAGAAGATGTCACGTGATCAAAGCAAGGACTTCGAGCACAGTTCAGTTCCCCGAGCAAGATTTACATCCGAGCATGCTAAAGATTGCTGAATAAGAAGACTGAAGGCATCAAGAAGAATGAGCTTGCTCGATGGACTAGTTCGAGCAAACAATAGATTAGTCAAGAGGAATGAAGCTTGCTGGAGGATAATATCTTCACTGAAGATATTCTAAGTAAAGTATGCTCGAGGACAATCATCGAGCATACCTAGCATAGTGAGTCTGCTCGAGCAAGATTGCTACCTTGCTCGAGAACTCAAAACTGTTATTATTTTGTATTTCATTATGTAATGATTAGGAACTTCTAGAAGAAATGTCAGGGTCTATAAATAGGGTCCTAGGTTTCCATTTAGTGCACGGATAACGACGCACACAATACGAGATACATTTTAAAACAATATTCTATTTGTTTCCTCATACTGCCGCCGACGCCATCACGCACGAAACCCTAGACATTCCTTTCACTGTTACATTAATGACTCATTTAATATAGTGAATCTTTGTCTTTGAATGTGCTCTTATTGATTACTCATTATCATTTCGTGTTTGTTATTTTCACTCATTCGTTCCCACTTGTTGGATATCCTAATTCCGCCGGGACATTCAATAGGCCTTTGGGTTACAGAGTTGGTGTGTTCTTGTCAACCTTTTCTAAGGTTTCACCGGACTCACGGTCCTGACATTCACTATAACCAATGGCTCTGATACCAATCTGTCACACCCCCAAATTTCGACTAACGAAGTTTTACCGCGAGGCATGTGACATACCATGATCTAGCTCATTCATTATACCAAACAACCAAATTAAAATATTCAAAACCTTTATTTACGTCTCATTCAAACATGAGAACACAAAAATCCAATCCAAACGATTTAAAGTGAACCATGCTTTCAAAACATGCACAACCCATCAAATGTAAATAATGTGAAATAAAAAGTTCATGCGACAAATATGACTCCATACGTATGCATTGCAATCCACTCCTTAGCACATCTAGCAACCTGGACAAATATAAATTCTCAAGGGTCAACACAAGGTTGGTGAGTTGTAGTAGAAAGTGATATATATATATATATATATATAGTATACGTAGCATCAGTTGTGTATGTGGATTTAGTACTTTTCAAATATACCAGGGTAGCTAACCCATTTACAATCTACTAAACGTTTGAACCAAAGTTGACTGTCTGTATGCCTTCTTACCAGGTTTATCACAAAACACTGGCAATGTATGTTGGGACAATTTACACCCGTCCGACCTCCAGTCAAGTTATAGCAGGTGGGGTTTGTCAAACCCAGTAGTACTACTTAAATTTCCCCGCGATCCCATCCTAGCGGTTCAATGTATGTAAGGACTTTAAGTGATATGAGGGAATCTAGTATACACTTGTGATATATAAGAAACTACATAAATCCAAAATAAGTCGTTGTGTTTTCCTCCAGAAAACCAATATGTAAGTATGTCCGTGTTTTCAATCCAAAAAACAAGTATAGGCAAATGTTTTGTGTTTTCAATCAAGAAAACAAATAAGGAAAATGTTGTGTTGTTTTCAATCCAGAAAACTATTAAGGAAAATGCTTTGTTGTTTTCAATCCAGCAAAACAAGTATACGAAAATAGTTTTGTTGTTTTCAATCCAGAAAACAACTAGGAAAAAGCATGAACTCACCTTGCTAGACTTTTCTCAAACCAATGTAAGCACTTGACTCATTAACTGTTACCTAGTACAAGTGTTTATGTTATGAGAATGTGTTTAACAACACAATACTCTAATACTCATGTATGGACACACACACACACACACAAACACAAACTTGACCCGGTGAATAGTTGGTGACATAAGTAATGTCAATTATAACAAAAGTCCTAACATGTATTTACACATCATTTCATGGCAAAGCAACCAAATATTAATCATACAACCTAGCTTATGATCATTCAGTTAACGAGGTAGATTCTAGCACGTACAAACTGATTTTATTCACTATGAAAAACTCAAAGATAAATTCCAAAATATTTATCATGGTAGAATATATGGATTAGGTTTCTAAAAAAAATTTTATTATATTTTTATCATATATGAAAAGCTCACAATAATTCAATCATTTCAAATAGGTACAAATAGTTCAGCAAATTGTGCAACAAAACTTATTTTCATGGTTCTCTCAACTCATTTATTCAAATTATGCAAGGCCATTTGGGTTGTCTCCTAAATTCATAATAAAGAGTTCCAGAAGTAGAACCAACCCATTTGGCTTTGTCAATCTCAAGTTATTAGGTCGGGAAGTTAGACAAGAAAACATCTCCCCAAATCATATTAGACATGCAATCTTGTAAAATCATAAAACCTATCTTCTGTATATCTAAAAATTACAATTCATAATTTTCTGGAAACTAGACTTGACGAACTATATTCTAGAATCAAAAATATATTAAAAACCATCGTTTATCATCAAGTTACTATCAAAACAATAAGCGAGTACAAAGCTGTCAGCATTCTGATTTCAACAGAGATCGATCGATAATCATGTATACGACAAACCTAATGTTCTACTACACCAATAAACGAAAAAAGATCATCACAACCATCATCAAACCTCAATATTACAGAAATATTTCATATCTTATTAGGTTTTTTCAACACAAAGAATAGACAAGCACGTAAACGAGTGGTTATTGATGAAACACTTACAATTAACGATCAAACAATGATGTTGATGACTCCTAATCTTCCTAATCACCCACAAGCTCCAAAAGTTACCCAAGAACTCATGGTTTTCATTCAATGACGGCTGGAAAGGGTTATGGGGTGATTTGGGTTTTAAAAATAGGTTTTAAACAAATTTTCCCGACCTAGTCGTCCCCCGAGCAGCGTGGAGGCTGAAGGCCCATCCTACGACACGCGCAGCTAGCCTAATTTTTGTGTTTTTTACACTAGACTTTTAACAACTCATTATAATATGGAAAAGCATTTAACACATAATCACTTATCATGCAATAACTAAATCATACAAGTTATTAGCGTAACCGGTTCGACATTAATCACCAACGCGTACATTAGGACTCATGTGTGTGACTTGTTACTGCCTTGTGTAAATGTTATGCATGACGTGTAATATAACATGGTTGGGTTGATGGTGTTAACATGGAAGAGCGAGGTTTCACATTATCCCCTTGTTGAAAAATTTCCCTCCCGAAAATTGATACGCGCCGCTAAGTAAATAAGTAGACTCACAGTCTATAAGTATGAGCAACATGAATTAAGTAAACTTTCCGTCCATTGAAAAATCAAAATGAATTGAGTAGACATCCCGTCTATTGGTTACTGTCACAATTGTTTCGGAAGTGTTGCAGATGTTTAACAAAAATTTTCTGGTTGTCACATTATCCCCTGGTTGAAAGAAATTTCGTCCCGAAATTTTGAATTCGTAAATTTGAAAATATAACTGTAGTTTATTGATGGTAAAGGTGTTAGAACGTATGACAATATAAAGAGTTGAGAAATGTCTGGCATGGATGATTATGGTGATTCTTTATGAAATTTGAGATTCATGGTCTTGGTGCGAGTACCGGTTCTGCAAGGTTAAAGCGGAAGTGACTATTCTTCAGGCTTAAGATCGGGAAATGATTTGGCTTTAGTCCCCACCATCGGCATACTGTTAGTGTTTATATACAGGGTATAGCGCAACTAACCCACCACACCAATAGCATATTGCAAGTGGTTCCTATCACCAAGCATTACTTTGCCAATGTCAACTGTCACCGAAGGTGGAATAGTGTAATCCGAATTCTTTCCTCAACTTTAGCCCGAAGGATTGAGCTTAGGTGCTTTGTCCAGGGTAGGCCAAAACGTATCTTATAAAAGTAATCTCCTTGCCGACCAATTTCTTGAACTTCGTGAATTACAGATCTGACATTTTTGGTTGGTTTTGCAAAGGAGGACTTCAAAAATGGAGAGCCTTATGCCGGCTAATAGGAGTTGTTCTTTCTGGCTGATTGCATGACGGATCTAGTCCTCAGATGAGCGATATAGAGTGCTTCAAGTTTAGAGATAATTTCTTGTATGAAAGAAGGTTCAAGTCAAGGTTCCATACCAAGGAAAAAAAAAGGGAAAACAAAATGAAAGAGTGCTTATATGTTCATCATAGGTAATGTCGTTGCATTAGTTTGATCGATTATATGGAATTTTGTACATACGGTATAGTTCAGTCAACGCGAAGTTTAAGAAGTTAAGACAATAAGATTATCTTGTTGAAAATCTGATCGTGAGTTTGTTGTGATACTCCATAAATCAACTTAGACAGAGGGTTGACCACAGGGGAAGTGCAATAGAGTCAAGAGGGAATTTATCATTAGAGCATAAGGAATAAGGTGTTATATTACGAGGCATTCTTCAATTACTGTGCACAAGACAAAGTTGAAGGTCCGGCCATGAGTCTCTAGAAAGATTTTAAATCAAGATGGTTTTCTTAACAAAATTTTGTTAAGGGTCTTAAATTCATGGAAACACTTACAAGAATTAATCATAATAGCAATACTTCTGTAATGACAGTCAAGGACTCGTAGTTGTCGGTAAGTTTAGATGACAAGGTTTATAGTTTCATGAGTTTGCTTTAGAAAAGTGTTTAGACAACAGAATCCCATCTCACACCAATGTACCTATAGATTCACGATTACATTCCGGACGTACTCGTCAATTTATCTTACATTGGGGTGTTATGTCCTTTCCTTTATGCCTTTATGAAAAGAAGTAGTTAATGTTAATGAGGTAAAGCCAAAACCAGAGGAATGGGAAACTATTTCTCGATGAATCCAGGGCCTAATTAAGTCTAGCAATTACCGCCACTTGTGGGTGTCACCTAGGGTGCTGACGCGGATAACTCCTCACATGCCTCCTCACTGTTCTTTGGTGCTCGACCGGGTCTCTTCCGAACTTGTGGTGGCATCAAAAGTCATAACAGAAACGTGAAGCAAGACGCTAAGTAACAAGTAAAAAGATATCTTATCAACTAGGGATGGTAACATGGGTAACGTAGACCTATTAGTGTCATGGTGTATGTGAGTCATGGTGTATGTGAATGCTATATACGTATGTAATGCAATGCTTGAAAACAATGTAATGATGGGTTAACACGTTTGAAAAACTGTTGTTGAGCTTTGAAAAAGGTCATAGATCGATTTTTCGAAAACAAACCGAGTTCACTATAACCAATGGCTCTGATACCAATCTGTCACACCCCCAAATTTCGACTAACGGAGTTTTACCGCGAGGCATGTAACATACCATGATCTAGCTCATTCATTATACCAAACAACCAAATTAAAATATTCAAAACCTTTATTTTCGTCTCATTCAAACATGAGAACACAAAAATCCAATCCAAACAATTTAAAGTGAACTATGTATTCAAAACATGCACAACTCATCAAATGTAAATAATGTGAAATAAAAAGTTCATGCGTCAAATGTGAATCTTGACATATGCAATACAATCCACTCCTTAGCATATCTATCAACCTGGACAAGTATAAATACTAAAGGGTCAATACAAGGTTGGTGAGTTATAGTAAAAAGTAATATATATAGTGTGGATAGTATACGTAACATCAGTTGTGTATGTGGATTTAGCACTTTTCAAATATACCAAGGTAGCTAACTCATTTACAAGCTACTAGACGTTTGAACAAAAGCTGACTGTCTGTATGCCTTCTTACCAGGTCTATCACAATACACTGGCGATGTATGTTAGGACAATTTACACCCGTCTGACCTCCAGTCGAGTTATAGCAGGTGGGGTTTGTCAAACCCAGTAGTACTACTTAAATTTCCCCGCGATCCCATCCTAGCGGTTCAAGGTATGTAAGGACTTTAAGTGATATGAGGGCATCTAGTATACACTTATGATATATAAGAAACTACATAAATCCAAAATAAGTCGTTGCGTTTTCCTCTAGAAAACCAGTATGTAAGTATGTCCGTGTTTTCAATCCAGAAAACAAGTATAGGCAAATGTTTTGTGTTTTCAATCAAGAAAACAAATAAGGAAAATGTTGTGTTGTTTTCAATCCAGAAAACTAGTAAGGAAAATGCTTTGTTGTTTTCAATCCAGAAAACAAGTATACGAAAATAGTTTTGTTGTTTTCAATCCATAAAACAACTAGGAAAAAGCATGACTCACCTTGATGGACTTTTCTCAAACCAATGTAAGCACTTGACTCGTTATTTGTTACCTTGTACAAGTGTTTATGTTATGAAAATGTGTTTAACCACACAAGACTCTGATACATGGACACACACACAAACACAAACTTGACCTAGCGACTCGTTAGTTATATTAAGTAATGTCAACTGTAATAAAAGTCCTAACAAGTATTCACACATCATTTTATGGTAAAGTAACCAAATATTCATCATACAACCTAACTTACGATCATTCAATTAACGAGGTAGATTCTAGCACGTACAAACTGATTTTATTCACTATGCAAAACTCAAATATAAATTCTCCAAAATTTATCACAATAGAATATATGGATTAGGTTTCTAAAACAATTTTTATATATGTTTATCATATATTAAAAGCTCACAATAATTCAATCATTTCAAATAGGTACAAATACTTCAGCAAATTGTGCAACAAAAAGTATTTTCGTGTTTCTCTCAACTCATTTATTCAAATTATGCAAGAACAATTGAGTTGTCACCTAAATTCATAATAATGAGTTCCTGAAGTGGAACCAACCCATTTGGCTTTGTCAATCTCAAGTTATGATGTCGGGAAGTTAGACAAGAAAACATCTCCCCAAATCAAATTAGACATGAAGTCTTGTAAAATCATAAAACCTATCTTCTGTATATCTAAAAATTACAATTCATAAGTTTATGGAAACTAGACTCGACGAACTATATTCTAGAATCAAGAATATATTAAAAACCATCTTTTATCATCAAGTTACAGTTGAAACAAGTTGAAACAATAAGCGAGTACAAAGCTGTCAGCATTCTGATTTCAACAAAGATCGATCGATAATCATGTATACGACAACCCTAATGTTCTACTACACCAATAAACGAACAAACATCATCACAACCATCATCAAACCTCCATATTACAGAAATATTTCATATCTTATTAGGGTGTTTCAACACGAACAATAGACAAGCACGTAAACGAGTGGTTATTGATGAAACACTTACAATTAATGATCAAACATGATGTTGAAGACTCCTAATCTTCCTAATCACCCACAAGCTCCCAAAGTTATCCAAGAATTCATGTTTTTCATTCAATGACGGCTGGAAAGGGTTATGGGGTGATTTGGGTTTGAAAATAGGTTTTAAACAAATTTTCCCGACCTGGTCATCCCCCGAGCCGCGAGGAGGCTGAAGGCCCATCCTACGAGACGCGTAGCGAGCCTAATTTTTGTTTTTTTACACTAGACTTTTAACAAATCATTATAATATGGAAAAGCATTTAACACATAATCACTTATCATGCAATAATTAAATCATACAAGTTATTAGCGTAACCGGTTCGACATTAATCACCAACGCGTACAATAAGACTCATGTGTGTGACTTGTTACTGGCTCGTGTAAATGTTATGCGTGACGTGTAATATAACGGAGTTGGGTTGACGGTGTTAACATGGAAGAGCGAGGTGTCATATCCTGTAGGATATATATGGGTTTTTGTGAAAAAACGTAATAAGCAAAATGAAGTTACAAGATATAATACTAGACTTGTAACTCAATGTTTTTCTCAAAGCCCAGGAATTGACTATGAAGAAACACATCCAATGTTATGGATGCTATTACATTTAGATATTTAATCAGCTTGGCAGTTTCTAAAAAATTAAAAATGTGTCTCATGGATTTTGTCACAACTTATTTATATGGATCACTTGATAGTGAAATCTATATGAAAATTACAGAAGGATTTGAAATGCCTAAAGCATTAAGCTCAAAGCCCAAAGAAATGTGTTCAATCAAATTACAAAGACTTTATATGGGTTGAAACAAACTGAAAGGATGTGGTACAATTATCTGAATAATTATCTGATAAGCAAAGGCTATAAAGACAATCTTATTTGTCCATGTGTTTTTATTAAGAAGAAAACATCAGGATTTTTTATCATAGCCGTATATGTTGATGATCTAAATATAATTGGGACACATAACGAAATCCATGACAAGTTCATTCATTTAAAGAAAGAATTTGAAATGAAAGACCTTGAAAAAACAAAATATTGTCTTGGTTTACGGATTGAGCATATGAATAATGGAATGCTTGTCCACCTGTCGAATTATACTGAAAAACTCTTAAAACGTTTCAATATGGAAGGGGAAAATCCTTTAAGTACCCCAATTGTTTTTAGATCACTCAATGTCAACAATGATCCATTCCGTCCTTGTGAAGAAAATGAGGATGTTCTGTCACACCCCAACCTAAGGCGGAAATGCCGTGGCGTGATCCGATTGCTCACAGCTCGAATATACTATCATAAATATAAATGACAATATCTAATTAATTATTTTGTTCAAATAATACTCACAATAATCAAATAAAACAATATACTTCAAATAAATATTTACAACCATTTAAATTCAAGTTTGTCTTCAATATAACCCTAAGGTCTTTCTAAGTGTCCATACTTCCACTTCAAGTAACCTGCATATGCGTAGAAAATGGAGTTTTGTCAACAAACATGTTGAGTGAGTTTATCACCAATTTATGACACCAAAAATAATGTTAATATAATAAAAAAGCAAAACGTAATAAATGCGGTAATGAAATCAAACCACAAGCAAGTAAGTTGTCGACTAAACCATTGCCAAGCGAATCGAGCGCCGGTAAATCAACCATGAGAAAATAAATAGAATAAGACCGTTGCCAAGCGAATCGGGCGGTGGTCAATAGAATGAGAACCCTCTCCAATGGGGGGCTAGAGTGTAATATAATCAAAACCCTAACCCCCCCCCCCCCCTCTTCTCTTTGTCCGATCGACAGGCAGCAGCCCCCTCCCACCCTCGTTTTTCTTTTTTGCAGCCAATATTAGGGTGTAAAACTTCAATTGAAGGTTAGTCCCATGTTCCCTCAAGTCTTTTACACTTTAATTGGTCTTTATAACTCGCTTATTGATCGTTAAATCGCATGTTTTAAGCTTACCGGGTGGCTGTCCACTCAAGCATTTTAGGGGCTGTTTTGGTTAAGGTTTTTTCTCCATAATCTTCCTAGGTATGTCCTGTATATCATACTTGAGTATCGTGAATTTTAGCATTCATTAGGTTGGTCAATTGTTGACCAAGTGAAAACTAGAATTCAGTTGACTAGTTTGTGAATTGTGGTGTCTAGCGCAATGTTTGAGGGAACTAACAACCAATTCGAATGTTTTAGCCTCGGTATAATTTGTGGGCTGTAAGAAACTGATTTTTAAAGGTATTGGGGCTGAATTGTTTGTCGGTTACTCTAACGGGTCGGTACAAAGCGAATTCGTGTTTATTGAGCAGTTGGTACGTTGTGCTTGCGAGTTACCGACCCATCCAACCCGTGTAGCGTCGTGTGGGCTAGTAAGCTGTGAATTTATCAAATTGGGTCCACACAGGGCTGATTTGGGTGTTAGGTGCTTAAACAACTCTTAAACGCGCATATTAATCTCACTTAGTACTTCCAGGGGTAATTTGGGAATTCTTTACTCTCGGGGGTACCTAAGGGTGATGTTGGTAGATATGAGGCCCCGGGGGCTGTTTTAATCGAACTTGGTGAGGTTGAGGATTTAGGTAACTTGAACCATATTAGAACGCCTCGTAGGATAAACGAGTCACTTCGGTATCGTTAGTAACTATTGTATATAATCCGACATGCGCGTGAGTTGTGGAATTACTTAGAGGCCTTCTAGCTTGTGGTGACTTGGTAACTCGTGTCAGGTGTGTTCATGATGCCCCTTTTCACTCTTTTCAAGTATTGGGCTAGCATACACACCGAACTGTTTTTACTTGATAAACCGCATAAATGGTTTTGCATAGACTCACTTATACTATGGTATGTTTTGTGATGATATTTAAGTATGTATACACACGTGATACCTTATGGCCCATAGGCTTACTTGTAGTATGGTATATCTTGGAATAATAAATATTTATGTTTATACAGATGTTACTTTATGGCCAATGATTGGGGATGTTAATTAGTCGTTATCGACTAAGGATGTTTGCGTATGCCTACTTTGTGTTTGCATACGTTGGATGGAATATTACGTGTTTGGGTTATACGTGTGCTCGACCCTGATGTTATTACTTGGATGTTATGCATAGGGATATAATTATATAGGTATTTAAGTATGACTACTTATCGTTTATTATGGTCTAACTGTTCATATCCCGTTTTATATTTAAACTCTTGGAATGGTATATATATATGACGACTTATTAAAACTTGAACTCACTCAGCTCAAGCTGACTTTGTTTGTCTGTTAGTGTGAGTTGTAGGTTAGGAGGAGGATGCTTACTGCTTGGACGTGCTCGAGACTACTTGGACGGTTGAAGTCATATCTAGTCGGGAATTCCAATAATGAACACTGTTTCTTTTTAGTTATTACTAGACGCATTTAAATTTTGTTTTGGGTATAATTCCCGGGTTTTGGGAACTTGTTATAGTACTTATGATTTTCCGCTGATTTTATACTCTGAACTAGTTTTGAAATTAAATGAACTGTCTTGGAGTTAATAATTTGTTAAGTTTTCTGTATAATTACCAACTGTAGGATTCCCGGGATTCGGGGTCTAACAAGTTGGTATCAGAGGCATGGTTCGAGGGATCCTAGCATTCCCGAATGTTTAGACTTCACCTGTAAGAGAAAAGACTAGATATACCAACCGCGAGTTGCTGCACGCCAAGAGGTAACTTTAACTGTTTAGTCGTTCTTTTAAGTTTTAAAGTTCCGTTATATGATTGATTGTTTAAGTGTTAGATGGAATGCTAATGTGGTTAGGGGCAGGGGGTGCTTAGGACAGGCGGCTAAAGTAAATGACTAATTACACTTGATCAACATCATTAGCAGTTTACCCTTACCTTACATGTTCTAAACACTACTTGTACTTGACCATGTTAAAATTCTGTCTTTGTAGGGATAAGTCATGGTTGATACTCGTGCAGCTAAGAGAGGTCATCCTAGTGTTCATGGTCGTGGTCATAAGCCACGTGCCGAAGCCGAGAGTGAGATTCCAACTCCCCAGCAGGAAGAAACCCCGAGTCATGAGGAGGGGGATAACCCCGCCTTAGATCCTGCTATGCGCAGGGCAATCGCGGATGAAGTTTACCAGGTTCTCCATAGAACCATTCCTGAGATCGTTGCTGAGGCCATTAGGGCCATGGAGGAGTCATTGGTTGGTAAGAGTTCAGATAAGGAAAGGAAGGGTAAGGAGACGCAGGTCAAGGAGCAAGAGGTGTTTATGCCGAGTGAGGATGAAGACGATGTTCGAACTATTAGTGTATCTACCCGGGGTTGTTCGTATGGAGACTTTAAGAAATGTGACCCTCCTTTTTTCGATGGTACTAAGGATGCGTTGGCAGCACATCAGTGGGTGAGGGAGATGGAGGCCGTAATGAGGGTTAGTAAGTGTAAGGGGGAAGACATGGTGACTTATGCTACAGCCTCGTTTCGTTCCGAGGCGCTGTGTTGGTGGGATAATCTTTCGCAGGCTATGGGTGATCGTTCTAATAGAAGGATGACTTGGGATGAGTTGAAGAAGTTGGTTCTTGATCAGTTTTATCCTCCACGCAAACTGGATAAGGTTGAGCAGGATTTCTTGACCTTGGAGGCGGGCAGTATGACGCATCGGGAGTATACCACAAAGTTTAATAAGATGGCTCGTTTATCTCCCGATCTGGTTACTCCCGAAGCCAAGAGGATTAAAAAGTATGTGAAGGGTCTTCCAGTAGATATTCGTAGGGGCGTGGTGACCACCGATATAAGCTAGTTTCACTCGGTGGTTACCCTAGCGGGCACATTGTATGATCAGAGAGAGAAGTTACCGCCGACCGAGACTAGAAAGACGTGGAACTCAAATTCGTACGGTAAGCGGCCCGGGGGAAACAACTTCAATTCGGCTGAGAAAAGGGTAAAGACTAAGACTTCGGATTTTAAGAGGGATATGACGTTTGGTAAATGCAAGAAGTGCGGGAAACCGTACAAGGGGGAATGTAAGCTTGGGTCTGGTTCCTATTTTCGATGTGATAAGGTTGGACACCCCCATTTCGAGTGTCCGTCGTTGACTTGTTTCCGCTGTAAGGGGACCGGCCACTTGGCATCAAATTATCCTCCAGCATGGCAGGGGATCCGATCAGGGGACTTCCTCGAGGGGGAAAGTGGAAGAAAAGCCGAAGGTCAGGGCGAGGGCCTTCAACATCTCCAAGAGAGAGCCAAAAGATGATGCGGACGTTGTTTGAGGTACTTTTTGCCATATTCATCTTTATAATCTACCGTTTATAATTTCTCTTTCTTTCGGAAACGTATGTGTGATCGTGTAGCTAAGTAGTAGTATAATATTATTCCAGGTACCTTTTACTTGATGAATTACAGGCATCGGTCTTATTTGATTCGGGTGCCAGTAGAAGTTTTGTGTCTACCGCTTTCTGTTCCACGTTGAATAAATTACCCGAGCACGTAGTCGATGTGTTTGAGGTTGAGGTCGACGTAGGAAAGTCTGTTTCCATGTCTAGGGCTATTCAGGGTTGTTCCATCGAGTTGTCTGCGTATATATTTCCGGTGTGGCTGTACTTGATGCCGCTTGGCCGTTTTGATGTGGTGCTTGGGATGGACTGGCTCGCGAGTGTTGATGCTAAAATCATTTTTGTTCAGAAACTTGTACTTCTTAGGGCCCCGAATCGGACCCAAATTACGGCCTTCGGTGACCGGAATGGTGTGACACCGCATATCATATTCATGCTTAAGGCAGGAAAACTGATGCAACAAGGGTGCGGGGCGTATCTGGTGTATGCTATAAACATGAAAACAGAGGTAGCTACCGTCGGTGGTGTTCCCATTGTTCGGGATTTCCCGGATGTGTTTCCAGATGATTTGTCAAATGTGCCGCTGGATCGCGAGGTCGAGTTCTAGATAGACCTTGTGCCAGGGGCAAAACCCGTTGCTCGAGCCCCCTTACCGTCTAGCACCAAACAAAATAAAAGAACTTATGGCTCAATTGGAAGATTTGCTGGACAAGGGCTTCATTCGACCGAGCATCTCACCTTGGGGTGCCCCAGTCCTGTTCATCAAGAAGAAGGACGGTTGCATACGGATGTGCATCGACTACCGTGAATTGAATAAACTCACTGTGAAAAAGCGGTACCCTCTACCAAGGATCGACGACTTATTTGATCAGCTCCGAGGAGCTAGTTGGTTCTCGAAGATCGACCTTAGGTCCGGGTATCATCAGTTGAAAATTCGGGAGGAAGATATCCCTAAGACTGCCTTCCGCACTCGTTATGGACATTATGAATTTCTTGTGATGTCTTTTGGTTTGACCAACGCACCGGCTGCGTTCATGGATCTTATGAACCAGGTGTGTAGGCCGATGCTTGATCGTTCTGTTATTGTGTTCATTGACGACATTCTTGTGTATTCCAAAAGCGAATCCTATCGTGTTGGTCATCTCACGGAAGTTTTGGAAGCTCTGCGAAAGTATAAGTTGTACGCAAAATTTCCTAAGTTTTCTTTTTGGTTACGCGAGGTTCAAATCTTGGGTCATGCTATTAACCCGAGTGGTATTTTGGTTGACACTGCAAAGGTGGAAGTCGTGGGAATCTCCTAAGTCTCCGTCCGAAATCCGTAGTTTTCTGGGCTTGGCGGGGTATTACCGCCTTCTCATCCCTGACTTTTCGAAAATCACATCATCATTGACCAAGTTGACCAAGAAGAGCGTTAAGTTTGTTTGGGGTACCGAGCAGGAGGAGGCTTTTCTTGAATTAAAGAACAGGTTGACGCATGCTCCGATTTTAGCTTTACCCGATGGCACTAACGATCTGGTTGTCAATTCTGATGCCTCTTATCAGGGGCTTGGGTGTGTTCTGATGCAGCGGGGCCAAGTCATAGCTTATGCCTCGCGGCAGTTAAAGCCTCACGAGGCGAATTATCCTACTCATGATCTGAAGCTGGCGGCCGTTGTGTTTGAGCTTAAGTTTTGGAGACATTATTTGTACGGTGTCCCCTGTGTTATTTATGCCGATCATAAGAGCTTAAAGTATTTCTTTGAACAAAAGGAACTGAATATGCGTCAGCGTAGGTGGCTGGAATTGATTAAGGATTACGTTTTGGAGATTATATACCATCCCGGTAAGGCTAACGTGGTAGCCGACGCATTGAGCCGAAAGGAGAGACTGAAACCTATTCGCGTGAAATCTTACCTGCTTATTCTCAAACCCGATATTTTGAAACAGATAGCCAATGTTCAGAATGAAACTTTACAGGTGAAATGGATTATGTCATAACGTATTTGGGGTCAGGAAAAGTTGCTGGGAGACGTCGGTGATGGGGTGAAGTCTAAGGACGGTCGTTATGGGTACCCAGGTATGGGGGATTCAGGAGTAAGATATTGGATGAAGCACACAAGTCGCGCTATTCCATTCATCCGGGTGCGACCAAGATGTACCAAGACCTGAAGAAGAATTATTGGTGGCCTGCGATGAAGTATGAGGTGGCACAGTACGTGAGTAAGTGTTTGACGTGTCTTCAAGTCAAGGTTGAGCACCAGAAGCCTTTCGGGAAACTCCAACCTCTGGAAATACCTGAGTGAAAGTGGGAGCATCTTACGATGGACTTTGTGACTAAACTGCCTCGTACTCCTAGGGGTAATTATGACACGATTTGGTTAATCGTGGATAGGTTGACTACGAGCGCTCACTTCTTGCCGATTCGAAAAACTTATAATTCCGAGCAGTTGGCCGATGTATTTATTCGTGAGATCGTTTCTAGGCACGGGGTGCCGGTATCTATTGTTTCGGATAGGGATACGCATTTTACCTCCAGGTTTTGGAAGAAGTTTCTTAAGGAGATGGGTACCAAACTCCTCATTAGTACCGCTTATCACCCGCAGACAAATGGTCAATCCGAGAGGACCATACAGACTCTCGAGGATATGTTGCGGGCTTGTGTTATCGATTTTGGTGGTAGTTGGGATCGTCATTTACCGTTGGTCGAATTTTTTTATAATAACAGTTACCATGCCACTATTGGGATGCCGCCGTTTGAGATGTTATATGGGCGTAGGTGTAGGACTCCAGTCTGTTGGGGCTCCATTGGTCAGAAACAGTTGGGTAGTTTAGAGGTGGTCAAGGCTACGACTGAGAAGCTTAACAATATTAAGGCTTTTATAAAGGCCGCTTAGGATCGTCTAAAATCTTATGCGGACAAAAGGCGGAGGCCTATTGTGTTCGAGGCTGGTGACCGAGTTATACTAAAAGTTTCTCCTTGGAAGGGCATCATTCATTTTCGTAAGAGGGGGAAGCTTAGTCCGAGGTTCATTGGTCCGTTCCGTATATTGTCCCGTGTTGGTGAGGTAACGGATAAACTAGAATTGCCCGATAAGCTCGCGGGGATTCATCCTACTTTCCACGTGTCTCATTTGAGGAAATGTTTAGCAGATGAGGGGGCCCATGTGCCTGTTGGTGATATCGAGCTTGATAGTAAGTTAAACTACGTTGAAGAACCTATCGCTATACTTAACCGTCAGAAAAGGCTTTTGAGGAATAAGGTGGTTAGGCAGTTGAAGGTGCAGTGGAGGCACCGTACGGGTTCCAAGGATACTTGGGAGTCCGAAGACGAGATGATGAAACTCTACCTGCAATTGTTCCTGTCGCATCGGGATTCGGGGACGAATCCCACTTTAAGAGGGTGGACTTGTAACGCCCGTTAATTTCCGATAAATGATTTAAAGCATGTAAAGTATGTACATCTCTCGGGACTTATCCGGCTTTCCTCGATGACCCTCTCATCTTTCCAGTACGTGAAAATTATTTAAATTCTAATCTAGTTGTTATTTCTTTCTAATTGGAGGGGCTAAAGTGTAAAAGTTTTATAATATAATCAAAACCCTAACCCCCCACCCCTCTTCCCTTTGTCTGATCGGCAAGAAGCAGCCCCTTCCCACCCTCGTTTTTCTTTTTTTCAGCCAATATTAGGGTGTAAAACTTTAATTGAAGGATAGTCCCAAGTTCTCTAAAGTCTTTTACACCTTAATTGGTCATTATAACTCGCTTATTGATCATTAAATCGCATGTTTTAGGCTTACCCGGTGGCTATCCATTCAAGCATTTTCGGGGCTGTTTTGGTTAAGGTTTTTGCTCCATAATCTTCCTAGGTTTCTCTTGTATATCATACTTGAGTATCGTGAATTTTGGCATTCGTTAGGTTGGTCAACTGTTGATGAAGTGAAAACTAGATTTCGGTTGACTAGTTTGTGAATTGTGGTGTCAAGCGCGTTGTTTGAGGGAACTAATAACTAATTCGAATGTTGTAGCCTTGGTATAATTTGTGGGCTGTAAGAAACTGATTTTTAAAGGTATTGGGGCTGAATTGGTTGTCGGTTACTCTAACGGGTCGGTACAACGCGAATTCGCGTTTATTGAGTAGTTGGTGCGTTATGCTTGCGAGTTACCGACCCATCCAACCCGTGTAGTGTCGTGTGGGCTAGTAGGCTGTGAATTTATCAAATTGGGTCCACACGGGGCTGAGTTGGGGGTTATGTGCCTAAACAACTCTTAAACGCGCATATTAGTCTCACTTAGTACTTCCGGGGGTAATTTGGGAATTCTTTATTCTCGGGGGTATCTAGGGGTCGTGTTGGTAGATATGAGGCCCCGGGGGCTGTTTTAATCGGACTTGGTGAGGTTGAGGCTTCAGGTAACTTGAACCATATTAGAACGCCTCATAGGATAAACGAGTCCCTTCGGTATCGTTAGTAACTATAGTATATAATCCAACAGGCGCGTGAGTTGTGGAATTACTTAGGGGCCCTCTAGCTTGTGGTGACTTAGTACCTCGTGTCAGGTGTGTTCATGATGCCCCTTTTCACTCTTTTCAAGTTTTGGGCTAGCATACACACCGAACTGTTTTTACTTGATAAACCGCTTAAATGGTTTTGCATAGACTCACTTGTACTATGGTATGTTTTGTGATGATATTTAAGTATGTATACACACGTGATACCTTATGGCCCATAGGCTTACTTGTAGTATGGTATATTATAGAATAATAAATATGTATGTTTATACAGATGTTACTTTATGGCCAATGATTGCTGATGTTAATTAGTCGTTATCGATTAAGGATGTTTGCGTATGCCTACTTTGTGTTTGCATACGTTGGATGGAATGTTACGTGTTTAGGTTGTACGTGTGCTCAACCCTGATGTTATTACTTGGATGTTATGCATAGGGATATAATTATATAGGTATATAAGTATGACTACTTATCGTTTATTATGGCCTAACTGTTCATATCCCGTTTTATATTTAAACTCTTGGAATGATTTATATATATGACAATTTATTAAAACTTAAACTCACTCAGCTCAAGCTGACTTTGTGTGTATGTTAGTGTGAGTTGCAGGTTAGGAGGAGGATGCTTACCGCTTGGACGTGCTAGAGACTACTTGGAAGGTTGAAGGCATATCTAGTCGGGAATTGCAATAATGAACACTGTTTCTTTTTAATTATTACTAGACGCATTTAAATTTGGTTTTGAGCATGATTCCCGGATTTTGGGAACTTGTTTTAGTACTTATGATTTTCAGCTGATTTTATACTCAGAACTAGTTTTGAAATGAAATGAACTGTCTTGGAGTTAATAATTTGTTTAGTTTTCTGTATGATTACCAACTCTAGGATTCCCAGGATTCGGGGTCTTACAGTACCAGTACCAGTACCAAAAATCCCGATCCCGAAAATCGTAATTTTTTGGTACCGATACCGAAATGTTCGGTTTGGTACCGGTACGGTACCGATACCGGTGTGGTACCGGCACGGTATCCGTATTTAAGGTAAAATTCGTGAAATACCGTTACCGTACCGTACCGGTACCAGTACCGTATCGGTCCCGAAAACTCAAATCCTTGGTACTGATTCTGTACCGACGGTACCAAATCGGTACCGATTTCGGTACCGGTACCGATCGGTACCATACCGATTTTTGCTCATCCCTAATATATTGCACTCTTTTTCCCCTAGCTAAAGTTTTTTCCCACTGGGTTTTCTTTGGCAAGGTTATTAATTAGGCAGTAATTCAAGATCCCGAAGTTTGAAAATGTTTCATCCAAGGGGGGAGTGTTATAAACGTGTGGGTAAAACATCCATGTGAATGGATGAAAATTTTCAACACAAATTTATGGTGTCTGTCTCCTAAACAATGATACCAATAGTACATATGTGTACCTCATGTAACAAAGGAAGATACACATTTTGGCAAACTTACTAATTATATGTCTCTCCTATTTTCTTGTTTTATCATCTTCAAGTTTAAAGAATACATTGTTAATTGTTGTTATAATTTAGTGGTAATATTATAACACCATTGTAAATTAAAAATCAAACATTATTTGTTCGAGTCTCTTGAATTAACCCAACTCAAGGTCACACATAGTCGGCCCTGCATCATCCCTACCACGGCATCTCCGGCCGTAGTAGAATTCACTATTTCCGACCACAGTCTCCATCATCTCAGACCACTACTACCACTTCTTTACATCTACGCACTTCTGTTTTTCTTCTGCAACACGCACCAATTCACCGGTCTCCGTCTCCGACTGGCCACCATCATCTTTGTGTGTCACCCCATCATGCTCGCGGCGTTTAGAATCTACTTGATTCATCTCATCCATCTCCGTCGTTCATCTCAGTTCACACCACTTTTTTCAACCCCTTCGTCTTCGTTCTTTCCAGTGACCACCTGCGATCCGTTTTTGATCTACTTAGTTAAGGGTTTAACAAGCTGTTAGCGGCGTTTCATATCTCCCTTCATCCACGTAATTTATCTCAGTTCAAATGTACTCGTTTCACCCCCATCGTCCTCTCCGCTTTTCCGGCAATCCACTGCAACCCGATTCATTCGAATCTTAAAGGGCGGCCGACAATTTCTTTCTCTAGTTGCCGGAAAAGACACGTCACCAGGGATGGTGGTCGCTGGAGATATTGGTATTATACGGGTAGGAGATCGAATAACGATTTTATTATGTTAGTTTATTTTTAGAACGACGTGGAATGATGACTTTATTTTCTTTTTTATTTTAATATAACCTTATAATAGGGTACTTGGGTCATTCCATAAGACTTTAACAGAAAAATTAACCAATTTCGTAATAATTTAGACTGAGATTGTCATTAGAAACTAAATTAAATGTTGGGATTGCCACTAATTAGATTGTTAGTTGGGATTATTAATGGCTAATGGCCAATAGTTTGAATTGTTAAAATCCAATTTTCCTAGTATGGAAAATTGTTAAAATGATAGCAAATTTACCAAAATATCTTTACATTTGACATCTAAATTTAATGGATGAATTCAAAGTAAAGAAAAATATTGATGTTAGTATGCATGTGGGGTTTGAACTAGTGGTCTAACAGTACAAGATGAATAAAAGATAACCCAATGGGCCAAGGGCGGTTAGGGGTGTTTGGGATTCCTTATTTAACCTCCTTATAACGTATATAAATCATAAATTATAAGCTATTAACTTATGATTTATTCACTCACAACTTTTAAGTTTTCCAAACACCAATCTTACTACTTTAATAAAAGGATACTCTTTTTTTTCACTTGTCAAGTTCTCACCACTCCTCATCTTTTTTAATTCATATTCCTTAAATGGTATGTATTTCTGATTAACCCGCGCAAATAATGTTTTTCGGATCCATATATTATTCAAGATCCATTTGTTTTAATTCAACACACACTCATCCCCAATAATGAAACCTAGGTTGCAGACCTGATTCTCATTGCTTTCTCCCTTCTCTGATTAAACATACGAGACCTAGATACCCAACGCTGCCTTCTCCCTTATCCGATTAAACCTACAAGATAGTTCATCCCCACCGCTGCTATCGTTCATCTCCACCGCCGCTATCGATTCAAACCGTTCATCATGGTTAATAATATGACTATTTATTCTGGTCAATCCTTTTCTTACCAACGCAATGCAAATCGTCTCCTATTATCCATTGTTGCTTATTATTAGGTAACTTTTATAATTCCCTACTTTAGATCCATCAATTTGTATGTTTTTATTAATTTGAAATTGTTTTGATGGTTGATTAGTTTTAGGTCAGGTTTAGATTGTTGTGTAATTTCCTAAATCATGCACATTGATTTCTTTTAACTATGTCATTTTGGTGTTCATATATAGATTGTTGTGTAATTTTCTAATTTATGAATGCTTTATGTTTTTTGTGGATTCGTTGACAGAGTCCGGATGGGATATTATAGACTGTGTCAATATTTATGATCAACCGAATTTAGACCATTCAACTCTCAAAAGCATAGCTTTCAGGCTTGTTTCCTTTTTAGCTGCCTATGTGTTTATATGTATTCTTTAATTAACATATTAGGATTTAAAGACTAAAATATCGCTTTATGAAAATAATAGCCTTTTGACTTTTATATAATGTTACTATTTATATATGATGTGTATAATATCCTATTGTAACGACTCGGATTTTTCGATGATAAAATGTACCCATACCCGTATCCGCAACCCGTGTCCATGACCCGTTTAGTTTACTTGGGCCACAATTGTCGTCCTAAATTTGGAATTGATTCATAGTTTTGATTTCTTTTGCCATAAACGGCCTAACCATCATCACTAATTAAGAAACAAGATATTATATGATATGAATTGTTTGAGAACCTAAACCGCCGTGACTTAGAATTTGATTATATAATCAAATATTTATAATAACATAATTCCTTGCGTCTGCACCCTGCTCATACCAGCGCAAACTAAACCCCTAGGGTTAATTGGATCATCGTTTCCTGGACATAGGCTGTTCGTCATTCCTTTTTGCCGACACTGTTACTCGCGATTGGCTCGTGTTTCAGCAACGTTTAAGGTAATTGAAATATGCTTATTACTCGTCTAACATAGTATAACAAAAGCCCTAACATCAATTAAACAAACACTTAACAGATTAATCGATTGAACATTTAAGGTTTTATATTCAAACTTGGGTTTGCTTAGTTCTGTATATAATTAACAGGTTACAAATAATAACCAGCTGACACCCTAGCCCAGTTGGCTAGGGTGTGTGTGCTAAACCCCTGGTCCAGCTGAGGTCGCGAGTTCGAGTCCCAGCAGACTCTATTTTTGGTATTTTTTGATTATTAAATATTTTAACTTGTTTTATTAATATATAATATATTATAATTAATATTAATTATTAAATAAACAATATTTTATTTATACCGACATCATAAGTTAATGTTTTGTGTCAAATAGTTTCGATACAAGTTTTCGTGTGTGTGTATGTATTATAAGTGTATATTTATTTATTAAACCATCATTATTTTATTAAAACCGACACCACTATTGTTGTTTTCTCGTTGTTAAAACGTCTTTATAATATTGTTCATAATTATTATATATATATATATATATATATATATATATTAGTCTTTCTAAAACAAGAGTTATAATAAAAGTATTAAACATGATTAAAAGTGTTAATGTATATTTTACCCTCGGATTTTGTTACAAAGCTCAAGATATAAAGCTTCCGATAATCATATATTTAAACGTTTATTAATTATTATATAATATCTTAACTCATATTTATTCAAACTAATTAATTGTAAGTTCGATTACACGTTAAACGATGATTTTATAATTAAACGATAACAATAATGCGTAGCGATCAATCGTTCAATCCATAACATACCAAACATAATTATAACTCAAATCATATCGAAATCCTAAATTCATTATACATATTATTTCATTTATAATTCACTCATCATATCATTTAATTAGGATTCTTGTCGGTAATTCTTGAAGAGTGTGATTATCGTTCTTGTCGTATTCATTCCCGTTTGGCTTAATCGATCAGGTGAGTTTTATCATTCCCCTATTTTACTCAATTTTCACAAACGTTTTGGGGACATATGCGTATATCATACTATAGATACATATCTATATATACATACATATCAAAAATAGCAAACGTGTAATTGTGTGTGATTAATCAAATCTACTTGTTATGTGCTTACTTGTTTATGTGCGCCTTCGTGTTCGGAGAGGTCTCGCAGATCCCCATGTATTGGGTTCTCATTCTATTGACCACCGCCCGATTCGCTTGGCAACAGTCTTATTCTATTTATTTGCTCATGGTTGATTTACCGGTGCCCGATTCGCTTGGCAATGGTTTAATCAACAACTTACTTGCTTATGGTTTGATTTCATTACCGCATTTATTACGTTTTGCTTATTTATCATATTAACGTTATTTTGGTGTCAAAACTTGGTGGTAAACTCACTCAACATATTTGTTGACAAAACTCCATTTTCTACGCATATGTAGATTGTTTGAAGTTGAAGTATGGACGCTTAGAAAGACCTTAGGGTTATGATGAAGACAAACTTAGATTTAATCTTGTTATATTTATTTATTTGAATTGTTTTTGTTGTATTTGATTATTGTGTGTATTATTTGAATAAAATAATTAATTAGGTATTGTCATTTATAATTATGATAGTATCTTCGAGCTGTGAGCAATTGGATCACGCCTCGGCATTTCCGTCTTAGATTGGGGTGTGACACCTACTTTACTCTTGACATTGTTGAAGATTTTCTTGAATCCTGCACAACCCAATTGTACATTTTTATTAACATGGTTTACAAAATACTATTATTTTCTTTTTTAGGCTACAATAATTCAGCTCATGACAACTAAACTAAAGTTTGCAGACTCCAATATGAGTTATATATGCATAACATGATTTGAAAATTTCAATCAACCATAAGGTCATAAAAAGGAAGGATTAATTTCATATAAATATGATATATACCCAACTTTACTTGATGACAAATCTACCACTTTTCCTTCTGGGCCTACCTATGTGTTTATATGTATTCTACAATTAACACATTATGATTTAAAGACTAAAATATTGTTACAAATTTAGATTTTCTATAACGCATTGATTTCTTTTAACTGTGTCCTTTTGGCGTTCACACATTTATGAAAGCTTTATGTTTATTAAATGACTACATAAAGTTTTCTCAGATTAATTAGACGCCAACATTTATTTACATATTAGGTCAGCTGTCATTCTTGGCACCATTAAGTATGTACCACAAACTCAACAATTTTTGAAATTAAGCAATGAAAAAGTTAAACTCTTTGACTATGCTAACTTTTTTTATTCAAAACTAGAATTTATATGAGGGTCGACTTTTTAATTAAGTTTCTTTTTTAACATTCTAATAGAACCTCAAAGTTGATGCAAACTATAGAAACTACTTTTGAATGCACATTTATTGTAAATATTAGGGGTGATAAACAATCGAACCACTAACTGAAATTAAACGAAAACTGATTAACCGAAAATCGGTTATCGGTTTCTCTTTTTTACCCTTGGTTAATTGAACCGAACTATTCATACAATTCTAAATAAAATTTAGCTTAAGTTTGGTTTGGTTATTAAATGAACCGAACTATCAGGTTGCAAACTAATATAGAAAAACATTATGATCATTTCTAATGTCATTTTAGTGAATGCGTTGTTTCATTTGTGAGTACGACCGACAAAAATCCGCATTTTCATACTAAGAAGTTGACTCTCATTTGAACCTGCTGTAACATTTTTAAAACATCTTTATGTACTTATTATATTTATCTTTACTTATTATTTATTTTTCTTTGTGTTTGCATATTTAAATTACTTGATTGCATATATATAATTTTTTTTTAACGATAAACTTTTATAAACAAACCGATCAACCGCCAACGACTACCTCCACAACCCGGAGGCAACCACCATAAAAAAGAACACTATATGAACTTAAAATTACACCAATTCGACCACTCTAAGATATAAAGATTCATAGATTATATATATTAATATGTTTTAAAGATTTTGATTTTTGATAAACAAGATAACCTGACCAATACAACAACAAATGTAGTGTACAAGAAAATTTTTTCTTAATTGTAAAATATTTACGTAATTTTTCTTTTATAATTTCTGTAATTTTAATATAAGATGTAATTATATTAACAATATATGATAATTTTGTTGTTGATTTTATATTTATTAATGTTAAAACTTTCCATCAAATACACGGGTTAAAAATTCTCAAACCAGTTATATTATAAGTTATAATAAAATAAGCAAAATCCCAATCTTTGAAAACTAGAAAACAAATTTATCCCAATCTTGGAAAGGTAGAAAACAAATTCCGGCTTAGGGTTTTGTTTTTCCGATGTGGAGGAGTGGAGACTTGCAGATTGTATCGGTGTCTTCTGATAAATCTACATCTACAGCTGTGGTTGAATACAGTTGGCCTCCCGTTCCTAATCAAGAAGAGGAGGAGCTGGAGGTGAAGCTCCGTCGTATATTAGATTGCGTCCCTGTTCGATACCTCCGGTAGCTCCGCTGGTTCTGGCTCCGGTGACTTCCATCAGGTGGCTTTTTATTTCATTTCTATCAATCACTTATTATAACAACTCACAACTCTTCTCATTTTATTTTCCTTTAATAATCCAATATTATGAACACTAGATCGAACTGGATCGTCCGACCGGGTATTTCCCCCATATGAGATTATACTGAAGTGATGAGAACAGATCCAAACTGAAGCCTGCAAATCAGAAGTTGAGTCTCGTTACGGGAAGGACAGAGTGGGGGGTCTTCCCGTAACCACCCTCCGGCGTGAGAATAAGTATCGTACTTTGATCGGAATAAAGTAAGACACGATATGTAATCGCTTAAGGCTTGAGAGTGTGAATGAATACCTTGAAGAGATGACCTTCGTATTTATAGCCGAAGGGGGAGGGAAGGTGATTGGTGGAATTGTCACTATCAAGTTATTCCTTCCTTGCCTGAATGGACACGTGTCGGGCCTTTATTGGATGTGACAGCCTGGACCCGCTTATGGTGTAGCCATTATCTGTGCACGTCGTGGGATGGCCATTACGTGTCCAGGTGTCCTGTTTCCGTTGGCCGATGTCACTATCAGGAGGTTTGGAGAGAATCTTCTAGAAATAGTTTGTTACAACTGCTCTTCCATATCACGTGGGGATCATACGTGTGATGAGTCCCTTGATTTGTTTGTAGATTCCTTCTGCGGATGTTTGCGTGACCATCCGCGGATTATGACGGAGTTCCATGAAGTGTCTTGGATTGTGGATGGTTTCCCAAGTCCACTTATTCTTTGTGCGGATGTCTTTTGGCGATCCACAGGTTGGTTGATTGATCCGTGGGATGCGGATGTTTTTGAAGATCCGCGGGTCGGATAAGGGATCCGTGGGTAGCTTTGCTACCCTCCCTCTATATATGCTATGCTGAGCCCTAACATATCAATCACAGCCACCATTGCCTTTACTCTGCCAATTACTTACGAAAGCAGGGATTTGTTTGGTTTTAAAGAAAGGCGTTTTCATGATAACCTTAGGTATCTGCCTATGTGATGTCTTTTCACCATTGTGTTGCTTGAGGCATCTTCTTAAAACCAAGAGGAGATGTTTCTACTCAGCCTTAGTCCGTGGGTTTTAGGTTCAAGGGAATAAGCTTTTATAGATAATCATGTGAATAGTCATTATTGTTAGAATCAGATCACTTATTTAGCCATGAGATAGATACATGGCCGAGAGTCTTATTATTGTATACTAGAATAAGATATATATGTTGTATACTAGTTGTTTTTGTTTTACCAAGGTAATAATCACTCTTCCATAAGTTAACTTGGTATTTCTGTAAAGGGAAACCCTAAAAGTCGTACTGGTTGAAAGAGCTGTCAAACAAAGAGGACCGGTAGGGATAGGAGAGGACAGGAGAGCTACAAAAAAATTATTTGTAACTTGTATCTCCTGGTCTTTTTTGACTTCTTGGTTTCTCTCGTTTTAAGAAAATAATATGTGCCGTGCTGTTTCTAGTTTGCAACTTTATGGAGTTTTAACTTCTGTATTGTAATTTAATAATGACAAAATGTGGGCCACAAACCGGAACAATTGAACTGATTTGCTCAAAGGGATCAAATGGTTCTTGATAGTTGACATTAATTCACCTTATGCCCCTCTCGTTATCATTAATGGATAATTATTCTACAATTTGATGTGTGTTTCTTGCATCTTTTTCATGAACTTTAAAGCATAGACATGCATGCATGGTTTTAAAAAAGATGCGCGTCATGTACTTGGGGGGTTGAGGTTGGCCAAAACAACCAAAGGATTGATAAATTATGAAAGGTTTATTTGATAAAAAAGGTTGATGTGTAAAAATAGATCATCTTCTTGTTGTAAATAAAGCTTTTGGTGTTTATTTATATTTGATTATTGAATATCATCTGAGTAGTTATTTTTTGGAACAGTGCCGACATATGACGGAAAGAACAAGATCGGCTTGCAAGAATGGACGTTGATTTTCAAAAAAGGAAACAAGTGGCGGAGTTTAATAAACGAAGGGAGGAAAGATTAAAAGCAGCAGAAGAGCGCACGGCAAAAAACGTTTGAAACGCCAAAAGAAAAGGCAAAAGAAACAAGAAAAGAAGATGAAATTGGAAGCAGGGGACCATGAACAACAACCTAAGGAAGACAAATCTTCTGATGAAGATCAAGATTCTGGTAATGATGATTGAACAAACATGTTTGTTTGTACCTGAATGCACTTATATTTTGGTTTGACTTTCAAGATGTGTTGTAAAACACAATATAGGACTGCTTATTAGATTGTGCGTCAAGGCAGTGGAATGGTTCAGAATGTTTAAAACGGTTATGGAAAGGAGGGTCTAAAACCTAGGTGTAAAAGCGAACCGCTTTTTGTATTCAAGGTGCAAAGTGATTATTTAACTCTTTTTAAAAAAAAAATTTATATATATCATAGGTCTTTTTTTTAACAAAATCTCAACATCTCACATTTGTAAGGGGATAGGATCATTGGTATATTCATAGGTGTTTGTATCCCCCATTCAAAATGTAGCTATAAATAAGGTTTATGCATTATTTTTACATAAAAGTTACACGTTTGTACAACCTAAAAATCCTTAATCGGTTGTGCCCCAATTGCGCGTGGCTTGCGCCTTACCCATACAAGATTGAAGAGTTGTGTGCCAAAGGTCGCCTCGGGTGTAGGTGTGCTTTTTAAAACCAAGAAACCGGGTAAAAGGTTTCTATGAATCAAGTTGGGTTTTATAGAACCATAAATGACTATTATTTAGTCTAAAGAGTAAAGTGCTAAAATCATCCATGAGGTTTGGTCAAAAATGGGTTTTTCGTTCAAAAACTTTTTATTGTGCAAATGGACCATCGATTACGTTGAAATGGTTAACTCCGTTAATTTTCTTTGTTAACTTATGGCATATACAGTTCACACACAGTTCATTTTGGCTTCTTGACTACGAACAACAATTCCTCTGCCATCAGCAAGCCAAAACACCACAAAAATCAATTTGAATTGGAAACTATTTTAGAACAAAATCAAAGTAAAATAACTAAACAAAAGGAGCATCGTTACAGTATTTGTTAGGGAAAATTCTCAAAATTGTCATTTTTAGAGGGAGCAACAAAAAATAGCCCAAAAATTTCCATTATTCCAGAAATGTCCCGGGAATTTGGAAGGGGGGGTCACTTTAGGAAATGTTCCGACGGGATTCATCCTCCAATCAAAAACTGACATGTGTAAGTTTTCTGATGAGACCGATCAAAAAGAGATCAAAGCTGTCGGACACCCCGACAATATTCCACTATTAAAATATATGGTCAAAGCAGACGACCCGACTGTTTTTCTTTGGTTTCTACCAGCTCCGGCCAAATTCCCAACTTTTCGATATTAGTGCCATATTGAAACTGCCGGCGAAGGCGCATTTCAGATGAATTTCGCCTAAGGAGACGACTTCCACTTCTATCTTTATATAGATTCCTTCCTTAAGATCTTCTCTTCCATTTCACCCGCCTTTGAATTTCTACCAACTTCTTAATCCAAAAGATGAAGCTTAACAGGGGATATCGCATGGAGGTTATTGATATGGGTCTAGGGTTCATTGAGCTGGTAGAAATTCCATACGATATCCCCTGTTAAACTTCATTATTTTGGACTAAGAAGTTGGTAGAAATTCAAAGGCAGGGTGAAATGGAAGAGAAGATCTTAGGGAAGGAATCTATATAAAGATAGAAATGGAAGTCGTCTCATCTGGCGCTGACGGTTTCAATATGGCACTAATATCGAAAAGTTGGGAATTTGGCCGGAGCCGGTAGAAACCAAAAGAAAAACAGTCTGGTTGCTTTTGACCAGATATTTTAAGGATGGAATACTGTTGGGTTATGGGTAGAAACCAAAAGAAAAACAGTCTGTTCATACACAGTAATGATGAATAATAACAAATCACATATAACAATCCTTCTTTTTATTTAATTAATGAGAATTAGGTTTATTCGATTAAAATAGGGGAGAGATGAACATTTTTCAAGAAAATACTTATTTTGGTAAATAGTTTTACAAAAATTGACAAATATTTTTTCCAACTACACTAGTTCAGTAAAAAACTCATAAAAAGTATAGTTAAAACTTGGTTTTGATTTTCTTATGGTGGTTCATACTTTGATCATTATATAAGTAAATTCGGAATAACCGAACCAAATAGTTTCTTTCGCTTTCAATTGTTCAAAACCTCAAGGAAATTTACTAGCAAATATGATTCACTGATTTGTTTCCTTCCTTAAACATGGTTAAATTTATCCAAGCTTTAAACATGTGGTTGATCAAATTAGCTTTGTTATCTCCGTTCCCCTATAATCAAGAAAACCAAACTATGGCGTCAAGGAGACCGTTTAGTTGCCTAACACGATATTATTTTTATAGTAGGCTATTCCATTCTATTAACTTTGCTCATATAAACCGTTTAGTTATATGGCATCATAAGAGCAACTTCATACATTGGTTTTTGGTGACATGACATGAGGTTTAGATTGGTTTATGGGTGGAGACAAACGTTTGTGTTAGGTTTGTTTTGCATTCTCAAACGTTTGGGAGGTGAGTTCGTAATGACCCCACCACAACCACTACAAACAAATCATATATATATATATATATATATATATATATATTATATTTTAATAGGTTTTAAATTGGTTTATGGGTAGGATACTCTAATCTATATCTAATTTTATTTAATGTGTTTTTAGGATACTGTCACTTACACACTTTTCAAGGTATAGAAAGAGGATATCTTGTCTTTGATAATTTATTGAATTGAGCCTGTTTTATAATTGTTTTTTTGAAGGTAGGATAAATATACTATGTTCCTGACTTCCTGACGATATTTTGTTGTGAAATGGATATATTGTTTAATGTAATGTATGAGCATCACTTGTTATATGCTAAGCTAACTAATTCATTTAACAAGTGGATTGGTTTTATAAGAGTGGGCGTGGGAGTCATGTTGACTTCGAGGCAACTACTACAAAATGTTGGGCTGTTAAGTCAACAATGGTTTGGGAGAATATAACGTCTTTTGTAATGTAGAAAGTTGGAATCCACAATGAAATAATTAGTTTATTAAGTCGCACATTAAGCAAACCACTGGATGGATTGGTTCGAAGGGGCTGTTTCAATGGTAACCTCTTATCTGTCATTAAGAGGCTACCACTTAATGGCTCGTAACCTTTTAATGGTTAAAAGCAGGGGTGCAAACGAGTCGAGCCGAGCCCGAGCTCTACTAGGCTCGAACTCGGCTCGTTTGGCTTACACAGAGCTTGAGCTCGGCTCGTTTCAAGCTCTATTTTCAAAGCTCGAGCTCGGCTCGTGAGTAGATTTTCAAGGTCGAGCTCGGGCTCGGGCTCGACTCATTTACTATATATCAACTATTTTTTATATAATTATAATTATTTATATACATATTTTCTCTATTATAACTTTATGTATAAAATGATATATTATTTAGTTATTTTTAATGATTTTTTCAAACATTATATATATATATATATATTAATTAATTAACTATTAAATATATATTTTAAAAAATTATATAAATGACACTCATTTAGGCTCGCGAGCCGGCTCGAGCTCGATAAGTGAAGCTCGGGCTCGAGCTCGTTTATTAAACGAGCTTATTTTTAGGCTCGAGCTCGATTAAGCTCGGCTCGATCGAGCTTTTTAACGAGCCGAGCTACTCTAGCTCGGCTCATTTGCACCCCTAGTTAAAAGGTAGTCTTAAATCTGAATGGTTAAAAGACTACCTTTTAACCATTCAGACTTAAGGCTACCTCTTAACCATTCAGATGTTATGAGCCATTAAAAGGTAGCCTCTTAATGACTGTTAAGAGGCTACCAAACAGTCCCTAAGTTATTTTTGAAAACAATTTTGTAAGCACATTTATATTTAACATATGAAAAGAGACTTATAACATATAAAGAATGGTTAACAAACTTTTATACAGGAAATAACAAAAATTATGCAGATTTTGTTTATGATGTTTACCCTTAATTTTATATGAGTGCTTTGTTTAATTACGCAACTTTAGTATCAATTTTGAATTTATTGTAATTGGGTGCTTCACGTTTTTAAAACTTATCATTTTAATATTTTTTTCTAACATCGTCTATTTATGTCTGTTAAGTCGGGTAATTTGGTAATATTTATTTTCTTTTGTTTCTCATTTCTTTTAATTCTTCCCACCTTTATAATTTCATTAACCCTAAATCAAATTTTCATATGTTCATCTGTCCATCACTAACGACCCCCCTCCTCCTTCCTTCTTTTCCTCCGGTGCCACCCACCACCACCAACCGACACAAGCACCTACCATCATACCATATAACATGAGGAACGCAACGGTGGTTTACTAGGATATTAAATACACCCATCAAATAACTATTTCAATAGACTTTGATTATTCATGGGACCTGTTAGGGACACCGCCCCGCCACCCACCTAGGCGTCGCGTATAGGCCTATACGCGGCGTTTTATGGTACGATTTGACGTCCTAGCCTGGCTTGTCATAGGGTTGTCGGATCGTACGGGCTATACGCCGCGTATAGGGCGTATAGCCCTATACGCGGCGTATTGACTTTTGTATATTTTTGGAGCCCAGCTCCCTCCCCTCCCTCTCTACCATTTCTTTTTTCCTTTATTTTTTTTTCTTAACCCTCACCCTCTTCATTCAACCAACACCAACAACCATATATGTTTCCGGATTCGGACGAGGAGATGTCGGACGGGTAACGGTCAGTCGGAGTTAAACCATGTATGTTTCCGGAGTCGGACAAGGAGATGCCGGACGGCGCTAACGGTCAGTCGGAGTTAAACCAGGTTTCGTTTTATCTTTATTTTTTACATGTTAGGACATAGTTGTAGATGTTAGGACAGAGATTTAGTGAATGGTTTACTTTATAAATTTGTCTAGGCACCGACCGTTTGACGGTAACCCTAGTTCGCCGGGCCTCCTAAACTTAAAATAGATTTCCCGTATTGTTACCGTTAGCGCTAAAATTTTTATTATATTATTACTATTAAAATATTAATATTATTATTAAGATATTGTTGTTATGAAAATATTATTGTTAGTAAAATAAAATACTATTATTGTATTTATTAAAATAGTATTATTATTATTAAAATAATAATATTTAAATACTATTTAAATATAAATTATTATATTTTTATTATTATTAAAATCTTATTAAAATAATTATAGTAAAATACTATTAAAATATTAATTATTATATTATTATTATTTTTATTCTAAACATATAATTATTAGTTTTAAAGCATTTAGTTTCCTATTATTATTAGTACTAAAATATTATTATTATTAGGTACCTGATGTACGCCAGAGAGTCAGATGTCGGGGTTAGGCGGCGACGCAAGACTTTCGGTAGGTACGTTTGTATAGCGTATTGTATAATATAATATAATATAATAATATTATTATATTATATTATTATATTATGTTATATTGTAATATGTTATATTTATGTTAGTGAGTTTTTCTAGAAAAGCCCACCAGTGTTGTCTTATTATGGTTTTTTTTTCCTTTTTTTATTTCTTTTCTTTTGTTATTATTAATGTTATTTATGATTATTATTAATATTAATAATATTTAATTATCAATAACATATTATTATTGGAAATTCGATAACGGGCGTTTAGTAGTAGGACTTATTTGGGAAAATTGACAGTGCGAAACGAACTTTTAAATTATTGGCTGCTTTCGTTATGGGCATCTTCAATCATTAAAGTGGCTTACTTGGGAAAACTGGCATTTCCAAACGAACTTTCAATTTCTTGGCTGCTTTCGTTATCGACATCTCAAATCTGGCTCTTCGATTTCTTCGAACTCTAACGGTCTTGACCGTCGGTCACCACTGACAACCGTAGTTGTGTTCACTCGAACACATATCAGACGTTACTAAGCTTAAGTTTAGGATTGTTATTAGTTTTATTTTTAGTTGGGGTATTCTAAGTTGCTCATGTTGCGTATATTAAAGAATTATCGGCTTTTATATATACGTATATATATAGTAGATGTGCAGTATAAGAATTCATTGCGTCGAGATAACCAGCACCAGATCGAAACTCTAGTTTGATGAGTTTGAATCTCTCGGATACGCGGTATCCACTAACGGCAGCGAGAACGGGAGCCCCTACTTTGGACGGATATATGGAAATTCGGTCATATCTCCAACATAACGAGCACCAGATTGAGATATTAGTTCGCACTTAGCTGAACCGGTTGACACATATGCAGACGTGGGTTTAGGTTCGGTGCTGACCCGGATATTAACACGTATGTTTACAGCATTCGTTGACACGTTTGCATAATACACAATGAAAGCACAAACTCAAACAACAATCCATACAATAGCAATTGTCTTCGTTATTTTTCTCTTCTTCTTGTTTTGTTAGGAGTATGTCGGGTATGATACCCAGCCTGAACAGTTTTATGGTAACACTGGCTCGCCGGGCTTGCCAAACTTGAACCAGGTTTTGTTGTACAGTCTTTTTGTAAATATACGGTTATCTTATTATTATTTTAATATTCTTATTTATTATTAAAATATTATATTTTATATAATTATAGGTATTATTATTATTATTAATTATTACCACTGGAACTGTTGTTTGAATTTCTAATTTATGTATGGTAGGAGTACTTCGTGTCGGATTACGGTAGACAACTTTCGTACCCGTCATCTGTCACCTGGTCGGATTACGGAGGTCAGGCTACGTCATCATACCAGCCACCAGTAGCAAATGATCCGTTTTATGGAACCGATTCTTCATCGCACCACGGGCGAAATGATTCTGCCGGGCCAAACCCAAATAACGAAGATGGGTACGATGACGACTACATACGCGAGGTGAAGGTTTTGTATAAAACAGATGCTGTAAGACACCGTGTGTTTTGTTTAAGTTAATATTATTTGTTTGTATGTTATTTAATAAACGGCTTAAGAATTAGCGTAAAACTGTTTCAGATTTTTGAGAGCCGCGAGGAGCTGGAGAAATGGGAAAAAGTTAGAGGACGAGAGCATGGGTTTGTTGTTGTGGTCCATCGGTCAAGGAAAAACGTCGTGGACCTTGCATGCAATCGTGGAGGCGAACACAAAATAAAGGCGACGGTGAGACGTACCGGCAGCATAAAAAAATGCTGTCCGTTTAAGATCCTGGGCAGGTACGACTCGAGGGGTGCATGTTGGAGGGTTCAAGTGGTAAACGAGACTCACAACCATGATCCCGTTGAATTCGAGGAGGTGTGTGCATCTTTTAGAAAAATAAACACCGACCAGCTGGATATGGTTGAGAGTTTACACAGGGCCGGTGTGAAGCCGCAAGAAATCGAAGCAGCCCTCCGCGAAAAGTTTCTTGGTGTGCAACCTTTATTAAAAGATATATACAATCACACCGCCAAGATTATGAGGGATGGGCTACTAGGCGACACCCCTATGAAGGTAGTTCAAAACACTTGTAGTTTTAATGTGTACTTGTTGTGCTTTTAATATTTAGCAAAGTTTTATTTCATCCAATGCAGGCGCTGGAAAACTTTCTCGCAGGCAACGGTTTCACGTTCTATACCCGGGAGAGTTATACCAACGACATGACGGAGGAAATTTTCTTCTGTCATAGTAAGTCGCATAAGATGTGGCTTGCGTTCCCCGAGGTGCTGATGGTTGACACGACGTACAACACCAACATGTACGACTGGCTGTTGGTTCAGTTTATCGGTGTGACCTCGACATCACAGTCGTTTTGTATCGCCGCCGCGTTTGTGATCAGGGAACGGCAGAGGAACTTCGGCTGGGCTCTGGAGAAACTTAAACAAATGCTTTACGACTGTATGGAGCCACGCGTGATCCTAACTAATGCGGACCAGGCCCTCATGAACACATGCGACGCGGTCTTCCCTAATGCCACCAAAAATTTATGCATGTGGCACATATCCGAGAATATAAGGAGAAAATTTAAGGGCCTATATAGCACGGAAATGGGGACGGACTTTGCGTACTGGTGGAAGGTCCTGTATCAGTCGCCGACGATTCAGGAGTACGACCACCGTCGCCTCAACATGGAGCGTCATTTGATACGGGATGATAGAGCCGATGAGTCCTTCGTATCACCTGACAGTTTTTAATAGCCTAAACATACGTGTTAATAACGTTTCCTTTTATTTTTCAGAGGTCAGGCAATACATTCGCAAGAGCTGGCTGGATCCATACAAACACAAGTTTGTAGCCTACTGGATCGACGAACGCCGAAACTACGGCGAAACTACGATGAACCGAGTTGAGAGCCAGCACGCATATCTGAAAAGGTACCTCAATGGAAGCAACAACTCGCTCGACCCAATTGCCAGGCAAATCCTTAAAATGGTCAACTCGCAGATGAAAGAAACCGGTAAATCTTTTGAAGCCTCCCGCTCGAAGGTCATGGAAGGACATCGACAGCACGTCTGGTTGAAGAAGCTAATAAACAGGGTGTCGATTCACGCTCTGGGTTTACTTGTGAACGAGTATGGGTTGATACACAAGATGCGTGACGGCGGCGTTTCATGCGACCACCATTTGTATTCGTCTTCGGGGCTGCCATGTGCCTGTCGGATTGAGGGATACATAGTTAACGACACGTGTATCCCAATAGAGGATGTTGACCCGTTCTGGAAGAGGCTTAATTTTGATCCAGCCTGTCCACCGAACGAAGAGCCAGACTACGCAGCAGGTCTACGGGACATCACAGATACGCTATCGTCCATAGATGACCCTAATCAAAAGAAATGTTTTTTCGCCAGGCTCTTGTCTGCTATTCCAGGAAGATCTAAAAAGAAGGAGCCAGAAAAAAGAGAGGATCCTCGGGGGCGTCCCGAAAAACCAGATCCCCCGAGGCACAGCGCATACACCCCCGCTCCAGATCTCCCCAGACACAGCTTCTACAACCCATCCTCGCCACAGGGGCCCAGCCAAGAAAACCCCACCCCATCCTCGCTGAATCGTTCGTTGTCCCAGTCAGCGTCCCGGTTTAAAACTCCTCGTGGACGACCTACGGGAGCTCACCTCGGGTTTCCTTTGATGGTTTCGCTTGCGCAAGTACCGGCGATAGAAACGTTTAGGAGCGTCATTCCTAGCTGGGCCCAGCCGTTCGTCGCAGACATCAAAAACGTACGCCTAGACGGTAACTGCGGTTTTCGATCAATTGCAGTGGGTTTGGGGATACATGAGAAAGTTTGGCCGGATATTAGGCGGTCGATGCAGAACGAGCTGGAAACGAACGAAGGGTGGTGGAGGGCGATGTTCAACAAAGAGGATGACAGATTGTACGGCTGGGTTCATTCCAGCATTCCGTACTACAACACGATCAAACCGGCGCCGCCGAGTCGTTGGTTCAGCTTACCTGGTCACGGGCACGTGGCTGCTCAGACATACGCATGTGTGTTAGTCAACCTAGTTGGCAATCAGACCGAATCTTACTTCCCATTGAGAATCGGTCCTGACTTGGTTCCAGATCCACAGGTTATAGGCATCGCTAACTGGGGAGGTGATCACTGAATATATATAAACCTGGTAGGGTATTTCCTAATGCCTAGGCCAAACCCTAATTGGGAAAGAAGCGCCGTACTGGCGGCGCTCGAATGGAAAACACGGTTCGGACAACGTTTGAATGAGTACGAAGACATACGCCAGGGTTGGCGAAGGGAATCCTCTAACGTAGATCTAGAGAACTTATAGAAGACATAGTATCAATGGACAAAAAAGTCTATAATAATAATAATAATAATAATAATAATAATAATAATAATAAATAATAAATAACAATAATTTTAATAATAATAAAAAACAATAATTAAATAACAAACTAATATTAATATTAATAACTAAATAATATAAAAAAATAATAAAAAAATAATAATAATAACAATAATAATAATAAATAATAAATAATAATAACTAAATAACAAATTAATATTAGTATTAATAACTAATAAATAATAAATACTAATAAATAATGATAATTAAATAAAAAATATAGGGTTAAGACGCCACGTATAGTATCAATGGACAAAAAAATCTATAATAATAATAAATTAAATAATAAATAATAAATAACTATAATTAAATAACAAACAAATATTAACAATAATAACTAAATAATATAAAAAAATTAATAAAAAAATAATAATAATAATAAATAATAAATAATAATAACTAAATAACAAATTAATATTAATATTAATAACTAATAAATAATAAATACTAATAAATAATGATAATTAAATAAAAATAATAGGCCTAAGACGCCACCACGTATAGGACTATACGTGGCGTCTAGGACCCCTTATATCAGTAGATGTCTGCTCAGCCACCAGACTTAGGCGTAAGACGCCACGTATAGGCCTATACGTGGCGTCTAGGACCCCATATTATCAGCATACGCATGCTCAGACGCCCACTTTCAAATTTCAAAACTCCCGCGCGAACGACCGAGCATCCACACACGAGCCTATATCGGACGGCGACCGGAATACCAAACGAGCCGACGAGATTTCACCCGACAGCGACACCGACACGATATGGAGGTAATTTTTTAATATTATATTAGTGATGATGATTAGGTTAACATGATGATTAATATGTGTTGTTGATGATGTGATGATGTTGATTATGTTGTTTGAATGGATAAAACTGTCGGCCGGAGTCCGGCAGTCGGTTTACCTGGACTGTCAGACGCGGCGTAGAGCTTTATACGTCGCGTCTGATATAATTTTTTTTTCTGAGTATTTTTAATAATAATAATATTATTATTATTATTAATATTAATATTATTATAAATATTATTATTAATATTATTATAAATTTTATTATCAATATTTATTACTAGTATTTATTATTATTATTATTAATATTTTTATTATAATTATTATTATAATAATAATTATTATTTGTTATAAATATTATTAATAATATTTATTATTAGTATTTATTGTTATTATTAATATTTTTATTATAATTATTATTATTATTTGTTGTAAATATTATTATAAATATTATTATTAATATTTATTATTACTATTTATTGTTATTATTGTAATTGTTATTGTTTTAATTATTATTATTATTATTTTTTATTATTATAGTTTGTGGACGACGAGATTGAGCACGAGCTCAAGCAGCCTGGGCAGGGCGAGGGGCGGGGCCGCGGACCCCTTAAGGGCAACAACATGTTGCTCACCTACACTCATGTGCAGTTTCCTGAGGGTTCGGACGCCCACACACGATACATCCGCCTACGCCAGATGCACCCGTTTCCCAACACGATTATTTCCTGGTCGTTTTTGGAGTCCTGTGACGCGCACCAGCGGGCGACTGAGTACATTGGAAAGGATACGCCCTGGAGCCGATGCTTCAGTATGCCACTATCAGCTCACCGGGAGCTGACATTGGAAGTTTACTCCACGATATGCGTTACGTAAGTTTACTCCACATTGTTATATTATATTATATTATATTATATTATATTATATTATATTATATTATATTATATTATATTATATTATATTATATTATATTATATTATATTATATTATATTATATTATATTATTGCAGGCCTCGCGCGCCTGGTATGCCAGAGATTGAGATGAGGGTGCCAGGCGCCGATACGACACAGTCGGAGGCTTACTTCCGCATGTTTGGGCATGACGTCCATCTCTCGATGGAGGAGTTCGCGGTTGCTCTAGGCTTATACACCGCGCAGGAGGTACGCAGCCCGATATACACGGAGAGCATCCACCAGATGCCGGAGGACGAGTTGCGGGTATGGTGGCGGGCCATCAGCAATCACGACTTCGGGGATAGGACCTTGGGCACCAGTTCCAAGGTCTCGTCTATTAGGGACCCGCTGCACATGTACGTTCTTAAAATATATTCTATTGTTTAGTATAACGTAATATATATTAATAATATAATATATATATTATAATATAATATAATATAATATAATATAATATAATATAATATAATATAATATAATATAATATAATATAATATAATATAATATAATATAATATAATATAATATAATATAATATAATATAATTATTATTATTGTTAATAAATGATATTATCTTATATTATACAGGTACCTTCACAGGCTGATTGCGATGTCCATTGCGGGTCGCAATCAGGGCGTGGATCACTGCAGCCTACGCGACCTGTTTTTTTTAGGTGCCTGCTGACTCACAGGCACTGCAACCTCGCTAGGGGGTTTGCAGACTATTTTGTCGCCTACCAGTTCAGGCAGGGACGAGGGTCCTTGATGGGTGGCGGGTACGTCACCCAGCTTGCGATATCTCTGGGCCATGGAGACCTGGTGGACGGCCTGCGTATCATTCCGACCCCTCCCTGCCCGCTGGACCGCCAGCGTTGCGGCGGCATGCACATTGTGCGTTCGTTCCCCGGGCCCCACGGCTCACGGGACCGACTGGTGGCCGGGGCGGGGGCACGTGCGCCTTGTCCCGGTGCCTTTAGTCGAGCCTCCCCCAATCGCGGCACCGGAGGTGGAGCTTGTACATGAGCCTGTCGACGCGGGTGAGGGGGCTGGCGGGGATCCTGACGACGGTGGTGCCGGACGTGAGGATCCAGGCGCATCTCAGGTACGTTTTAATATATTATCATTTTATCGTTTCTTTTAATTCAACTTCGTATTAAACGTATTTCTGTGGTTTTGTTGTTAGGGGCCGACGCAACAAGTTCCACGCACATATCACGCGGTGCGTCTGGGTCCCGCCATCGACGCTAGGTTGGAGGCCCTATAGTTGGAGATGAGGTGGATGTCGCGCCAGACGGACTGGCGGATGAGCCAGATGTCGCGCCAGATCGACTGGCTTGTTGCCAGTCGGGTAGCGAAGCTGTCTGGACAGCAGTTTACCGTGCCACTGCCACCACCCCCAGTTTTGACCACGAGGCGAGCACGTCTGGCGTGAGACGCGGACGGGGCGACAACGTGGATTCCCCGGACGGTTCGGGGCCGAGGCGCAGGGGAGAGGATGACGCCGACGTTGGCGACGCGTTCGGGGGGCTCGTGGGCCATGACGACGACATGAGCATGGACATGGGGGACTTCACGTAGATTTTATGTTTTAGTTGTTGTATTTTCTTTTATTTGTACAGATTTAACAATGATTTTTGGTATATATATATGTTAACTGTTTTTCACCGAAAGGATATTAAATAATAAATAAATAATTAATTAATATATAATGATAATAATAATAATAATAACAAAATAACAAAGAAAAAAAATAAAAAAAAACATAATAAGACAAAATTGGTTGGATTTTCTAGAAACACTGGCCTATGCGCCACGTATAGACCTATACGCGACGTATAGGCCGGTGTTTTAGCAATGGGACGGTGTCCATAGAAAATCCGTTATTCATACGTCCTTTGACCAATTGAAAGACCTACTATAGGAATCTAATAAAACATATCCTACTTATACGGTGGATTTACGATAATATAAGAGTGATGGGACACAATCAAATGACATTCATTTTAATATAATCTCCAAAAATACGTTTGATTACAACGGGCAAATAAATAAAAAAACAATATTTTCAATATAAAATAAGCCTGTAGAATCTGAGTCTAAAATAACCCACAACAATAAAATATATATATGTATGATACGTGGTGACGTACAACAAATGATTTAAAAAATAAGCTTAAAACATTTTTAATTACACTAACAAAACAAAAATAATAAAACAAAGAAAGACGAACAACTTTACGACTTTGATTCGAGTTTCCCACGATGACGATATGCTTTTTGGCAAACCGACCATGGTTTCTGCGACTTGAAGCAAAGCTCTGACCATGCCGGACAACTCTTCAAACAATTGTCCCCTAGGCTGCCGGAAACTGATGCTTTCCGCGTAAAAAACTCTTTCGGAGGCAATCCGATGAACAAGTTTCCGTCAAGAAACAATCTGGTTAGCTTGGTGTACTCCCACGGGATTCTTCCTTTTAAATTATTATTATAACTCAGTGTCAAAGACGCCAACATGGGGTACGCCGGAAATGCCGCCGGGAGGTAGCCGGAAAGTTTATTGAAGCCGAGGTTTACGGCGACGAGGCTGCTGTTGACGGGTTTTAATATCTCGAAGCGAGTAAAACTGTTGTTGGATAAATTGATTTGTTGGAGGGAGGGTGATAGGAAAAACCACCCGGGGATTGTTCCGGTGAGTGAGTTCTGACTCAGTTCGATTACTTCCATCTGAGTGGACTCGGCAAAAGATTGTTTCTGGAGGTACCCAGATAGCGAATTCGCTTTAAGTGCGAGTTGGATTATATTTTTTGGGAGTATGGGGATGGGGCCGGTGAGTTGGTTGAAGCTCAAGTCGAGCCGAGTCAGCTCGGTGAGTGAGGCAAATGTTTTGGGAAGTGATCCGGATAACGAGTTATGGGAAACGTCTAAGGTTTGTATTCTTTTAAGATTCGTGATCGCCGGCGGGCTGACGCCGGAAAATGAGTTGCCGGCGAGGATGAGTGTTTGGAGATTGGGGAGGGAGAAGAGGGAGTTGGGAATGGGGCCGTGGAATCGGTTGTCGGAGAGGTCGATGGTGATGAGTTGAGTGAGTTGGGAAACGAGTGGCGGGAGAGTGCCGGAGTAACCGGCCGGGTCAAGGGTGAGTTGGGTGACTCGGTCGCCGGAGCAGGATAATCCACAAAGGAAGTGTGTGACATGAGGTGGTGAGCAAGGGTCCGAGGTGAAGTCCCATGAGTGTAAGCATGTGTAAGTGGGAATGGTGGCCGGGTTAATGGACGATTTAATCGCTTTTAGCGCGGTGATATCGGATGAGAGGGTGGTGATGGCGGCGGTGGTGGAGAGTATGAGGAGGAGGATGATGATGATGGTGTACATGGTGGTGGTGGATGTGTGTGTATGCTTGAGAGGGGGTTATTATTGGAGTGTGTCTTTGGGACAGCAACAAAGCATTATAGAAATGGGAATATTATGTAAAGCATGCTTTGTTTGATTAGTTGGTAGGTAAAATGTCCTTGTACCCGATTTCTAGTTACTTTCGTGGTGGAAGTTGGTAGTCTAATGATGATATAGGAAGTCAACATAATAATATGTAAAGTATAGCAACACCAAATCAAATCATAATTATTGTACTTTGTTATAAATAAATATATGTAATATATATATGAAGGATTAAATGATAAGTTTTGAAAAAGACTATATAATTTACGAATGTATACCCATAATTTTTTGAAATTCGAAGTTTGTAAAATCTGATAGATTATAAGGACTTGTAATATCTATTGTAGCATTAGGTTAAATGCGCCCGAATGATGGGTTCAGTGTTGCCCCGACTCCAGTAGAAACACCGCATCGTCTGGGTCAATATCTGAAAAAATGAGTTCTGGACACGGTAGCCACCTAGATCATCCCAAGCATTCAAGGTGACATTCTTCCGGCCTTTCTATCTATCTCCTATGTGATGTAGTGACAAAAAATGATAGAAATAAAGAAGTGTAAATATGATTTAGTCCGAAGGAGACGGAAGACGTAAATAGCAGGAGCTAGGTTAATTGTGTTGGTGTTGGTCAAGTATAATAAATCATTTTTTTTTTCTTTCTTACACACGCTTTTCATTATTTGTGTTGAAAAAATATCACTTTACTTTATTAATTAATTATATTTAAGATCCAATATTTAATTTAGTAAATAAAATACAACCTTAACTCAGGTTTTTATTTATTTAAATTTTGATTATTTAAAATGATTGAATGAGAGATTGATGAATGATCAGCATTTCATTATTAAGTGATGGCTAAGGATAAAATGAGTTGGGTGACGTGGAGGAGAGAGCACATGAACGATGGTGAATGAAGGGAGAGACATTCCCGCCAACCTAATTGTTTTATTACTCCTGAAAAATCATTTAAAAAAATAAAAGGCTCAAAACACTTTTTGTAGAAAAATAAAAAGTATATAGGTTTAAAAAGCACTTTCTAAAACATAAAAAGGAAAACGGTTTTGAAAATTACATTATTTTTTATTAAGATGGTATTTGATTGTGTTTTTAGAAAGAGTTTATTAGCTTATTGTATTTAAAAAAAAATTAATATGTCAATAAGTTGTTTGGCTTTTAGATAAGTACGTTTTGTTTTGGCTTATTGACATGGGCTAAAAGGTTGTTTCGCAACAACCACCATAAATTTAATAAATTATCAAAATACAATTTAACAATATAATTATCATACAAAGTCATCGTAAAATGCAATTTAAAAAATAAACAAGTCGTTAATTAAATGACATTATTTGTTGTGATTTTTGAGAAAACACGAGTTTTCTAAAAAAACTAACATATAAAAAATGATACATTTAATGTCAATGGGACGGATTTGTTAAAGTTTAAAGATAAGGAAACCAAATCGACGGGATTTTTAAAATGTTTATTTTTGTGACAGAACTTGACTTTTTAAAAACTAATTTGAGATTCTTTCCGAATAAATATTTTTATTTTCGGAATACTTTTAGTTAAAAGTTAAAATTAGAATTCTTAAACTTAGGTATGTATTTACGATTATGGAAAAAAAATGTTTTTATATGAACACAATTAAAAAATATATCATTTATTGTGTTAGTAATGAGTTTTATAATTTATTTGATTAAAAGGAATAAGTGATAACAAAAATAACATTTTAATCTTTTAAAAACTGTTTGAAAAAATGTATTTTTAGGTTATTTAGTTTTCAAAGATACAAAATACAATTTGTGGATACTTAGTAGTTATTTTCTAATATGAGTTTTTTTTTATTTTAGCATATTGTTAAATTAATTTACTAAATTAAGAATTAGGCTAGAAGACTAAAATAATTATTTTAAATTAATTGTTACTAAATTTATATGTCTACTATTATAATAAATAAAAATTTATTTGTGTCACTTTGCAAGTTTTTATTCAACCATTAAAATCTTTTTTTTATTTAAATAAAAGAATAATCAAAATTAGTAAATGGTTTTGTAACCGGACCTTTCTTTAAATATGCCCCATATTATGAATTAATTTGTAAGGCCCCGTTTCCGGAAATCCTAATTTGGTGTTGGATTTACTCATAAGACATTTCTAAAAATCAGAGTTAATTAAAACTTTGCGGAATAAATTTAAAACTTCAAACGTCACATTACAAAACATTCGTATTTGTCTTAACATACAAATTGTCGTTTCATAAACATTAATTAAAACAGTTATGAAACTTCATCGCGGATGCCAGTCTCTTCAGTTCATGCCATGTGTCCCTCCTCAAGCCAGCTGCCTCAACCTATTTGTCTGCATGCATACTAAAAGTCAGCTACGCTGAGTAAGTTCTAGTTTAACAGTTTATAGGATTGTTCTTACACATTTGTACCCGTGGGTACCATTCTTACCTTTGTCCTGTTCTTATGTTCTTTCGTCTTGCATATACCTTACTTTATTCTTTCACGTACATATAATTATTCTTACACATCCTTTCATTTACATACAAATATTATTTGTACTACTCTTACGTTATTCTTACACATTCTTACAAACATACAATTATACATACATTCTTGCACAGATATTGTAAGGGTCTGCCACCCGACCTCTTGCACAGATATTATACGGGTCTGCCGCCCGACCTCTTGCACCGATATCATAGAGTCGGCCACTCTATTCTTGCCCAGGTATTAGAAGGGCCTGCCACCCTGACTCTTACATTAGACTCTTACTACTCTTGCCCAGGTATTAGAAGGGCCCGCCACCCTGACTCTTACATTAGACTCTTACTATTCTTGCCCAGGTATTAGAAGGGTCTGCCACCCTGACTCTTAGGTATTAGAAGGGCCTGCCACCCTGACTCTTACATTAGACTCTTACTATTCTTGCCCAGGTATTAGAAGGGTCTGCCACCCTGACTCTTACATTAGACTCTTACTATTCTTGCCCAGGTATTAGAAGGGCCTGCCACCCTGACTCTTACATTAGACTCTAACTTTATACTCTTTCTAGACTCTTACAATCATGTTAAGTTAAACAACTAACATATGCAAGTTCTAACATCTTTCTTTCATTCTCACATTAATCATATAAGTATATATGTTGATCATCTTACAAGTATGCAGATAGCCCCGAAAACATTTCAAAGAGAAATGGGGCTAGAACTCACCTGAAGTCGGTTTCTCTCGCCGTTAATGGTAATGCCCTTCCTTAGCTGTGCACGGCTAACTGTACAACACATTACGCGTGTCAATTATCCATTACTACTTACATCTAAGTTAATGAAACCCTCAGCTAACGGGGGTCCGGGGGCAGCGCCCCTGGTAGCGGGGTCTAGGGGCGACAGCCTTTAGCAGGGTCCAAGGGGCAGAGCCCCTGGCTGGGGTTGAGGCTGGAAGATTTTCGCATGGAAGAATTTTGCTTCGCATGGCCATTTCGCTTCGCATGAAAGATTTTGCTTCGCATGGAAGTATTTTGCTTCGCATGGGAATTTCGCTTCGCATGGAAGTATTTCGCTTCGCATAGCATGCGATGCGAATACTTAGATTTCGCCTGGCATGCGATGCGAAACCCCTTTTTCGTGCGAAAAAGACCCGATTTACCTTATTTTGTCATTTTAGAGCCATCTTCCCCCAAGACCCTTCTTAGAACCCGTCTTAGTCCGTTTTATGGGTTTCGGGTGGTACTAACTTTGTACACCCGTGTTTCTCATAGTCCAAACATCACCTTTTTAGCTAAACACGCACTCGAGAGGGTATAACTTACCAAGTTTGTGTTTCTCTTACATTTTACAGCCCGATCTATCATTCTATCAGTTTGCATGTTGAAACCGACTTAAAACTTATCCTTTTAACCAAAACTCACCTTTGGTTCTCGGGTTCGGTTCAGATCCAAAACAACTCGAGGATCTGGACGTGATTCTTGGTGTTTGATGACGTTCACACACGAGGTTCTTTCTTCTTTTAGCTCGGGATTGGTTTCGGGTGTTAGAGAGAAAGTGTCTGTGTGTTTCTTGAGTGTGAGTGTTGTGTAAAGAAATGGAATGGAGAAGAAGATAGGATATATATAGGGGGTCTAAGGGCCCCACCACCACTTCCCATTCTAACCAAAACCCTATCCAAACATGAACACGCACACAATTAAACTAACGACACACAGTTAATAATAAACTTTCTGTTATTTATTATTCTTAGAAATGCGGATGTTACATAATTATTTAGTAATTAATAGTATTAACTAATAATAACGGTGTAGCATTGTAATGGAATATTATTATAATGACAGAATAGCAAAAGACGTCCTTTATGTTTGATCGTTTTTTCAATGGATGTCCTTTAGCAAAAGAAATGGCAGAAAACATCCTTTACGTTTAAAAACTTTATCATTATATCTTTTAGCCCTAACCTAGTTAACATTACTAGTCATGTGCAAGACACATGAGGGTATCTTGGTCATTTTATTCTTGCAAATTAAATAATATTAACTCAGAAGTCAGAACCATTCACCACCACAAACTTTAATTAACAACAAACTTACAAAGTAATCAACTAACCACAATCACCGCATCGTCAGACGACCACCACCGCAACATCGAACGACCACCACCGCACCATTGCGGGTCCTCAAGCACACGAACCTCTCTAGTCTCTCCCCAACTCTAACTCCACCTCCACCCAACTATTCAAAGAAATCCGACGAAGAAATTGAAACCCACCATCTCCTTTTTGTCTAAAAAAACCACCGTTGGCCAAACAGGCGACACCACCACTATCATATATCTAACCCTACCCACCCCAAATTAGAGCTTTCAAACCCAAAAAAAAGGTAAAGATGTTGCAAACTTTAAAACCCTAGATCCCCAAATTAGGGATTTTTGTTCTCAACGCCCCACATGCATCCTCTGTCGGCTTCGCCTCCTATTGTAACCACCATCAACTCTGCTTCCACCTGTAAAAACCGTCGATTCCGCCTCCCCCTTCAACCACCATCGACTTGGGCTCAACTTGCAATCAACGCCGCTTCGCCTACACCTACAACAACCACCGGTTACATATCCACCCTCAAGCTCAATTTATGGCACAATCGTTTGGGCTTTAAAGGCATCAGCAGGGTTGTTGATGATTTGAAGCTCTGGTGGATAAAATTGGGTTCCTATGATGATAATATGATGTGATTTTGTTGTTGGTACCATGAAATGAGTGCGGGCTTTGATGAGCTCCTTAGTAGCATTTTGATTTTTAGAAACCCAAAATTTGTGAATTTTGGGGGAATTTTATGATCTGTTGTTGAGGTTTGTGATGATGAAGAAGATGATGAGTAGGAGCGAAGGTGGGTGCATATATATACTTAATATTTGTAACATCCTATTTTGTTAATAATAATGAAGGAATGTTTCGATAAATTTTGTGTGCGTATATGTTTGGATAATATTTGGATTTGGAATTGGGAGTGGGTTGTGAGGCCCATAGCCCCTATATAAACCCAACCCCTCCACCCTTTCACCATTTCCTTTCCTTTTTCCTCCACACACACACTCTCTCTCAAGACCCGAATCCAAACCGGGTTAAAGTAAGGAAGATTTTTGGTGTTCAAGTGTCTTCAAACAACCAAGAACACGTCTAGATCCTCAGGTTGTCCAGATCCGAACCCGAAGCCAAAAGGTGAGTTTCGGCAAATAGGTTAAGTTTCATGGTCGGATTCGACATGCAACATGATATATTAGTAGATCGGGTTGCAAGAAGTTGGAAAAATGTAAATTTGAGGGGACGAGCGTTAACGGTTTCGTTATAGGACAAAGAGGTGATGTCCAGACCTCATAAAACACGGGTATACAAAGTTGGTACAACCCAAAACCCATAAAAAGGGTAAAATCGGGTCCTAAGGAAGAGCCACGTAGGAAAAAAAAGGCTTTAAAATGGTTAAAATGAAGAAAAGGAAAGAATTCGCATCGCATAGCCATGCGAAGCGAACTTCCCATGTGAAGCTAACTTCCATGCGAAGAGAACTTCCCATGCGAAATTCCATGCGAATTCCCCTGCGAATTCTTCATGCCAATTGTTTCAAATTGTTGTCAAACACGAACCAATTAATTTTTGATGCGTTTTTTTTGGACCTATTAATGACCCCACAGCCAGGGGCTCTACCCCTTGGACCTTGCTAGGGGCTGCCGCCCCTAGACTCCGCTACCAGGAGCGCTGGCCCCGGACCCCCGTTAGTTGAGGGTTTCATTAACTTAGATGTCAGAAGTAGTAGTAATGGATAACTGATTCTTGTAACTTGTTACACAGTTAGCCGAGCTCAGTTAAGGAAGGAAATTACCATTAACTCCGAGATAAGCCGACTACAGGTGAGTTCTAGCCCCATTTCTCTTGAAACGTTTTCGGGGCTGTGTGCATACTTGTAAGACTAGAAGTACACACACACACACACACACACACACATATATATATATATGTACACAGTTACATACATATATGTTGAAGGAGAATAACTAATGCAAGAACGAAAGAATGTGGTAAGAATTTGTATGTACGTAGTTGATAACTAAATGTGATTGTAAGAGTCAAATACAATATAATGAAAGAGTCAGGGTGGCAGGCCCTTCTAATACCTGGGCAAGAATAGAGTGGCTGACTCTATGATATCGGTGCAAGAGGTTAGGTGGTAGACCCTTATAATGTCTATGCAAGAGGTTAGGTGGCAGACCCTTACAATGTCTGTGCAAGAGGTTGGGTGGCAGACCCTTATAATATCTGTGCAAGAATGCAAGAATAGTTTTATGCTATGTAAGAAATGTAAGAATAGTACCAAATAATATTTGTGCGTGAATAAAAGAACGTGTAAGACTGATCCTATAACTTGATAAACTAGAACTCACTCAGCGTAGCTGACTTTTAGTATGCACACAGGTAAATAGGTTGAAGCAGATGGATTGAGGAGAGGCATGTGGCATGAACTGAAGAAGCTGGCATCTGCGAAGAAGTGTCATGACTATTTTTTATTAATGTTTATGAAAAGACAATTTGTATGTTTTAAGACAAGTTAACTTATGTTACGACAAGATCCAATGTTTTGTAATGTAATGCATGAAGTTTTAATAAAACGCGAAAGTTTTAACTAACTCTGATTTTAGAACTGTGTTTATGAGTAAATCCAACACCAAAGTAGGGTACCGGGAACGGGACCTTACAGTATTATTTAATTTGTAAAATTAAAATGACCAAAATACCCTCATGTGTCTAGCACACGACTAGATTTAACTAGAAAAGTTAACTGAGTTAGGGCCAAAGGACATAATGTGATAGAGTTTTTAAACATAAATCATGTTTTCTGCCATTTCTTTTGCTAAAGGACGTCAATTGAAAAAACGATCAAACATAAAGGATGTCTTTTGCTATTTTATCTATTATAATTTTTGAGACCCAAAAAATTGAAGTATCTCCACCGAACATAACTCATATGAGTGTATATTATTCTTCCATGAATCATCATCATCATCATCATCATCATTATTATTTAAAAAACCAGATTAAAGAACTCAGCTCAAAGAATCAGTGCTCGGTTTTTATAATTTCAATATTATAGTAATCTTTATAATTAATCGTATTATATATACAAGTGTCTAGTTCAATACTAGTTTGAATTAGAAAATTGTGAGAAGCATATAAACACTTATACATCATGTACTAAAAATATAATCACATGTAGTAAAAGAGAGTATACATGTCTATATTTGTGTCATTTTGTAAATTTTATTTTCAATCAATAAAACTCTTTTTCTTTAAAAAAAAATAATCAAAATTGGTAAATGGGTATCTCGTAACCAACCCTTTGTTATAAAAAAAATTATATTAATTTCCATATAATTTATAACACACATGTTGACTTTTCTTGCCTCCCTAAATCACATATGACGTAATTGACTTTCTCCCTAAATGATATCATACGCAAAAAAAATACAATTTGAAATCTTATCTGGAGAATCAGAAATCAATCACATAATCTCAAGCTATTCCATCTATCAAATCTCAGTTATGCCGATTTATCTACGAATACTTTCATGATTTCTCCAAACCTCGATAATAAACCTCTAAGGTTTACGATTTGTGTTAGTCCCCCCGGGGCGTCGGCGATCGATACGAGATCCGCACGAGGTCTAGGAGTGCGGAATCCTCCTAGACTCGTTTATGGTGTACAGACGAATAACACAAACACGTACACGATCAAATACACAAACAAATACTAGAACGGGATAAACAAATCTGCAGATTCATATATAAAATAATCACGTTACATACCGTAACAAAAACAGAAAACACGACTGACCCGAGGTGAGCTCTACCTCGGGTCGTCTCACACGACTCTAGTCTCTTACTCTCTCTCAATAAACAAGCTGCTCAAACACACACTGATTTCTAGATTACTAAAACTAAACAAGACACAACTATATATAGACAAACATTCACGGGCCTGGGCTTCAGTAGGCGAAGTTGTGCTAACTTCGCCGTTGGCGAAGTTGTGATAACTTCGCCTAAGGCAGAAGTTGTTACAACTTCGCCGTTGGCGAAGTTGTTCTAACTTCGCCTAAGGCGAAGTTGTGCTAACTTCGCCTGTGGCGTTCCGCTGATCAGAATTGCATAGCGACGGTCACAAAATGCACCAACAGTCTCCCCTTTGACCGTTGCTCTCAATTCTAACAAACACGAAAGATCATCTGTTACAAAACATGCACCAACAGACTCCCTCTTAACTGATGATCTTCTGTTTGCAGTCAACCAGCCGTGTCAGAAACTGTCCTGTAGCTTCACAAATCTACCCATCACCCAGCGTCTTCCATATCAGATCTCCCCTTCAGTGTAAGCTTCTCCGACTATAACGATTGAGGTCTTTGTAATGCATGCATCCTCGTGCCAATAGATCATCTCAACCAATCACGTGAGTCCATCTGACTTCACCAACACATGAAGTTGGGCTTCCTCCACAACTTCACCAACTCGTCGGCATACGATAAGGTTTAATCTTCAACTACTCAACATTAAGTGATCAATTTCATCACAAAACCACCCTGACAGAATCTAACACACGACCATTAAAAAATCTGAAGCACCTTCAATCACCAGGGATAACGATCAGGAACATAAACACTTTAATTCCCGGTTAAATCCAACTTGTTCCAAAATCTTCACTCTAATAAATAAGCATCACGTTTCAGGATCCAATTCTCGAACGCCTTGAAAATAACATAAATAATATGCTCTGACCGCAATCCAGTAATGACGAAAAACCTTCAGTTCAATTTGACTTTCTTCGGTTGGTCACCACGAACAACAACAATTTCCTTTCCCACAAACACCCGAATATGTGTCACTATCCAGTTTCAAACAATAACCCATTCACAACCTCAACACCAAATCAGAGTTGACACGTATTTGTTCACACGTAAAACCAAAAGATAACAAGATCACTCATTGACGGAACAACATCTTCGGTCTCACAATAATCGTGTACACCTGGCCATACAGACGGAAAATTCCAAAATACTCTTTTTTTTTTTTTTTTTTTTTTTTTTTTTTTTTTTATCTCGTTAACTTCGCCGAAAGTTAACATCGCCTGGCTATAACTTCGCCGGGCTATAACTTCGCCGAGAAGTCAACTTCGCCTAAAGTCAACTTCGCCTGTTCATAACTTCGCCAGACCTTATATCTTTCGCTGAAACCCTACGAACAGTGACGGCAACTTCGCCTGATGAACAATAACTTCGCCTGAAGAACTGTTCGGCCAGAAACGCACAGAAACGTGCCAGAAACACCAAAACGCAGATCTCGAACCATAGCATAAGAGCCTAAGGCTCTGATACCACTTGTTAGTCCCCCCGGGGCGTCGGCGATCGATACGAGATCCGCACGAGGTCTAGGAGTGCGGAATCCTCCTAGACTCGTTTATGGTGTATAGACGAATAACACAAACACGTACACGATCAAATACACAAACAAATACTAGAACGGGATAAACAAATCTGCAGATTCATATATAAAATAATCACGTTACATACCGTAACAAAAACAGAAAACACGACTGACCCGAGGTGAGCTCTACCTCGGGTCGTCTCACACGACTCTAGTCTCTTACTCTCTCTCAATAAACAAGCTGCTCAAACACACACTGATTTCTAGATTACTAAAACTAAACAAGACACAACTATATATAGACAAACATTCACGGGCCTGGGCTTCAGTAGGCGAAGTTGTGCTAACTTCGCCGTTGGCGAAGTTGTGATAACTTCGCCTAAGGCAGAAGTTGTTACAACTTCGCCGTTGGCGAAGTTGTTCTAACTTCGCCTAAGGCGAAGTTGTGCTAACTTCGCCTGTGGCGTTCCGCTGATCAGAATTGCATAGCGACGGTCACAAAATGCACCAACAATTTGTTTACCTGTTTGATTTTGGTTGAATTTATGATAATCTAGGTTAACATCTTAAAGTTTTTACAATACTATTGATTTTGTTAAATAGTATTTTCTAATTTCTATAACTATATATGTGTTTTTATTGATGATTATGTTATATCTGCTCATATTAATGGATCTTTGAACCCATAGTGTTCCCATGCAATTTTTTAAATGAAGAAAAGTTGATGAGACTTTACAAACTTAATAAATTTGATGTAAATGTTACGCTTATGACTAATTTTGAGAACCGATAATGATGCATTTATAGAACATGTCTACTTTGTTGATATAACTGATGAACCGTGTAATAATTTGTCTTTTCTAAATCATAAACGAAATAATGTTACAGATCTATGTATTTATTTGTTTAACTAATTTATCTAAAAAGTTCGTACATTATTTCTTGTAAAGAGTATATAAGTAAAATAAATAGATGTAGTCATTTGTGAATAATCTTATGTATTTCATAGTTTAGCATATGTAACTTTTTTGGTTAAGATTATATTAGGTTGTTTATTTATCATAATCATCTTACCATCTTTTTGGTAGTTTCTCATATTTTGTTTGTAAATCAAACATATATAATTTAATGTTACTAGCATAAGCATATACACCTCTATAAACTTTTTCAATAGGACAAAGTTTCTTTAGGGTTGTGATGTATCCTGAAAGACTTTACATGGAAAACATGTTAATACATTTGTTTTTATACTATTTATGAATCAAAATATTTTAATAATGATATTCTTTTCTTATATAATTTAGGTGTTACCAGCTAGGCATGCACAATCCTGTATAAACAATTTTTTTTTATAGATTTTTGATAACTTTATCATTATTTTTATGTAATTTATTTGATTTACTAAATCTTTATATTACTTTATTAAAATCAAAATATTATCTATCCAACCTGTGTATCACATGGGATACTAACCTAGTTTAATAAATGAACAATAATAAATTTTTAAAAATTTTTGAGGAATAATGTGGGATTGACAAGTGCTAAAAATGTCTCTTTTTATTTGAGAATATAGATACAGATATAGTTATAAATTTGGTAATCACATGAGATTTTTTGTTTATATTATATTCGAAAACATTTTTTTTATCTATTTAAGATTGATGAGATATGAAAATCAGAACTTTATATCTCAAAAAGAGTAAAGTGTTATTTTCGTCCTTATGGTTTGGCAAATAATGCGAATTTAGTCTAAAAAGTTTATTTTTTGCATATGGACCATTCACGTTTCCCAATTCCCAACCATGTCCAAATCACTAACCCCATTAAATTGAATCGTTAAGTCAATGGTAGACATGTCTTTTTCACGTTCTTTATTATATGAGTATGGTGTCAAAATCGTCCATAAAGTTTGGTCACATTTGTGAATTTCATCAAAAAATATTTTTTTCCACAATTAGACCCTAGATGTTTCCCAACCGTTGCCAATTTCGTCCAAACTGTTAACTTGGTCTAAATTCAATGTTAACTCAGGGGTGTTACTGTCCTTTTACATGTTTGTTTACATTATTATTATTAGAGTAAAGTGCCAAAATCGTCCTTATGGTTTGGTTAATTATGAGATTTTCGTCCAAAAAGTTCCTTTTTTGCGACTGGACCATCGAGGTTTCTCATTTCCTGCCAATTACATCCAAATCGTTAACTCTGTTTATTTTACCATTAACTCAGGGGGCCAAATTGTCCTTTCAGTTTGATATCTATTATGTTGTTCATTTCTTAAAGCATATTCCCAAACCCATCTCATCTCATCTCATCTCCAGAAACCCCTGTTATCGATGGAATCATGGAAAACCCTAAATTCAACTAGAACAACACTGTAGTCTCCAACTCGATACTTCACTCTTCGATTTCAGACTTGACTTCACACTTTGATTTAAAACCCGTGTAGGGGAGAACAAAATTAGCGGAATCAATAAGTTGCGCCACCATGTTGACTGTCCGAACAGACTGGTGTGTCAACCAAACACTGGTTTAGAATATGCTATGCTTGATTTAGAACTATTATGTCGTCGTCGTCGCCGATTGTTAATTTTACTGACCGAATTAAGAAAAAACCCTAATTCAAACCCCAAAATTAGACCGCCGTCTTCAAAATCAAGAACTAATCTTCACGATTGTGTGCAGCAAGTTACGGTGGTGTTGGGCGGCGATGCTTGTAACGGTCGCCAGAAAGTACAATGGAGGGGAAGACTGTGACAGTCGGTATTAGGTGGCGATGATGAGTGAAGATGGCGATGATAGTGTTGCGCGGTGACGTGCCGATGCTGGTCCGAATCTGACTTGAGGCAGGAATCGACAATGAAGGTCGGTTCTCTAGTGGTGGTGGTGGTGTGAAGGTCGGTTTTCCGGTGGTGTGGAGAGACAACGGTTGATTTCATTCATCCATCATTTAATAACCTCATTTAAGATTAACAGAGAATCAAGATCTAACCATCTATAAGGTATGTATTAAGATCAAAGTTTATCCTTTTTCATTTCATATTCATCTTGTTCTTGTCATGATATATAGGAAAATAACAATAATAAAATGAATCTTGTAAGCTTAGACAAAATGAATCAAATCCAAACCAACATAAATGAACTTTAATAGAACCAATTAAGAAAAGCCGGTTTCGGTTTAAAATGATTTAGCATATGTACATAAAGATATAACAAACTTGGTTCTATTGGAATGAAACCTGATTGGTTAATGAGACCCGAATTCGGTTCAAACGGAATATGACCCGAATAGTGGCTTAGATCGATTGGTTAAGGAGTACATGAAACCCGGTTCAAAGTTGGGCGAATAAAGCAAGCTACAATTGGCTCGTATAGGTTCAGCTCGACTATAATTATGTAGACTCGATCCAAACGAGTCGAGTGGGGAGATCGACTCGACCAAAGCAAAGGACTCGAGTCCTCCATCGACTCGAGTGAAAGGGAGTCAGGTCGAGTGTGGTCGAGTGGATGAAGGATGAGTTCGACTCATTTGATCTTAAAAGTTGACTCAAATGGAACCTAGGATCAACTTGATGGTAAAGTAGAGCCAAATAGTGGACTCTACTGAAATCTGAAATTGGCTCGAGTATAGGCAGGGTTCGACTTGTTTAAGGTCAACTAGAATTTGACTATCAAACTCGACTCGTTTGAACTGCCACACTAGACCCGATTGGACTACGAAACTCGACTTGATCAAGCTATCAAACTCGACCCGATTGAGAACTAACTGGATGCCTAACTCGACTCAAAGAAACTCGATGGGAGTGAATCTACTAGAATCGACTCGATTCGATTTTGACTCGAGTGGAACATGGGGTGAAACGGCCCGCTAGGCTCAACAGGTACTCGGCTCGATCACCAACTTCTTCACCTAGCTTCAATATTAAAAATCTTCCTTCCATCGCCATGGCTAACGGGAATGAAGGCGGCGGTGATCTCTGTACATGTTAGGGTGGAGTATTATAAATAGTGAGAGTGGGGAGGGGTATTTTGGTAATTTTGAACTTGTAGCAGGTGGGTGTTTCCTTGTACGCAATCTGGTTAGGCTCAAACAAATAATGTATATACCCATATATATGTCTGATCGATTCGGATATAACTCCGTAGAACCTAACCCATAACCCGACTCAAACGAAAACATAAACCGAAACCAAGGACCCAACTCATTCTAAGAATCAAAACCTGAAAGTTCGTTAAGAAATGGATAACTTGTAATATATATATATATATATATATATATATGAGAACTTCACCGAACTCGATGCCAATACGAACTCGACACGAATCCGATTCCTTTAGGAAACCGTTAAATTATGAAGCTCGTAAGAACGCTTAAACGTAGAAGTTCGTTAAACAAGCGGTTAACTTATAAAAATATGAAACTAAAACCCGAATGTACTTATGTGAAACCGAAAACTCGACCCGTTAAGAAAGCTTAAACGTATAAACTCGTTAAGAAGCCGTTAACATGTAAAGCTTGTTAAGAATCGTTAGACCGGATCGTAACCTATAAGATTGGCTTCTTAATATTAATAATAATAATAACAATAATAATAATAATAATAATAATAATAATAATAATAATAATAATAATAATAATAAAGTTAACGGTTAATAAACTAATAAAATAAAGTTAACTAATATAATCGGTTTGACACGGTTATACGTTTAGTTCAGTTAACTTAAAGGATAACTCCGTTAATATAATAAAGAAACTTAAAAATAGAGATTTAATATGTATACGTTATTAAACAGTTAGTCAAGCTCAACTGAAGAAAGACATTAAGATTAACTCAGAAAGGAATCGTCTACAGGTGAGTTCTAGCCCCTATGTGTTACATTTTTTTGGGCTTTGTGCATAATACGATGTGTTAGATTGATACACTTACCTTAAGTGGTAAGTGTATGATAGATATATGTTGTGTATGTATGTGAACGATATAGAAGGATTAATTAGTATGCACACAGTTTATATGTTTATAACGAATGTATGGTTGTATGGTACGAAGTAGGGATCCGGACCCTTATAATATCCAAGGTAAGTATGGATCCGGACCCTTATAATATCCGAGGAAAGTAGGGATCTGGACCCTTATAATATCCGAGGTATGTAGGGCGAAATGCTCTTTAAAATTAAGAAGTAATATGAAGGTAATGTAAACATAAAAATAATAAGTAAGATAGTATGAACACATGTATGTATGTATGAATGATAAATGAACAGGTAAGTATTTAATATGTATCTCCAGACGCGTATTAATAAGTAAGTGTATGTAAGGTATATTAATTAACTAGAACTCATTCAGTATAGCTGACTTTTAGTATGCACACAGGTGAATAGAATGAGGCAGGTTGCATAGAGGGAGACACGTGATAAATAAATGAAGACTGACATCAAAGAGAAGAAGATTCACATGTTATTTATGTTTAATGTTTAAGACTTATGTTATTTCGTTTAACCGTACTTGGTGTTTGTATGAATGGTTGACGTTTATGTTCCGCGAATTTGTTTTAATTAACTCTGATTTCCAAATTATGTGAATGAGTAAATCCAACCCGAGCGAAAGTAGGGCACCCGGGTCGGGGGCCTTACAGGTTGGTATCAGAGCATAACTTCGAGAGAATAAGCATCCTACATACTTAGACTCGAAAGAGAATGGGATGAAAAGAAGAATGAAAGAAGATGCCAGTTAGAGAATGCCATGTGTCACTCAAGCAAGCTTAATACGTGAAGTACCTTACGTATAATGTAGTGATAAGTAAGAAATTTATATGGGCTGTTAGAGATAGGATTGCTTGATTATATTTGAAATGCTTGATTGTTCAACTGATTTAAGTAGAACCGAACACAAGTAGACTCACGATAGGAAGTTTATAGGACACAGAGAGTAACGTGAGCAGCTAATCCCAGCTAGCCACTATTATTACCTGCAGCCATACTAACTTTGTACTAAATAGTTCCCGAAGTGATGATGTTTGTGTTTTTCCGTTATAATTCGAATGGCTGGTGCTAAGACGACTACTAAGCGAAGAGGGCGCACGGGGTGCTGTGGGAGGCCACATGTTAACCGAGTACCCTCCGCAGAACCAATTACTGAGCCTAGTGAAGAAAGAAGCATGACTGTACATGAAGAAGAGTATCAGATTTGTCACACCCCGACTTAGGGCCTAAGTGCGACACCCGTTAGTTGGTATATGTTTTGAAAATATATCAGAGTTGCGGGTTTGTTTTAGCGGAAGTCTTTAAAATATAATTTTCATTTATAAAATGTCGGGTTATAATACTCGTTTGAATATTGTATAAAATATCATCGGAAGTCTTTTTAGATAAATATTATTATATTGAAAACTCGTGATTTGAATACCCGATTGTTAATTCAAAAACATAAATATAATTCTTTAATAATATTCTGAATAAAATATCTGAGCCATCAGATCACATCTAATGACTATGTCTCCAATTTTCTAGTCTGTCTTGCCTGTCACTTTTATTCTTTACCAGTTTCCCTGAAATGTGGGGGAAAAATATGTCAGCACACAGCCAGTGAATGACGCTGACTCAGTATCAATACCATTGTGTAAACAACAATAATACCTTTGTGACAACACTTATTAGGCACCCAACTTAATTGGGATAAAATTACCCTAAGTACATGTACAATTAATCATATACACAATATCATTTCTCTGAACAGTCCCCGTAGACTTCCAGAGGCATGTTTGATGATATGCATGGCCTCGGGGAATTCCGAGTCACCATGTATGAATGGATCCAGACACATGTATACTCTAAATCTGAGTATGCCCGTTTCTTATTATTGTAACACAAAGTTTTAAGGATTCGTAAATCCTATGCAAACAGTTAAGACTCTAAAAGAGTTGAAAAAAAGTTTAGGGCGTATTCACCTTTTGTGATTGTAATAAGTTTCTAACACTGATTCCTGTATATTGATCAGTTTCTGTTACTGGCCCCTGTCTGTAAATCCATTTCTGTTACTGATTCATGTTTCTATTTTCAGCTTTCTGATTGATTGATTGATTGACTGTTATCTCGGACCTATAGTACGAGATTAACATTTGTATAAATATCTAGATCAACGATCTAGCTTCTGACCCCGTAGTCTATTTTGTATAGCTGTAACCGTGACAAATCATTTGTTTGTATAAAAAAAAGGACCTAAGAGAAGAGCGTCGAGTTCAATCCAAGGTGCATCTTGCCTTTTTTCAGGCAGCTTTCTTACGTGTATTCAGCTAGGGGGCCCTTGGAGTTATATGCGTCGAGTGTGTCGATTGAAAGAAAGAAAGAGATACAACTCAAATGTAAGCGCGAATATAGAAAGAGTCGCGCCGAAAAAGTAGAATTCTTCTAAGATCCATTGCTCGATTTTTGTTCATGCTTACGACACACTTTCTCTCATCCGTCTACAGGGTGAACTGCTTAGCGTACGACACACTTTCTTTCTCTCCTCTGTCTACAGGGTGAACTGCTTAGATCCATTGCTTGATTTTTCTGCATGCACTGCTTCCAAAATGAAGAGAGACTTGCAAGGACAGCGCCGGGTTGGTTGGTCTGGAAAGTCATGGGAGAGGCAGGCTAAGTGAAATAATATACGGGGTCTACTTTAGAATCTTATGAATCAAGCACGACACACTTTCTTTCTCTCCTCCGTCTACAGGGTGAACTGCTTAGCTTACAGCACAGCGTGTTCGCCACCACACTGGCTGGCTGATGCATTGGCCCTTTGAGTGAAGAAGAGAAGGGATTTGGATAGACAGTCCTCTTTCTCCATGTTCGTTGTCGTACCCTAGATTTAACTTCATTCTGTTGATTGGTTATAGCTCAAAAGAACATATACATGGAGCAATGTCGACTTACATACATCTCACGAATCTTGGTTCGCGCTTTATGGCATATCCATGGACCTTTAGTCCCTTTGTTTATTTATTAATTATATATCAGGTTTCTTCTTCAGGAAGAAACATTTATACCAGGTTTCTTCTTCAATAAGAAACATTACTTTAACTATAACCTGTGCGAATGAATAGTATATTTCTTAATCATTAAGAAATACTATTTAAACTATACCCTTTGCATGTAAATGATTACATTTCTTAATCATGAAGAAACAATAATCAACTATAACCTATGCTTATGAAAAGTTATAGTTAGCAGTGATCAAGGTTTGGGCTATACCCCTGACTATGGTCTAAGCTATTATATTAATAATAAAATAATAACTTAAGCAGAACCCTTCCTCGCACGGGTATTTGAAGTTAGTTATCTAAGATTGATCGAGCAGCACTTCTACTCTATATCGCGTACTAGAGCTTAGACTATCCGAGCTTGGAGCTTGGCATGTTTCACGAGACCGGCACGCAAAACGAGGTTAACTATGTGTAAGTGTAGTGTGTGTTTTGTGTGTGATTTGATGTGAGTTGAATGTGCCATGAACATTTCCTTTTATAGCCGAAATTGGGCACCATCGTGTAGCGCGATGGTCCCTTCACCTTGGGCATCGCGTAGCGCGATGTTAGGGGGAATGACACGTGGCTGCTGACTCACCCTACATCTGCCACGTGTCTCCCCGTTGCGACACGTGTCTGTTGCGTCATCGTTCTGGAGCTCATCGCGTAGCGCGATGGGTTTTAGATTCAAATTTTTATTTTTAGTCCCTCGTCTTTGATAACTTGTCACTTCTTGATCATACTTTAATTTTCCAAAAATACTAAAGCGGCCCTTATGCGGCGATGCGAGCCTGTGAAGTGCAAAGTGCGCCATCAAAATGCCAGATTACTCCCATCGCCTATCGTCCGAGTCCGAGTCCCAGTCCGAGTCCGTGCGCTTGCGCGTCAGGTGCTTCGCACCCTCCGCTAGGACTATGGAGAGTGATTAGTCACATTAAAACATTTCTATGGAAACTTGTTTCCTTATAAAGAGTTTTCATTTCTTTCCTTGTTTCCATGTGGGATGAAAGTTCCATTCCTTATTTATACCCATGTGGAATACTTCCGTTTTCTTCCATCCTTCCATATGAGATGGAATTTTCTCATTTACTTAAGATAAGATGTCTTTATTTTTCTTATCCTATTTTTTCCCATGACTTATCTTGAGAATATTTTTAATCTTTCAACTTTCAAAGTTGACATATTTGGCCCAAAATAAATATGGGTTTTTTCGAGTTGTTACATCCTTCCCATTTTGAAATGAATCTCGTCCTCGAGATTCGCTTGTCTTAGTGATGTGCTAAAAGTAGTTATATAAAAACACGCTAATCTAGACACTAAGTAGTAAATTCTAGACTCTTAAACTTAACTAAACTACTAACCGGCAAGTGAACCGATCGACTCTAGTAAAGCTAAGTAAGTCCGGATATCGAACCCACGAGACTCTTTAATTACGTTAACTAGCTAATTAGACTCGACTAACTGATACGACTATTTATTTATTATTATTGGGGGGGGGGGGTTTACGAAAAACTAATATTAAATTAATCACTAAGACTTAAAAACGACTTAAACCTAAACTTAATTCAAATGATGACAAACAACCACCTAGGCTAGAATCCCTAATGTATCAATTATCAAATAGTTGGAAAATGCTAAGTTATGGAACTGGGATTTTAAATTATTCACTTAAAGAAAACCCGAACAGGACCCCTGACCCTTCTCAAGAAGACACCTATGAATCTCTATTAAGTTCTTAAAAACACCAGTTTAATTAGACTCGCTTACGGTCGCTAATTATTTTATGACAAGCACCTCTATAAGAAATCCTACCTTACAGCGCGGAAATCAAAGGTAATTTAAAGAATTCGCTCGACTAGATAGACAAGGCAAATAAACCAAACCTAGACGGACTCCTTACAGAGAACTAAATCTAGCAATTTATCAACCAAGACCTATCACATAATCTATCACCTTACAGTTATTTAGATTAGCAGCAGCACACTTAAGTCTATTTGATTTATTAATATTGTTCCTATGGTTTTAATGCATAACAACCACAAACTAGTCAAAAACACACAGTAGATGACCTAACAGAATCCTATTATATGAAACAATCACCAAGAAAACTGTGAACAATAAAATTCACCAAACAATCTTAAGCATACATATGCATCGAACGAATAACAATAAACCTTTTACTTAATCATAAACCAGAAACAAAAGCAAAATCCAAACTAAAATCCAACGTCAATAAAAGTTCATTATAAACCTAGGTGGTCTAGGGGTTTAGCCAACAACCATACTTATGAACAAAAGAAAATAAATAGGTTTAAATAATAAATTCATGACGAAAATAATATATTCAAACCAATAATAATGATGCTTGGATGAGTAGGTGTCGAACCCAAACGCCCTATAATTGAACCAACGACTTTTTCTCTTCTTTCCAAGTCAATAAGGGCATCCTCTTTTTATTCGTCTCCTGCCGTTCGTGGCTGCCTAGCTCCAAGTCCTCATGGAACCTCTCAAAAAACTCCCTTTATAAGTAAAATCGGCCGACACCCTCTTAATTTTCCTCCAAGTTTTCGTGCCTCTCTTTTTTGAAGCCCAACCACATGCTATTAACTTACTTATTCGGCTGGTGTGAGATTGATGATTCCTCTTGGCGGGCCTGATTTAATTATGCCACAAAAGTGGAATGAATTTAGTTACAATCATAAAGTTTGACATATTAATAATAAAATCTCTTAGTTCACTTGCACGTCAATTATTTACTTTATTTTGTTTTCTTTTTCTTTTTTTTTTAATTTACTTGTGTTGACTTATTATTATCATTAGATATTATTATTATTACATATTATGGTGTACGTTTTTTTTTCTTTCATTTTCTTTTTTAAAATAAATTTAATAGTTAATACTTAACTAGTAATATATAACATGTGCTCGACCCTTCATTCGTCGGTCTCAAGTTTAATAAAAGTGCCCCATTTTAGTTCATTGTCTCTTAAATTTTAAAAACTCACATATGAATCACTTGAGAATAATATTCAAGAAAAACTAAGCTCAAAAGTACTCAAAGTATAAGAAATATTTATACATTTATATGTATATTTTAGACCACATCACTTAGGTTTGGATGTTCTTACTTACTGATTCATGATTAGATTCTATCTAATCTGATCTTCGAGTTTAACTGTTAATGTAGAATGATTGAAAATTTCGGATCTGTTGCTAACATTATATTTTATTTGACGTAATCAGTCAAATAGTTTAGAATTTCATAAGTAATTGTAAATTGCTAAACACAGTGGCCAGTTGTATTTAATTATTTACCTTACCTTATGTATTCTAAGCATTTACCAATGTTAGCTCTATACTTCTTGGATCGATCTTTTAAATCTATTCCATTCCTTGCTCCTGATTATTTGTTTCCTTGTACTCGTATCATATTTGATAAGCTATCAATCATATCATGTACGTTCTCGAGCTCCTTAACTTTTTGATCAATCCCTGCTGATATTCCAGTATTTCTTGAATACCTTGCGATCAAGTAGAGATTTCTTTCAATGATATGCTGTCTTTATATATTTTGATATCTTTTAGCATTTAATTTATCCTTTCTTAATGATATTCAGAATCTTTTCCCTCAGTATGCTATTAGCATATATTTGTATTAGGTAGGCATAAGTACCTCGATGGTGTTTCTTGATTAATCATCAGACTTTAAGTCTGTTTCAGTTCAACAAACTTGTGGCAGCAGACTCGTGGTCTGATCCGCAAAATTTTACGTTTGATTTAGTTCAGCAGACTCTTGGTCTGATCAGCAGACTTTAAGTCTGATTCAGTTCAGCAGACTCTTAGGTTGGATTTAACCTTAATAGAGTTTTATAGTCGTTTTATATTTTGTATTTACATGCGATGTTTTATTATGGCACGCTTTGGCCTAATAGAGATAGTCCATCCAATTGGATGAATCTGTCAGATGATAAACCTAATCAGCATGTTATCGGTTTTTAATGTTAGTTTTAAATTCAGATGCTCGATTGTCTTTCATTTTAGAAATACTAAATATGAGCATTCTTGTGCATTGAAAAGATCTGTATGTTAATATTTCATTTAGAACAGAGGGAATTAAATACCCTTTTTCAGTTTACAAAATTTCTCGTTTCAAAACGAGTTACAATTAATGTACAGAAGTTAACTAGTCTATCTGACATTCTTTTTGATATTTGTTTGCTCTTGTCTTTTATTATTGTCAGATATTTCTGATTGCTTTTGACATTGATGTCAGTCTTGATTAACTTTTCTTTTCTGGCAATTCATTTTAAAGTGGCCCGTTTCCCCACATATGAAACATACTCCTTGTTTCTTCCTGCATTCTTGGATTGCATGTCTTTCTCTACTGCAGTATGCACACTTATCAGTGCCTTCTAGTCGACATTTCCCAGAATGTTTTCTTCCATAAGTTTTACAAGTGGATTTTGGAGTATTTCTTTCTTTTTCCATTTCCTTGAATTCTTTCGGTTTCTTGATTTATTTTTCTTCTTTCTTTTCTTCCTCTTGATTTCTTATCATACTATTGATCAAGTATCCGGCTACTTCCATAGCCGACTCAATTGTTTGCGGCATATTAGCTCTTACCATGTCTCTTATTTCTCTTGGTAACCCATATATATAACGAGTTATCTTATTATATTCCGGAGTAACGAGATGTGGAACTAGTCGGCAGTATTCAAGGAATTTAGTATTATATTCCGTGAGGTTTGTTCCAACAACCTTGTGATTTCATAACTGAGTTTGTATCTTGTCCATCTCGTGGAGTGGACAATATTTATTTATTACGAGACCTTTGATTGCTTCCCAGCTTAGATTGTACATTGTTTCTCGTCCCTTATTCCAAACTAGGATATTCCACCATTCAAGAGCTTCTCCTTTGAACATTTGAGATGAATATTGGATAGCTTCTTTGTTGGTACATTTGCTAATGTAGACAATTGCTTCTTGTTCTTCTAGCCATCTTTAAGCGGCTATAGTATCCTTGTATCCATAAAATTCCTTATGTTTTTAAGCTTGGAAATTTTTAAAGTTGCATCCCTTTTGATGCCTCAACTTCTTTCGAGTTTTGCCCTTTGAATTATTGTCAGATGCAGAGCTATCATAAGCTTCTTCGTTTCTTGAATGAATAGATTTACTTTGACTTTTCTTGTTTGATTGGCTTTGTTTTGTAGAATTATCCTTTTTTTTATCATTTTCTGGATTTCATCTTTATATTGGGCGGGAAGTTCCTTGTTTTCATTCTCTCTGCTTCCAACTTTATTGGAAGGATTGTTCTGAGAGTTTGCACTTTCTTCTCTGGACATACTACAATAAAATGTTAAAGATAAATTCAATATTCGGGGAATTCAAAACATGTCCTTTATTTATCATGTTGTAGTTACAAAAGTGCACAACATTATTATAATTACACTTGTTACAACTACTACGGTTCTTATTATCTTTTTCTTCCAACGGATAATCAATTTCTTGATTTTGCTGTCCTTTTTGGTATCCTCCTTTGTTTCCTTTTGTTTTCCTTTTTCTTTTTCCTTTTCTTCTTCCATCATATATCGCTGAGCATTGATTCGGCTATTTTTGTAACATTGACTTAATAACATGTTGAATCATCTCTGATGTATATTACTTCATAATCTGTGCTTCGGCGTTCATTTTGAGGATGAGCAAAATAAGGATCTTGATTTATTGGATAGTTAAAATACTCCTGCCCCTGAGGATTTTCTTCCTGATCAGTTATTACTTCTTTTCCCTTTGACTTTATTGATTTCTTGGATCCACTTGATCTAGTTCCATGAATATCCTGTCTTGGGATCAGATGAGCTAGTGGGATGTTGGAATCAAAGGAATCTGAATCCTCCTCCAATGTCATCTGATGTGAATATTCACTACTAGATATAGGGATTGGGAGTAAAGCTGTCCCTATACACCCTTTTCCTTTTCCTTACCGAGGTTGAAATGATCCTGACTAGATTGATGATCAGACATCTGTATGATGTTAGGTTTGGGAATAGGATTGAATTCTTATCTTATCCGTAACAGTTTATTATTCAGTGATTGTATTTTAGATACTTTCAGTTAAGTACCTATTTTGTTTGAACTAGTATTGTATAATAGGATTAAATCCTATCCGTATCATATTTAATCTGTAACGCCCGTTAATTCCGGTTTCAAGAATTAAAGCTTGTAGAGTATGTATAATTCTCGGGATTTATCCGACGTTTCTCAGAGGCCTTTACATCATCCCGGTACGTCTAATCGCTTAACATTTCTTCCAAGTTGCATTATTATTAAATTCCGGGGGCTAGAATGAAAATGTTTTATGATATAACATTAAACAAAAAACCTAAACCCTAACCACAGCTGCTGCTGCGATCGGCCCCTTCCAGCCACCCCCACCCTTCCTTGCTTTGACTTTTTGATCGATTCCAAGATCCTAGAAGTAGTTCAAGGTATGTACTACAATCCCCAACACTCTTTTTGTTCACCCCTAATCGTTTTGATGCTCAATTTTGCCGAAACTTTTCGTTGTTTGGCCAAGGTGTAATTGGCCCACTTCCCGTGGATAAAAATTAGAGTTTCTGGTGTAGAAAGATCCCCAGTTATGGCATTTACATTGTATTAAAATTTTGTGGTCATTGGATATGTTTAGGTCGGTCAATCGATTTTAGTTCGAAAACTAGGGTTTATCGGGTGTAGAATTGCAAATTGTTGAGTTTGATGCGTTAATTGATCGGGTGATCGACCGAATCAGTTTGTACAGCCCTATGGGGGTTTAAGGGCTGTGGAAAAATTAATTTTTTGATGCTCGGGGCTGTTGTGGTTAGTGCTTCGTCAATCGAGTCGGCGGTGCACGAATTTTCGTTTAAACGGTAAAGTAAGAGTTGTAAAAAGTAACCGTCAACCCTATCAACTCGGGTGACATAATCTTGACGAATGAAAAGATTTAAAATGGAATTTGGTCCATTTGGGGCTGATTCGTTTAACAAATGGTTTTAAGGTTTATTGCACTCTCATTCGACCCGAATTGATTGTCCTTGGGCCTTGGGCCAAGTTGTTGGGCCTTGGGCCAAGTGGCGGGCATTGGGCCAAGTGGTTTGGCCTTGGGCCAAAGTGTTGGGCTTGAACGGCCCATTAGGCAAGAGTGTTCTTACGGTCTAGTCTAGTAACGTGTTGTGTATAATTTACAGGCCCTTGCTTGTGATCGTGCACTTAGGAATTTTCTAGCTCATTGCAGGTGTTCGATTGATTTCAGGTGAGTTCATGATGCCCTTTTTACTCTTTTTACTTTTGGGCTAGCATGTACCTATGTGTTTTCTTACATGATGAAAGGTTTTAAACGAATTTATATAGGCTTGCTAGCATATGGTAGGCCTTAGGATGTTAAAGATATATATATATATATATGTATATACATTATTTCTTGGCCTATATCTGGCGATGTTGTAGTCGTTTCGACTACTGATGTTGTGTTTGCCTACTTTGTGTTTGCATGCACTGATGTTACATGTTTGGGTTTTACGTTTGCTCGACCCTGATGTTATACGTGGATGTTATATATATATATATACTGAGATATATATAGAGATGTAATTGAAAGGATGTTTTCATATACATTTTGTATATGTATGTATGAGGATGTTTAGTTTTCAGAAATGATGATTTGATGGATGCACCCTTTTACTTGTTAAAAAATTTTGGTATGACTATCATAACTATTGTTTACTGATATTATTTACTTAAAACTTGAACTCACTCAGCTCAAGCTGACTTTGTGTGCATGTTAGTGTGAGTTTCAGGTTAGGAAGAGGATGCCTTATCGCTTGGACGTGCACGAATCTACTTGGACGGTGAAGGGCATACGGGAATTGAAGTTTTACTATTAAACAATTATTTTTGAAAATTTTTATTTAAAGATAACTATGTTAGTTTTGGGCAAAATTCCCCAGTTTTTGGGAACTTATTTTATTATTTAGATTTTCCGATGAATTATACTCTGAATTGTTTATTTTAATGAAATGAATCAGTTTTAAGTTTAAATATTTTTACGAGTGTTTTGAATGAATACCAACTGTGGGGTTCTGGGGTTCGAGGACTTACATAATCATTCAGTTTATATCAGTTGATATTCTTGATTGAATATCAATGTTTTCAACATAACTTATTTCTGATCAAAGCCTAGGTATAAAGTATACCTAATTCGCTAAAACACATAGCTCTGATACCAACCTGTCACACCCCGACTTAGGGCCTAGGTGCGACACCCGTTAGTTGGCATATGTTTTGAAAATATATCAGAGTTGCGGGTTTATTTTATCGGAAGTATTTAAAATATAGTATTCATTTATAAAATTTCGGTTAAAATACCCGTTTGAATATTGTATAAAATATCAGCGGAAGTCTTTTCAGATAAAATATTATTATATTAAAAACTCGGGATTTGAATACCCGATTGATAATTAAAAAACCTGCCTTTTTAAATATAATTCTTTAATAAGATTCCGAATAAAATATCTGAGCCATCAGATCACCTCCAATGACTATGTCTCCAAACTTCTAGTTTGTCTTACATGTCAGTTTTATTTTTTGCAGTTTCCCTGAACTGTGAGGGAAAAATATGTCAGTACATAGCCGGTGAATGACGTTGACTCAGTATCAATACCATTGTGTAAACAACAATAATACCTTTGTGTCGACACTCATTAGGCACCGAACTTAATTGGGATAAAATTACCCTAAGTACATGTACAATTAATCATATACACAGTATCATTACTCTGAACAGTCCCCGTAGACTTCCAGAGGCATGTTTGATGATATGCATAGCCTTGGGGAATTCCGAGTCACCATGTATGAATGGATCCAGACACATGTATACTCTTAATCTGAGTATGCCCGTTTCTTATTATTTTAACACAAAGTTTTAAGGATTCGTATTTCCTATGCAAACAGTTCAGACTCTAAAAGAGTTGAAAAAAAGTTTAGGGCGTATTCACCTTTTGTGATTGTAATAAGTTTCTAACACTGATTCCTGTATATTGATCAGTTTCTGTTACTGGCCCCTGTCTGTAAATCCGTTTATGTTATTGATTCATGTTTCTATTTTCAGTTTTCTGATTGATTGATTGATTGATTGACTGTTATCTCGGACCTATAGTACGAGATTAACATTTGTATAAATATCTAGATCAACGATCTAGCTTCTGACCCCGTAGTCTATTTTGTATAGCTGTAACCGTGACAAATCATTTGTTTGTATAAAAAAAAGGACCTAAGAGAAGAGCGTCGAGTTCAATCCAAGGTGCATCTTGCCTTTTTTCAGGCAGCTTTCTTACGTGTATTCAGCTAGGGGGCCCTTGGAGTTATATGCGTCGAGTGTGTCGATTGAAAGAAAGAAAGAGATACAACTCAAATGTAAGCGCGAATATAGAAAGAGTCGCGCCGAAAAAGTAGAATTCTTCTAAGATCCATTGCTCGATTTTTGTTCATGCTTACGACACACTTTCTCTCATCCGTCTACAGGGTGAACTGCTTAGCGTACGACACACTTTCTTTCTCTCCTCTGTCTACAGGGTGAACTGCTTAGGTTACAGCACGACACAGCTTACAGGGTGAACTGCTTACCTTAAGTACATGTACAATTAATCATATACACAATATCATTTCTCTAAACAGTGCCGTAGACTTCCAGAGGCATGTTTGATGATATGCATGGCTTCGGGGAACTCCGAGTCACCATATATGAATGGATCCAGATACATGTAAATTCTTAATCTGAGTATGCCCCTTTCTTATTATTTTAACACAAAGTTTTAAGGATTCGTAAATCCTGTGCAAACAGGTCAGACTCTAAAAGAGTTGAAAAAAATTTTAGGGCGTATTCACCTTTTATGATTGTAATAAGTTTCTGACACTGATTCCTGTTACTGACCCCTGTCTGTAAATCAGTTTCTGTTACTGATTCCTGTTTCTATTTTCAGCTTTCTGATTGATTGATTGATTGTTATCTCGGACCTATAGTACAAGATTAACATTTGTATAAATATCTAGATCAATGATCTAGCTTCAGACCCCGTAGTCTGTTTTGTATAGCTGTCACATTGACAAATTATTTGTTTGTACAAAACATTTGGACCTTTAGTCCATTTGTTTATTTATTAATTATATATCAGGTTTGGTGTTCAGGAATAAACATTTATGCCAGTTTTCTTCTTTAAGAAGAAACATTACTTTAACTATAACCTGTGTGAATGAATTGTATATTTCTTAATCAATAAGAAATACTATTTAAACTATACCCTTTGCATGTAAATTATTACATTTCTTAATCATGAAGAAACAATAATTAACTATAACCTTTGCTTATGAAAAGTTATATTTAGCAGTGATCAAGGTTTGGGCTATACCCCTGACTATGGTCTATGCTATTATAATAATAACAAAATAATAACTTAAGCAGAGCCCCTACCTCGCACGGGTATTTGGAGTTAGTTATCTAAGTTTGATCGAGCAGCACTTCTACTCTATATCGCGTACTAGAGTTTAGACTGTCAGAGATTCGGAGCTTTGCACGTTCCACGATATTGGCACGCAAAACAAGGTTAACTATGTGTGAGTGTAGTGTGTGTTTTGTGTGTGATTTGATGTGAGTTGAATGTGCTGTGAACCCTTCCTTTTATAGCCGAAATTGGGAACCATCGCGTTGTGCGATTGTCCCTTCACCTTGGGCATCGCGTAGCGCGATGTCAGGGGAATGACACGTGGCTGTTGACTTAGCCCTAGCGTCTGCCACGTGTCTCCCCGTTGTGACACGTTTCTGTTGCGTCATCACACACCATCACGTAGCGCGATGGTTTTGTTCTGGAGCTCATCGCGTAGCGCGATGGGTTTAAGAAGTCAAATTTTTATTTTTGGTCCTTCGTCTTTGATAACTTGTCACTTCTTGAACATACTTCCATTTTCCAAAAATACTAAACCGGCCCTTATGTGGCTCACGGAGATGCGAGCGTGCGAAATGTAAAGTGCGCCATCAAAACGCCACATTACGCCCATCGCCCGAGTCGGTGTTTGTGTCCATGTCTGAGTCTGTGCGCGTGCGCGTCGGGTGTTTCGCACCCTCTGCTTGGACTATGGAGAGTGATTAGTCACATTAAAACATTTCTATGGAAACTTGCTTCCTTATAAAGAGCTTCCATTCCTTTCCTTATTTCCATGTGGGATGAAAGTTCCATTCCTTATTTATACCCATGTGGAATACTTTCATTTTCTTCCATCTTTCCATGTGGGATGGAATTTTCTCATTTCCTTATGATAAGATGTCTTTATTTTTCTTATTTTATTTTTTCCCTTGACTTATTTTGAGAATATTTTTAATCCTTCAACTTTCAAAGTTGACATGTTTGGCCCAAAATAAATATGGGTTTTTCTGAGATGTTACAAGATTGACCCCGCTATTCATGCTGCCATTACTAAAGCAGTAGTCGCCGCAGTGAAGTGTCTTCAATAAGAAAGGTCTACTAAGAGCCTTGCAAGAACCGTGGAGAAGAAGGAGGAGAAGTGGGTTGCTCCTGCAAAACGACCCGGTACGCAGATGTTGAATGACAAGGATAAGAAGCAGAAGACGTGGAAGAAGCCATGCAAAACAAGTGGGAAGATGCATGGTGGTGAGTGAAAATGGGGAACTGGTTCTGATGTATGCTGCAAATGTGGGAAGGCTCATGGAGGGGAGTGCAAGTTTGGGTCAAATTTTTGCTACAAGTTTGGTAAGGTAGGGCATTATGCCAATGAGTCGGTGCAGAACCAACATGTTTTCGATGTGGCAAGACGAGCCACATAGCGAGGGAATGTACTAAAGTTGGGGGTAGTGGAAAGAGGGACGCTGAGAAGACTAGGCCAAAGACCAGATTTTACATGCTGACACAGGAGCAGGACAAGCAGATTCCCGATGTTGTGACATGTACATTCTAGTAAACGGTATTTCCGTTTCTGTTTTATTCGATTAAGGTGCTAATAGAAGTTTCGTAGATGTAACATTCTGTAAGTTGGCTAAAATGGCATGTTGTCGTGTGCCTGAAACTTTTATGGTAGAAACGGCTAGTGATACTTCTGTTAGGATAATGAGAATGGTTAAGGACGGTAAGATAGAGTTAGAGGGACGAGAGTTCCTTGTTACACTTTATGTAATGACCTTAGGAGGATTCGATGTGGTATTGGGGTTAGTATCACGAAGAGGCGTTTGAATAATTAAGGAAGAGGCTCACACAAGCTCCAATCCTTGTTTTGCCTAATGGTAACGAGGATCTAATAGTTTGTGCTGATGATTTGCATCAAGGGTTAGGTTGCGTGTTAATGCAATGATGAAAAGTTATAGCGTATGCGTCCTGAAAGTTGAAGACTCACGAGAGTACATACCCGACACATGATCTGGAGTTAGCAGCTGTAGTACATGCTCTTAAGATCTGGAGACATTACATATATGGTACGAAGTGTACTATCTATACGAATCACAAGAGTTTGAAATACTTCTTCGAGTAGAAAGAGTTGAATATGAGGCCGAGAAAATGGCTAGAGTTGATTAAAGACTATGACTGTGATATCAAGTAATACCCGGGAAAGGCTAATGTGGTTGCCAATGCCTTAAGCTGAAAGAATGAAGAAGTGATAGCGACAGTGAAGTCGTGCAAGCTGATTATCAACTCGGATCTTTTAAGGAGATCAGCAAGGTTCAGACATAAGTGCTTGCAGATGAAGGATTAGTGAAGAAAGAGAGAATTTTTAGACAGCCGTCTGAGTTGATAGATAATACACAGGGTGTAAAGATCAGATTCGATCGGATGTGGATTCCGCGACACGAGAATCTTAGAGGTCGGATTCTAGACGAGGCTCATAAGTCTCGATATCCGATTCATCCAAGATCCACCAAGATGTATCAGGACATAGAGAAAGACTATTAGTGGTCGGGAGTGAAGAACAAGGTGGTTGTGTCAGTAAGTGCTTAACTTGCTTACAGGTTAAGGCAGAACACCAGAAATCGTATGGGAAGATGCAGCCTTTAGAGATACCCGAGTGGAAATGGGAACACATCACTATGGATTTCATAACTAAGCTACCGCGTATAGCTAAGAGTCATGACGCCATCTGGGTGATTTTGGACCGTTTAACTAAAAGTGCTCACTTTCTTCCTAAATGGGAAACCATTTCATCAGAAACGTTAGCGAATGTGTTCATTAAAGAAGTTGTAACAAAGCATAGGGTGCCGTTGTCGATCGTATCCGACAGAGATACCCGCTTTACTTCCCCATTTTGGAAGAGGTTCCATGAAGCAATGGTAACGAGATTGAACATCATCACGGCGTATCATCCTCAATCATATGGACAGTCAGAGTGGACTATATAAGCCCTTGAGGATATGCTACGTGCATGCGTGTTAGATTTTGGAGGAAGTTGGGATGATCATCTTCACTTAGCAGAATTCTGTTATAACATCAGCTATCATTCAAGTATTGGTATGCGGCCATTCGAAATGTTGTATGGTAGATGTTACCGAACTCCCGTATGCTGGGGAGAGATTGGTAAGAAGGAGATAGGTAGTTTGGAAGTTGCGCAAGAAACCTCCTCGAGGTTTGAGCAGATTAAGGGAGGATGAAAGCTGCTCAGGACCGATAAGCAACGACGACCGATCGAGTTTAACGTTGGTAACAACATGATGATTAAGGTCTCGCCGTGGAAAGGTATTATTCATTTTAGGAAGAGAGGAATGTTGAGTCCAAGATATATTAGACCGTTCAAGATCGTAGCTCGTGTAGGAGAAGTGGCGTATAAGCTCGATCTACCCGCAGAACTGGAAGGGATTCACTCTACCTTTCATGTTTCTCACTTAAGGAAGTGTCTCGTGGACGACACGTCTCACGTGCCGTTAATGGATGTAGAGGTGATGAAAGATTGAATTAAATTGAGCAGCCAGTTGAAATCGTTGGCCGTAAGGACAAGCAACTCCGTCACAAGGTCATTCCTTTAGTAAAGGTGATTTGGAAACATCGTAAAGGATCCTACACAACATGAGAAGTCGAGAAAGAAATGCTCAAGTTCTATCCTCATTTGTTTATGTAGTAAATAGGTTTCGGGGACGAAACCTTTTTAAGGAGGGAAGATTTGTAACGCCCTCGTTTTAAAAATAATTAAATAAAATAATAAAAGTCTATTTTATCCATGTGATGTGTGACGTGTAACGCTATTCATCCTAATTAATTAATAATAATAATAACAATAATAGTAGTAATAATAATAATAATAATAATAATAATGATGATAATGATGATGATGATGATAATAATAATAATAATAATAATAATAATAATAATAATAATAATAATAATAATAAGGAAAAAGGATGAGATTAAAGTGGTTATTGGACTTGAAAACGAATATGGGTCTAAAAGCCTTTGAGCTTACCATCTTTAAACCCCTAAAATCCTAGAAACCATCCTTATCCTTATCATTTCATCATCATCATCATCAAGCAATCATACACACACACACACACACATGCTCTTTACTCACACATACAAACATTTCCTCTACCTCATTCCATCCTAAATCTAAGAGAGATAGAAGTTGAATCCATCATCTAATAACCTCATTTAGGATTACTAGAGAATCAAGATCTAACCATCTATAAGGTATGTATTAAGATCAAAGTTTATCCTTTTTCATTTCATATTCATCTTGTTCTTGTCATGATATTTAGGATAATAAAAATAATAAAATGAATATTATATGCTGAGACAAAATGAACCAAATCCAAACCGGCATAAATAAACTTTAATTGAACCAATTAAGAAAAGCCGGTTTTGGTTTAAAACGATGTAGCATACGTACATAAAGATATAACAAACTTGGTTCTATTGGAATGAAACCCAATTGGTTAATGAGACCCGAATTCGGTTCAAACGGAATATGTCCCGAATAGTGACTTAGATCGATTGGTTAAGGAGGACATGAAACCCGATTCAAAGTTGGGCAAATAAAGAAAGCTACAATCAGTTCGTATAGATTCGACTCGATTATGATTATGTTGACTCGATCCAAACGAGTCGAGTGGGGAGATTGACTCGACCAAAGCAAAGGACTCGAGTCCTCCATCGACTCGAGTGAAAGGGAGTCAGCTCGTGTGTAGTGGAGTGGATGAAGGATGAGTTCGAATCGATTGATCTTAAAAGTCGACTCAAATGGAATCTAGGATGAACTTGAGCCAAATAGTGGTCTCGACTGAAATCTGAAATCAGCTCGAGTATGGGTAGGGCTCGACTTGTTTGAGGTAGACTTGAATTTGACTATCAAACTCGACTCGTTTGAACTGCCACACTCGACCCGATTAGACTACAAACTCGACTCAATCAAGCTATCAAAATCGACCCGAATGAGAACAAACTGGAGTGCCTAACTCGACTAAAAGAAACTTGATGGGAGTGAATCTATGTAACGTCCGTAAATTTTTGATAAAAAGGTTTAACCTTGTAGTGTTGTGTTCACCTTCCGGGCTTGGCCCGACATCCTTCCGAGGGCTCCTTGACCACCCTCGGAAACATTTCTCACTTAAATTTCAACCCAATTTGCTACACACTTCATACTGGAGGGACTAGAGTGTAAATTATTATTTTATATCATAAAACAAACAATCCTAACCCTAGCCCCCCCATCTGCGATCGGCAGTAAGCAAGAGCCAAGAACCCCCGATTTTTCTTTTTTGCTGCTATGATTAGGCCATAAAACTCCAATTCCAGGTCGGTTCTATGATTCCCCAAGTCTTTTACATGTTAATTGATCCTTATATTGCGCGTATTGATCGAAAAACGTCTTGTTGTAGGCTAACCGGGTGGCTGTCCAATTAAGCTTTTCCGGGGCTGTTTAGAGTGAGCTTTTCTCATCAAAATCCCACTAGGTATGGCATGTGCATCATATTATAATTTCATGGCAAATGGAGGTGTTTAGGTCAGTCAATCGATTTTAGTTCAAAAACTAGGGTTTACCGGGTGTAGGATTGGCAATTGTTGAGTTTGATGCGTTAATCGATCGGATGACCGACCGAATCAGTTTGTACAGCCCTAGGGGGGGGGGGGTTTAAAGGCTGTGGGAAAATTAAAATTTTGATACTCGGGGCTGTTTTGGTTGGTGATTGGTCAATCGAGTCGGCGGTGCGCGAATTTTCGTTTAAATGTTAAATTGAAAGTTGTAAAAAGGAACCGTCAACCCTATCAACTCGGGTGACATAATTATGATGTAAGAAAAGGTTAAGATGGGAATTTGGTCCATTTGGGGCTGATTCGTTTGACAATTGGTTTTAAGATTTATTACGCGCGTATTCGACTCGCTTTGATTACCGGCGGGTGAGTTGTGCATCATGGTTAGGCCCGGCCATAATCGTAGGGTGGATTTGGTTAGTTGAAAGGTTTTAGGGGCTGAGGTAAAGTAATTGGGTTTGGGTTGGGCCTCGGCCCAAGTTGTTGGGCCTTGGGCCAAAGTATTGGGCCTTGGGCCAAGTTGTTGGGCCTTGGGCCAAAGTGTTGGGCTTGAACGGCCCATTAGGCAAGAGTGTTCTTACGGTCTAGTTTAGTAACGCGTTGTGTATAATTTACAGGCCCTTGCTTGTGATTATGCACTTAGGGATTTCCTAGCTCGTTGCAGGTGTTCGATTGATTTCAGGTGAGTTCTTGATGCCCCGTTTAACTCTTTTTAAGTTTTGGGCTAGCATACACACCGAAATCCAATTTTATACGATTTTACCCGTTAGAACTATTTGAATGGTACTACATGGTCTCACTCGTGATTGTGCATTTTGAAAGTTATATTTGAATTATTTTATATGCTTTAGGATATTTTAGACTCGTTTATGGTCTTGTATCCTTTAAGGTTACATACATTATTGATGGTCTAGACTCGAGGATGTTAATAGACTTGGTTGTAATTGAATATGAGTAGACCTATTTACTTAGTTCACGTATGGGATGATATATATATTTAGATATATATATATATATATATATATATATATGTATGTATGTATGGAGGTATGTATGTATGTATGAGTATGTGTTACCTTATAGCCTACGGTTGTGTGATGATATTTAGTTCCTTGTGACTAAGAATGATGTGAGTAGACTTATTGATGTGTGTGCGCATGGTGATTCACGGCCGGGTCAAATATATTACTCGGGTTTTCAAATCCCGTGGTGGAGAGGCCCGTGTGACGTGATCATCATTTTGGCGGTCAAATATATTACTCGGGTTTTAAAATCCCGTGGTGGAGAGGCCCGTTGAATGTTGAGCCGTAATCGGGTCAAATATATTACTCGGGTTGTACCCGTGGTTGAGAGGCCCGTATCACGTGCTTGGATGTGTAAGCTGTGACCGAGTCAAATATATTACTCGGGTTTGACTCGTGGTGGAGAGGCTCGTGTCACGTGCTTTGGTCTTACCGCGTCCGGGTCAAATATATTACTCGAGTCTTGACTCGTGGTGGAGAGGCCCGTGTAAGTGTGTTCGACGATGAATGTATTACTTGGTGAATTATATTATTTATGTTATTTTTATCCTCTCTATTGTTTATAACTATAACTTTGAAATAAAGTATGAATTATTGTTTATGAAAACTTGAACTCACTTAGCTCAAGCTGACTTGTGTTTATGTTAGATTGACTTTCAGGTTAAGAAGTGGATGCTACCGCTTGGACGTGCTGGATGCTACTCGGGAGATTGAAGGCATTTCTGGTCGAGGAATTCAAATAAAACAAATATTTTATTTACATTTGATTTTGGACACCTGTACCCGTGTTTGGGATTTTTAATACTTAAACTTTTTCCGCTGTTATTCACTCTGAACTGGTTTTAAATACAAAGAATTGTTTGGTTTTAAATTTTTGTGAATTTGTGGAAGTGATCACCAACTGTAGGATTCCCGGGATTCGGGGTCTTATAATCTACTAGAATCGACTCGATTCAATTTTGACTTGAGTGGAACACGGGGTGAAACGACATGCTAGGCTCAACAGGTACTCGGCTAGAACACCAACTTCTTCACCTAGCTTCAATATTAAAAATCCTTCTTCCATCGCCATGGCTAATGGGAACGGAGGCGGTGGTGATCTCTGTACATGTTAGGGTGGAGTATTATAAATAATGAGAGTGGGGAGGGGTATTTTGATAATTTTGAACTTGTGGCAGGTGGGTGTTTCTTTGTACGCAATCTGGTTAGGCTCAAACAAATAATGCATACACCCATACATATGTCGAATCGATTCGGATATAACTCCGTAGAACCTAAGCCGTAGCCTGACTCATATGAAAACATAAACCGAAACCGAGGACCAACTCATTTTAAGAATCAAAACCCGAATGTTCGTTATGAAATGGATAACTTGTAATATATATATATATGAGAACTTCACTGAACTCGATGCCAACACGAATTCCACACAAATCCGACTCCTTTAGGAACCTGTTAAATTATGAAGCTCGTAAGAATGTTTAAACGTATAAGTTTGTTAAACAAGCGGTTAACTTATAAAAATATGAAACTGAAACCCGAATGTACTTAAGTGAAACCGAAAACCCTGACCCATTTATAAAGCTTAAACTTATAAACTCGTTAAGATGCCATTAACATGTAAAGCTTGTTAAGAATCGTTAGACCGGATCGTAACCTATAAGATTGGCTTCTTAATAATAATAAAGTTAAGGGTTAATAAACTAATAAAATAAAGTGAACTAATATAATCGGTTTGACACAGTTATACGTTCGGTTCAGTTAACTTAAAGGATAACTCCTTTAATATAATAAAGAAACTTAAAAATAGAGAATTAATACGTATACGTTATTAAATAGTTAGTCGAGCTCAACTGAAGAAAGGAATTAAGATTAACTCAGAAAGGAATCATCTACAGGTGAGTTCTAGCCTCTTCTCTGTAAGTAGGGATCTGTACCCTTATAATATCCGAGGTATGTAGGGCGAAATGCTCTTAAAAATTAAGAAGTGATATAAAGGTAATGTAAACATAAAAGTAATAAGTAAGACTGTATTAACGTATGTATGTATGTATGAATGATAGATGAACAAGAAAGTATTTAATACGTATCTCCAGACGCGTATTAATAATTAAGTGTATGTAAGGTATATTAATTAACTAGAACTCACTCAGTGTAGAGTATGCACGCAGGTGAATAGAATGATGCAGGTTGCTTATAGGGAGACACGTGTCAAATAAATGAAGACTGGCATCAAAGAGAAGAAGATTCACATGTTATTTATGTTTAATGTTTAAGACTTATGTTATTTCGTTTATACCAGTACTTGGTGTTTGTATGAATGGTTGACGTTTATGTTCCGCGAATTTGCTTTAATTAACGCTGATTTCCGAATTATGTGAATGAGTAAATCCAAACCGAGCGAAAGTAGGGCACCCGGGTGGTGGCGACGAAGGGAGGATGTGACGAAGATGAAGATGATGAAGAAGACAAAGAATATGAAGATGAGGATGATGATGAAGATGAGGATGAATATGGTGTTTTTGCATGTTTTTTTTGAATTTCGTCTCCGAAGATGAAATTTACATGAAATTCATCTGGTCAGACGAATTTCAAAAAAAACACGAATTTCCACGGAGGTGATTTTCAGACCAAAGTTACCAACGAAGATATATTAGATTACAAAACTCTCTGGGCCGATTGATTTGAACACAAAAGCCATGTGGTAGGTAAGGAAATATACACATGTCAGAATCTCATTGGCCTGTCGAATCTATCGGTGGGATTTCCAATGTCATGGATCTAATGATTTCGGTGGATTGTTTTGGGAACTTGAAATTTTGAAGCCTATTTTCATAATCTTTCTCCTAAAAAGGTCTAATTTCAGAATTTTCCCTATATTAAATGATAAAACCACATATGGCAAGAAAGTAGACTTTGATGTCAATAGATGCATCTGTCCTTTCTATTACTAACGGTCCACAACACTGGCACAAAAATAACTGTTTTCCTTTTATTTTTTTGAGTATTCTATTCACTATTTTTGGCTTAGAAAACTTACAGTCGACATCACCACCTCCACCCAGTTAGAATGTCGCACCTGCCTCGAAGCTAAATCCGTACTTTATGGCCACAAATCCTAACTACTCACCACCACATGGGCCCAAAACAGTTGTTATTTCAGAGTCACCAATAAAAATAGCCTCAGCAGCCTCCTTCACACCATCACCTGATACAAAAGCTTATCGAACAAGCGTATCCAACCCTGTGCTAAAATTAACACCATATGTGTTTCCATCTGGGTTGAGTCAACTTTCAAACTCGGTGTCTATGGAGAACCTAAAGGCCTTGTTAGAAATGAAACCAGACATGAGTGGCGCCCGCCATGGGTTTCATCCACCTTAGTCACTAAATATGCTTATTCCGCACCCGGACCTAAGCGACAGCAAAACCTGCTAGCCCGAGTCTTTATGCAACCGGTGGTTAATGGGTGGAGATATGAATAATCTGCAAGCATATTAAGTTCTGACTCATGTAGGAACATGGAATGTCTAGTACTTTGGGTCTTGTGTTGGTTAGGTCCTAATAGCATGTGATGTTAGTGAAATTGTACGTTAGGGTCAAATCACAAGAAGCATCTTATGCGACGCATAAGAAATACAGTGCATAAGTTATGTGCCGCATAAGTCTTTTTCTGTGCCTATAAATTGGCTAGTTGATCATTTGTGTTACTTGATGCTCCTGACCAGTTGGTGGAGTGATCCATGTTGTACCATACTTTGATATTGTTATATATCTTGTACTATTTGCTGCTATCAATGGAATAGAAGAGAGATTAAAGAGATGTTTTCTAGTATTTTCACTTCGTTATGATTTCCGCTCATAGCGTCGTAGGGTAGATCTGATCGTGGATGTTCTTACATGTCACTCTGAAGACCTGTCCGGTTCTTTTAATTGGAAGCAGACCCTTGTGGCTCATGATCTACCTAGAAAAGCTCAAAAACGTTTCTTTTCTACACATTTTTATCATTCCAGACGATGTAGCCGTTCAAACTTCACCAAAACTTCAAGGATTGTTATATCATTGGTGTTGGACATCCTACTCAAAAATCATATCATTTCATCATCGTTTTCCCAGAAAATTGTGTCAAAAACCTTCATTGCCAACTTATGCGCCGCATAAGTACCTTGTGACATATACGACCTTCAATTTTTGTTAAACTTTCATGCCGTATCCTCCCCGTATCACCTATATGTTGAAATGTCGAAGTATAAGGGTTTACCTACTTGTAAAGATCATTTGGTATACCTGCTTGTAAAGATCATTTGGTTCATACATACTTATGCGTGGCATACAAGACTTAAATATTGATATATGAACATAAACGTTATTGTCATTTATAAGCTATAAATACTTGTACATTGAGTATTCAAGATATTTTATTCGGAGAGAAGACATGGGAGTAAATGGTTGACTTTCATGTAGTTGGATTATTGAAATTGTTGGATCAAATACAGGTTGCTTAAAAGTATTATCAAGGTGTATTTGGGGATTCATCATGATTAGATATGGGAAATGGAATGAGATAGCAGTGGATTGAATATTTTGAGGCACTCATGAAAGTTAGAAGACTTGATTTTCACACCGATGGTAAATAGTCTTAAAAAGTCAAATCATTTTAAAGTTAGAACCTTTAAAGTCAAATCATTCAAAGAAGATTAGGAAAAGCATAATGTCTATGGAGTCTTTTATCTTAATGATTGAGAATTGGTTGACCTAAATCAAGCATTACTAAAGGGGGAGTTTGTTGAAAGCTTAAAATGTATATTTGCTTGGATGTCACAAGACAAGTAGTATCCAAGGGGGAGTCTGTAGGAACATGGAATGTCTAGTACTTTGAGTCTTGTGTTGGCTAGGTCCTGATAGCATGTGATGTTAGTGAAGTTGTACGTTCATGTCAAATCACAAAAAGCATCTTATGCGGCGCATAAGATATGAGCCGCATAACATATGCACCGCATAAGTCTTTTTGTGTGCCAATAAATAGGCTAGTTGGCCATTTGTGTTACTTGATGCTCCTGACCAGTTGGTGGAGTGATCCATGTTGTACCATACTTTGATATTGTCATATATCTTGTACTATTTGCTGTTATCAACGGAATAGAAGAGAGATTAAAGAGATATTTTCGAGTATTTTCACTTCATTATGATTTCCGCTCATAGCGTGGATGTTCATACATGTCACTATGAAGACCTGTCCGGGACTTTTAACTCATATTTGGTTTTTCAGGGAAGAGATATATACTAGCACATCTTTTGCTAACCCTGATATAAAACCGAGAGAAGTGTATATAGTGTTACGGGTATGAACATGTGTACCTTAACCTGGAACAAAGTACACTCGTTTAGGAAGCTCTATTGTTTTTATAGTATCATTAAATGTATTTGTTAGGTTGTCAATCTAGAAAGTGTTAGTCTTGGAAACCGGGTATGACCTTAAACCTTACTAGTATTAATGATGGTAATTGACATACCTATGATAGAGGTTGGTGTTTGCATTAGAGTTTGCTTGAGGACACGCAAAAGATGAGTGTGAGGATGTGATGGTCGGGTATTATGTACATATTTTAGCACGTTAATTGTATATTCTTAATTGGTTATTGCATGAACTTTGGTACTTCATACGTGTTTATTGTATTACAAGTCACAGGTGATTAATGCAGCTAATTTGGACCTGTACTGGCATGGAATGAAGACACAGGATGACCAGCAAGCAAAATGAGATAAGAAGTGAAGATTTCTGGTGAGAAGACCCGTCGTGCTACGCGACAGAGTTGAGGAATGTCCATTGCGATACGCGATGGACTATTTTTAATAAAATGTTAACTTTGGTACATTACGCTACGCGATGGACCCTAGAGAATGCCATCGCGATACTCGATGGGTGCCCAAGACGAGAAAATTAGGGTTTTGCTTACTAAAACATTTTGATGACCTAAAACTTATTCATCACGCTACATAGCAGTTTCTAGAGGCTTGAAGATGAATTCCAACCTTCCAAATCATTGAGAGATCATCTCTAATGGTTTTCCTCATCCGAATTGATGATCAGTTGATGACGATGTGTGGCTAGTCTTCTCGAGTCATACCCAGGATGTAGAGTATTGTATTTTTAATAGTTTTTCTCATGTTTTAAGATCAATTAATTGTAATTGTTTATTATCTATCTATGAGCATTGATGTTTGGTAATATTGTGCATTCAGTCGGTTTAGGTTTAATTCGATCAGTGCGATTAGTTTGCCAGTTGCTGTGATATGTATACATAAGGTTGTATTGATTAGTTTGAATGTGATAAAGCATACAATTGCCCTTAATTGAATCAGACAGGCATGGAGCGTTTCATAACCAGTGTCGCATGTTAGCGATTGTTGATGCCTAAGGTTTAACTAGTTAACCAACCTAATTTGATGATTGATAATTAATTGGTTAAATGACATGAGATTTTGATGTTTGTTACATGCTTGAATCTTGGGTGTGATTTGTTTTTTGTTAATTGTTTGCACTTTGATTAATTAATTGATTAATTGTTTGATTAATATTAAAATCAAATCATTGCTAGTGTGACCATCATTCATATTTGCTACCTCATTAGTTTAGGAATTAATTACACATTGCATTAACCATATACTTCTTGTGGTTTGACACAATACTTGCCATAACTAGTTTAATGTGATCAGGACACTTGTTAATATTGTTTTTTATTAGATCACGATTTCCTAGATCAAAATGGCGCCGTTGCGGGGGAGTTAGTGTGCTTATTGTTTAGTGTGATTTAATTTCTTTGTTTTAGTCTAGTATTAGTTTTAATTTTAATTTTATTTTCAAATTTTACATGGGGTGTGTTGTTTGTGCAGAATAATGAATTTAAGCCAGTTAATGATTTTGATGATGATTGGGAAGAAGAAGAAGAAGAAGAAGAAGAAGAAGAAGAAGAAGTGCAGGTGAATCAGCTGGAGTGAAGGGTTTGTGAACAGAAATAGGGGCATAAACCAAAATGGGGTTAAACAGGGAAGATAGAGGTCATGGAGTTCAGGTTAATAGAGGTGGTCGAAATAGGAACATTGCAGCCCCCGTTCAGGGTATAAACAATCGTTAGATCGGCAATTTCTGATGGTGCATCCCCGATAGTCCCGCAAGTGCATTTACCCAGACAACTGTAACATTTGTTACTTTTCAAACCCGAAAACCATATATTTATATATATATATATATATATATATAGAAATAGGATCAAATACATTTTATTCATAACATGAAAACAGTGAGAATCGGTTTGCTGTTATCGTTAAGTTTATTTTTATAGGCGTTTGCTGTTATTTTTGGTTCGTATTTGCTAATTTTCAATTATGAGACGTTATAAGTATTTGCTGATTTATATTTTGTTGTTATTATTAGATTTTTTTTATTTGCTGTTATTATCTTGTTCTTGATTTTGATTCTTTTGTTGTAATTTTTAGGTTTTTCTATATGTTTTTACAAATCTTTGTTTATGTGGATTGTATTGTTTCTTACATTCTCGTTTTTTTTTATAAGTTGGTATTATTTCGTACGTTCTCTTGTTAAGATTAAAATGTACATGAACCTTCCCCTATATATATATATGTATATATATAGGGTGGAGTTATAATAAGAAATGGAGTGTGTCTAAAAAGTGTAAGAAGTAATCTGGTGCGTTAGATTTGATGATCTGATGGTCTAGATGGAAACTGTGTTTTGTAGGCGGTGTGTTTTTTTAACTCTTGTTTTATAACACTCTAGGGGCATATTCATCCTGTGTGTTATAATTTTAAAACACAAGACCAAGGACATCAAGAACAATAACGCACTATGTTGAACAAAAACACAATAAACATCATACTAATGCATTAACTTTAAACACTCCACGACACGTTATTCCTTTTCGGTATTTCATCAGACAGTTGCCGTGCAACACACTATGTTGAACATGATAAACAAAAACACAGTAAAAATCATACTAACATATCAACTTTAAACACTCCACGACACGTTATTCCTCTTCGGCATTTCATCAAATAGTTGGCGTGTAACCACCACTTTCCCCAACTTCACATACCCAACACACTATGTTGAACATGATGAACAAAAACACAGTAAATATCATACTAATACATCAACTTTAAATTATAAAAACACCACTACCACAATGCACGAATGACTAGGCTAGAACCCATATTCCAATATCTCATTAAACACATCCATCCATTCTTTTAACAACCATACATACCCGTTAATCATAACACCCATGACGTATTATTCCTTTTCGGCATTTCATCAAACAGTTGGCGTGCAACCTTCACTTTCCCCAAACTTCACATACCCATTTATCATCGTCCACCTAACAACATCTTTATTCAAACTCCCATCAAACAATCTCCGACGCCGCAGATAACCATTGAAGAAGATGGTGATGATGACGGCGGTAGTTAAAGACGGTGGTACCTGAGGTTGAAGATAACAATGGCGATGGTAGTGGCTTTAAAACCAATTGACGATGAGTCGAACCTGGCGGTGGGCAGCGGTGGGTGACTTCTGGGGGTTGAACGGGCGATGGTGGTGGTGGATTGCTGAACGCGGCGGTAGCGGCGGTAAGCAGTGGTGATGACTTCCAGTGATTGAACGCGATGCTGGAGGTGGATGGCTGAAACGTGGCAGTGGCGAAAACGATGATGGTAGTGGTGTTAAAGTTGATTGACGATGAATCAAACCCAGTGGTGGCAGCAGTGGTGAATTTCGGTGGTTGAACGAGCGACGGTGGCGGTGGATGGCTGAACGCGGTGGCGGCGACGGTGGGCAGCGATGGACTTCTTAGGAGATGTTTACTTTTTATTCTAACCTTGCTCGCTCTCTCTCTCTCTCTCTCTCTCTCTATATATATATATATATATATATATCACAAGTTTTGTTGCATGTGTCTGTCATTTTTATTTGTAATTGGATTTGTATTCGCATTCGTTAAATCGACCCGTTTCGTCATTTCATTTTTATTCGAGTTTAATGCTCATCGTTAATATAATGTTCACGATGATTTACGATAATCGTTCGTTCATTCTCTATTCATTTTTTTCAAGTAACGAACCTCCGAGATTTAAAGTTCTTATTTAATCGAGTTGCAATCTATGCAGGTATATTACGATATTAACATTTATTAACTTTCAGGCATATTTCAAAGTTCAAGGTATAAAATTGTAAATATACTTTAAATTCAGTTTATAATGACCTTAAAACGTGAAGGTCTAAAATGATAATTTATTTAAGTTATAATATAATATAATATAATATAATATAATATAATATAATATAATATAATATAATATAATATAATATACTCAACCCCAGCGTCCCCCATCCCGTACGCTTTCCGGGTGAACACCTTCAGCCGCCGGAAACGGCGCCAGCAGGTCCCTAAAACACTCCTAATCATCGCAATTGACTCGTTTAATTAGTGTAACGACTTAAGCATTCAACATCAATCTTTAATCAACACTTTAATTTCGTATTAACGTCCTATAATCAACGAATTTGACCCGTGAACATCGCGAAACCGCCGTTAAATGGCCAAAGAACAATTAACAATGAATTAAACGTCCTATGCTCCAATTATAAGTATAAATAGGGTCTGCACTCGCATCTAAACCTGTTACAATCATCAAAATACACTAACCAACACTCTATAACCTCCGATTGATCGTCCAAAGTCCATCTCCGGCGAAGCTCCGTTCACCTTCAAACAAGAACTTTTCCGGGTTGTAACAACCCCCAACTTAATTTTGGCAAACATGAGACCAATTAACATGGTTGAAATCTAGGGTTTACAAGGAACATGATGAATATATATATATATATATACATTTTTTATGTAAAACCTTTTCTTTTTCTAAATCCATTAACATACTAGCTAAGATGGTTTATTCGTGTGTGTGTGGTCATGGTGACCCGGGTTCGAACCTGGATTAGGCCACCTTTTAATCTCTTAAAAAAACCACTTCACTACGTAAACCAAATACTATTATTTCAAAATTATTCTATTAAATCAAATAAATTGTTAGAATTATTATAAATTAATAAACTCCTTTTAACTAAATATAATTATTTAAATTAAACTTTATCATCTAAAAACCAAACTTTCATATTCGTTAAGGCTTTGTCAAACCCATTAATATTTTTTTTACTAATCCCATTTCGTTAACTTTTTGATTCCATCTCGTTAACACTTATAATTCGCTTAAATTGTCATTTTCAAGTTAAATTTCCATTGAAACCCGTAATCCATAATTAAATAATAAGGTATTAGTTGAAATAATATTTAAATAATATATACGTTAATATTATAATTCCTTTTCGTTAACCTTATATTTTGATTTCGTTAACCTTTATATTTCGTTAATATAATCATTTTCGAGTTAAAACTATCATTAAAATACGTAATTCGCAAATATTATATTTCTTATAATTGTGTTAAATTATTAATCAAAACTTAGTTAAAATAATATTCAGTTCATTAAAATTCTGTTAAAGTTAAATATAATATTATCCCATAAAATACATCAAAATAATGCTTAATCCTAAAATTTAAGTAGTTAACTTTTTCATACCCGTTAGTTAGATTTTGTCTTTTTTTAATTATAGTTCGAGAAGTTCAATCGTTTCGGGTTCTTTAACATACTTTCGATTGCTTCGGTTTCGTTATTGTGCTTTCGGCTTTTATTGCGTGTTTATTTTCGATTTCGAGGTGAGTTTCTCACACCCCCTTTTTAAACGTTTTTACTTTTTGGGGTAGCGTGTATATCCTACTCAAAATATTACTTAGTATGCTTTATTCAAACTTCAATTCGCATTATGGACTTGTGTATTTATTTTCTTACTTGCGTTGTGCGTTTATCCAAGTACGTCGGTTGTTACCAACTGGAAAGGACCTTGCTTGCGTTGTGCGTTTATCCGAGTACGTTGGTTGTCCCCAATTGGAAAGGACCTTGCTTGCGTTGTGCATTTATCCGAGTACGTTGGTTGTTACCAACTGGAAAGGACCTTGCTTGCGTTGTTAAACATGCTTGTAGAATTGTACGATTTCTTACGAATTTATATCAAACTGTGTGATTCTCACCAACTACTTGTTAGTTGATCTTTTATTTTATACATGCTACAGGTATAATTATAGAGGTTGAAGTGCAAAGAAGACACTAGAATTTGGTTACAAAAAGAATGGACAAGTTGCTTCGGTTTTTCTTAATTGAATGTATTTTCTTTCTTTGAACTTATGTACTTGAAGTATGAATGAATTAATGATAATATTGCCACTTAATAGTGTCACATGTGTTTCGAACAATCTGTACGTCACACTCGGGGGTTTTCGCTTAAGTTGGGGTGTTACAACAACGAACATTTAATTCTCATCCATCTTATACAAATTGTGTGTCCTATTTTCACGGGATGGACTTAGAAGACCCGTATTCACATCTTCCAAATTTTGGGGCGATTTATGGGTCGATTGGTGATGGTACATATGATCAGGATGAAGTTTGGTTATGGCTGTTTCAGTTTTCGTGTAGGATAAGCCTAAACATTGGTGTAATTCATTACCAATGTACAGTATTCATAATTGTGAAAAGATGCAACAAGTGTTTTTAGATGAGCATTATTCACAACCGAAGTCAGATGAGGCCAGAATTGAGATCCATCACTTTCAGTAATTATCGGGTGAGTTGTTTCATGAGGCATTCATCCGCTTCAATGAAATGATCATAAAATGCCCACATCATCATATTAAGCTATGGGAATTGGTGAAGTGTTTGTAGACGGGCTAACATATGAAGATTGGAAACACTTAAAGGCCTCAAGTAATAGTAAAATGTTAAACCTACCCGAGGAAGACGATTGAGATTTTCTCAAGCTGATGTGTCAAGATTCTAAATCTGAGGCCTTTGCTGAAAGAAGAAGAAAACACTCGACTACCACATCAGTAAAATTAGCATCGAGTGAATCTGAACGGATAGCAGAGTTAGAACAAGAACTGGCTTAGTTGAAGAAAGATAAGAGTAAAAAGGAGGTTGGTAAAGTTGGGGTAAAATTCCCAATTTGTGAAGATTGAAGGGAACTCAGGCATACAACAGAAAATTGCCATGTGTATGAAGATGAAGAGTAACCGGAAGAGGTAAGATTCTAAGGGTCAGGGGTTTAATTCCATCACATATCACCCCGACTTGAGGAACCACCTGAACTTCAGATATATGAATGCGACTACTCAGTCAAACCCGAATTTTCAAGGTTCCAGTCAAAACCGACAGCAGGGTAATTACCGTCAAGGTGGTTATCAGCAGGGTTCGTATAATCAAAATAGCAGTCAGGGCTGTAACAAAGATGGTTATAGGAGTAACAGTTCATCAGGTGGTCAGAATTAGGACCAATAGAAGTGGTCCTCGGGTAATTCAGACGAGTCCGTGCACTTGAAATTAGATGCTTTGCTGAAGATTGTGACAGATGGACAGAAAGATACACAGAAGTAGTTCAAGTTTAGAGACAAATCTGTAGAAGCTATGGAGAAACAGAGTGCTTAGTTAGCTTCTGATGTTGCTAAACTGAAGAAAAATTCAGGTTAGCTACTGAGTGACACTACCTTAAACCCACAACACTTTGGTTTGAGCTCAAAGAAACACAAGAACCAGGTAAGTATTTTACGAAGTGAAAAATTTATGATAAATAGGTTGGCCTTCCACCACCATTGGTTAAGGGGGTGGTGGAAGAAATTGATGAAAATGTCATTAATGATGACGAACTAGAACCGGTTGATTTATCTGAACCTAATAAAATTGAAAACAAAAATAAAATTAACAAACTAATTCTGAAAGATGGCACCACCGGTCCTAAGGATAACAGGAAGATTGCTAAAACCGTCCCCTATCCCGACGCTTTGTTGGCGCCATATAAGGTGAAGATGGCAGCTAAAAGGGGCCCACAACAGGAAGAGATGTGAGAAACATTTAGACAGGTCAAAACTCATATTCCCCTATTATATGCCGTAAAACAAATTCCGCCTATACAAAGTATCTGAAAGACTTTTTCAAACAAAAAGAGGAATCATAAAATTCCTAAACAGATTAATTTAACTGATAATGTGAGCAATTCTTTCGGGTGCTCTTCCATGGTTAAACACAAGTTACATATAACCACAAGCATATGCAGTTACTTATTTAGAAACCAACAAGATATGTGAGCTGCAAATGCAAAGCTAGTAGTAATTTATTCATTATGAAATAGATTTCCATATACTAGGGTAGTTCATTCGTAGCATTAAGTAGGCTTGTTATATATTATATATATATATATGTATATATATTACATTGTTGACTTGGAAGTTAGTGGTACATTATATATATTGAAGTCAATCAATTGTCATTTTGGTCCTTGAAGATATATTTGATTGTAGAGGGTTGTTCATTACCACGCTGAATCCAACCTTCTTTTTAAGATCAACGTGATAGTTATGAGGAACACTCCAATGAAAGTACCAAATCAAATTGGTAACAAAATATTCCAAATGAAGAAGCCAAATCAACACCAGGACATATCCTTCTTCCCATTCGAAAAGGCATCTTAATCCCTTTGCTTCTAGCTATATCAAACACATAACTACTACCATCAGACAAGAACCTCTCATGAACTCCATGGAATCATCCTAGACCTTTGGGTCCCACCCCATCTCAGCCACCATGAAATTGATGGTCGCACCATTTGGAATCATGTTGCCTTGGATGTCCCCACTAACCCTTGCATCACAAGATGCCCCAGTGGATGTCTCTTAAGTCCTTCTAAAACAACCACCTTCATGTATGGAATTTTCTATAGGCTCTCTTCATTTATAACTGATTCCAGATCCAACCCAGATGATGTTGGTGGAGGTGGTCCGACGACTGCAACAATTTCATCATAGAGCTTAGATTGAATATGAGGATTCATCACAAGATTGGATATGATCCATTGTAGAGTAGTAGAGGTAGACTCTATGCCATCCACAAGGAACTCACCAATTTCCCTTGTTTATGTTTGAACTCTCATCCATAGGAAGCTTTAGTTTTATAAGTGTATCGATGTATGCCACGGTTTCATATATATCAGCTATAGCTCAAGACTTGATGAGCGAAATTAGCATTCTCTTTTGATCACTACTAAATTGAACGAACTTCTTCCATTTGTTTCTGAACAGTATATTCGTCAACCATTGAGACACAAGGAACGCATTAAATGCCAAGGAGCCAACCAATGAAGCCAAACCACTTTGTACGCTCGCGATGTCATTAATACTACAACCATCAAGCTTCTATCCAAAAAACATCAACACTAATAGGCGTAACATGGCTAACTGGATATGGCCTACCACCGCGACTGTTCCCGCATCCATTTGTTTCTTTACGAACTTATCAATCATGGTACTAAGGGACCATTTACGAACCCAAGAGTAGGACTTGATGTTTGAGCAATGCAAGAAATTGGAAGCAAGATTATGACGAGTATCCGCCAAGTGGGACCGTATGAGGATGAAGAGATTCCCCATAAACCTAAGGCTTTAGGGCAGTCAGAGAAATTGATGCTTTTCTTGATTAGGGCTTGGTGGGAAAGACAATGAATTCCCACAAAGACCAAAGGATGAGTACCTTGCTACACCACCTACAATAACCGATTTCATGAACTAAACTTTCTATTTCCTCATTTGGTCACTCCTCTTGAACCATCAATAGATACATCTCCGGCCCGCTAGTGCAAATTCGAGACAATATCTTGAGTCGTGATTCCCAAACTCTCCTTGATTCCATCACACTTATAGCTACTCTCAACAAGAGACGCAAGAACTATGCCTTAACCAACTCAAACCTCAACTCATAACCCTTAAACTCAACCCAACAAGAAGTCGTACACCATATCATACCCTTTGTGTAGTTTCTACAAATCTCACCATCCCATCAATGCTCTAATTGTAGCCACTATGACCATATCATCACCTTATGTCATGAACCCATGCGAACCTAACTCAACCCATCTATGACTCAAACTGTTACTCTCTGCCTTTTACTCAACCCTTTAGCCAATTATTCTCGACATGTCAAGATTGCTACAATTATGGTGATCCAAGTCATCTTCACAATGTATGCCCTAGACTAGAGGTGCACAAAAAAGCCGTACCCGAAACCGAACCCAAAAAAATACCTGAAACAATTTTTTTAATACTAGGGTATTCTATATCTGAAACCGGAACCGACTACCCATAGGGTATGAATAGGGTATGAATTTTGAGCTTAATACCCATACCTGGAACTGTACCCAATCATACCCAACCGAGGTACTAGGGTTGAGTTTTCCTCCTCAATACTTGTACCTGAACCCTACTCAGTTTCTCTCAATACCCGATTATGCCCGAATCCGGTTCTATACCCGAACCCGGGTATTCTAAAACCTGACTTATGCACCTCTACCCTTGACTTGTATACGCGAATCAAGATCAAGTCCATTCAAAATCAAGTACCTAAGCCAAACCTAGCAAACCCAAGAACCGTAAGCCCGAATCCATCAGGCCCATTTCAGTCAATCCTCATCCATGCAACCCATTCAAGCCCAACCTGTTTGAGCTATTTAAGCCCAACCAAGCCTGGTCGATCATCTTCATGAATATCTTTAGAGTCGTAAACGTCTATTGCTAGGGTCTTATTGTGTTTTGTATGTACTTAAATGTTAATTTGTATGTAGTGTTAGGTGTTAGCATGTAAGTAATCACCTAGTCAGCATAACTTATGAGGCACATAAGTTATGCGCCCTAGGTGAAGAACTTAGAAGTCTATAAATACTAAGACTTATGCGTGGACAGTAGACTTTTGAGAGTTATCAGATACTAGAGAGAGTGTGTGTGTGCTCAATATTGTTATGCCTTTGTATTGATTGATTAAAGTTAATGAAGATGATGTTAGAGTTTCTTGTGTGTTTCTATCTTTGTTGATTTCCGCGCTTCAAATTTAGGGTTAATAACATTGACATCAATGTCACGTCTTTTCAAGTGGTATTAGAGCTTCAAGGCTCGTTATTTGCTTGGAAAACACAAGATTTCAAGACTTTCTTCTCCAACTCTAGTTTTCACCATTAAAATTTCACCAAATTTTCACCATTGATTCATTACTAGTCCGTGATAAACCCTTGAAAGATTCAACTCATTTCATCCACAAATTCATCTAAAAAATGTTAAATATTGATTCTTATCTTTCTGGGCGCATAAGTTTTTCCAACACATAAGTCTTAGCGTATAACTCACACGGCACATAAGTACTTATACGCCGTATAAGTACATATACACCAAAGAACTTATACACTAGACTTACATGCTATCTAAACTTATACGCTGATTCACCTCATCAGACTTATATGTTGACCCAGTTGAAACTTATTTGTTTACTCTCATACCAATACTTATCCTTTGACTTACATGAAACATATCCGCTGACCAAAACACCAAAACTTAGGGGTGTTCACGGTCCGGTTTTGACAGTTTTTAGATCAAGTCGTGAGCCAAACCATTAGTAACGGTTTTTATTATCGAAAACCAAAACCGAACCGTTGAAAGTTAAAACCTGAAAGAGCCGGTAAGGATCTAGTTCTTATGATGACATCGATTCATTCGTTGTTTAAGTATACGATTAAGCTTTGATTACGTTATATGTGTGTAGTGTGTGTGTTGAGAGTGTATTTGGACAGAGTAACGAGATGGAAGAAGGAAATAATCGGAACTGTTACATTAATGAATATCTTATAGGGTATATATAGGGGATGACCACATTCGTTAAGTTAACACTTAAAGAATTGGTCATTTGTTACTTTAAACCATACGAATGTGCTACTCATTTGTTATACATTTAACCATAACGAATCACCCTCATTTGTTATCTCATTCGTTAATCAAGGTTAACGAACGAGCTTACATTTAATACGAATGTGTTACATTCGTTATGAGGTAACGAATGTAACTTACAATAGAGCGAATGTGCTTATATTTACATTAAAACCCCTACATTATAAGATAATTACATTAATAACCTAACAAAGACCGAGATGTATAAAACATGTATTAACAAACTCCCCCTCGTCTCGAGCTCTTTATCTTCTTCAATGCTGGAACATCTTCGTCTTCCAGTCCACACAACTATGAATCTTGTATGCATAACAGACACGAACCACCTTCTAAAATTGCACAACAAGTTCATAGTCGCTTACGTTATCGAATCTGATTTGACTAGTAAATAAAGCATCGTTGTCAGACTCAGATAAGTTAACCAGCCACATTGGATCAATCACACGAATAGTCTTCGTGTTTGACCCGGAACCAAATACAACAACCGCTTCACTCGTTTGATTATCGTAATACTAGTAGTTGAACGACGTGAACAGACTCTGAGGGAAGGCCTTCATCGGAGCCCTCTTCATTGTCTTTGGCGGCTTCACCTGTAGGATCATCTTTCTCCAGCCAGTGCGCGGATCAATCTCATCTATATACTTGTGAGTCGGCACCTGCGGCTTGAAGAATTTGAAACCATAACGGGTTTCATGCAATAAATAAGCGTAGAACCACTCAGCCCACTGATCGTTTCCACGATTCACGAACGATCTGTTGGCTAGTGTTCTAACATCCCACCTTGGCATAGATAATATATCGTGTGGGCGCTTGAAATAATAAATACCATGTTACCACTTCACGATATATACCTTAAGCTCAGAATCAAACTGCCATGACACCAAATCACCTTTAACATCTTTGACAGGCTTGTACTTCTTCATCTGGTTTGCCGATGCTCGAGCCTTGGCCAATTTTACTTCCTCTTTTTCATGATATCGAAAGGCCTCGATCATCTTGTTCATTTTCTTCATGTCATGCTCAAACATACCCTCAAAAGCACGCTTCTGTTTTCTTTCTTTAGCAGACAGGTGACTTGTCTCTGCAGCTTTGTTCCATTTCTCAATCTCTTCTCGTAGACGACGTTCGGCTGCATCAAAATGTTCTGTAGTGAAAAATGGAATACCTGAGTCGTTGTTGTTATCAGTGTAAAACTCAGGGTACTCCTTAGCAGTAACATCCTCAACTTCCACTTCATCAAATTTAGTTTTTCAGGGTACACAAGTTTGCTTTGTTGTTCATTGATCTACCCAAATCTCCGTTATACATTACCCTTCCAAATAACCCACGTATCAAACTCCGATCATACTCGCATCTATCATCAACCGTATCACGAAACCCCAAAGAATCTCTAATCACACCAATATCAATCACAACTCGCTAATCTTGAATCACTGCCTCTATCTGATTTTCGGCCTCGTTGTATCTAGCGGTATTCCAGAATGCTCGAATAATACTCTGATAGACAACAGTACGAGTAGAGATGGCCTTGTATATCCTGGAGCGTGTCAAGAAACTAATCATGCCTCCAAAGATCGGTGTGTCTTCAAAATTCGGCTCTAGATAGGCACATATGTTGTGGCTCTTGTTCCATGATAGCAACACTGGAGCTTGTTCAGGTTCAACTTGAAGCGGTTGATCAGGGTTAGCCTTAGGGTTATGCTCGGGAATAAGATTCTGAACATTTTCTTCAGCCATTTCTGTTTACACAAACAAAAATATTATTATAATATTCAAACAGATTAACGAATGTTCATCTCATTCGTTATAATGGATGAAACGAATGAGACATTCATTATATATTAAATGTTTATATTCGTTACAAATAACGAATCAAACTTATACCTTAACTCATAACGAATCAATGATTATTTTTTTAACAAAACAACTCAGATTCGTTATCCTAATTTGTTATCAGTTAAATATTCATTCGTTACTTTTAACGAATCATGTAGACATTCGTTAACAAGTTAACGAATATTACAATCATTCGTTAAATAATAACGAATCGATCCTAAATTATCACTTTGACTATCAGGAGTCAAATCTTATACATAATTTTGACTTAATGAAGTCAAAGACGACAAACATCATCGTCGAACTGCTAATTCCCTAACATATTTCACAATTAGCCACAATAATCAGATTAGGAAATCGATTTACTACGCTAATCAATGATCATCAACACTAATCTTTATCAATATATAAGTATTATGAGCAGTTAACGATTCGGTTTACATTCAGTTTACAAATTAATCCGTTAACCTGTAAACCTCTGATGAAATTTTATGAATCTCATATGGTTGAACTCGCCATTACCTGTTGAACAAGAATATATCAATCAATTATGCTAACAAGCAGGTATAGGATCTTGTAAAAATTTGGCAAGAGTTCGTTTAAGGAAGGAGATGAAATAGGAAATGACGAATGAAAGGTCATTTGTCTGATATTGGGATTATAAACCCAAATAATTTCCCGAATTACAAAGTCATTCGTTCAAATTTGAATTAACGAATGGCCTCATTCGTTAAATTAATAAACCTGATTCGTCAAGATTTTAACCGAATAAGGTTTCCATTCGTTAAACTTTAACGAATATCACATTAACTCTTCCATTCGTTAACTTTCAAACGAATATAAGAGTCATTCGTTAAAATCTTACCGAATTATACATTAAAATAATTCCATTCGTTAAATGTTTTAGCGAATGTCTTCCATTCGTTATACACAACGGAAGCGAATGTCAATATAACGAATAAGAGACTTATTCGTTATGTTTTAAATAACGAATGGTTTTAAATTTTAACGAATCACCAATCTCCTTTAGCGAATGAGATACAATATCATTCAAGGAATTAAATATTATTAAAAACCAATTAGGGTTTTTAAATTAAATAATCAATTTAGCCCATTAATGTTCCTATTGAAATACATTAAAATTACCCGATCATCCAAGAATCGCTAAGACTTAACTTAAACGGATTTTTACATTAAAAACAATTGATACCAATTGATAATAAATTATGCACAATTAACTTAAAACTTTTGGGATCAACCTTTTTCCCTTTTCCTTTCGAATTATTCCCCATCTTGGTAAATCAAAAATAAAGCAGAAATAAAATTTTTTTAGTTTTGAAATATCTTTCAAATAACAAACAAAAATAAAGAAGTAAGACAAACTAATAAAGCTAAACATATTTTTGTGAGTTGGGTAGAGAATCATATTGACCAAAATTTTCGTCCATGCCAGTTTTATTTTAAGCTTTTATTATGACTGGTCTTAAGTTGATTATTGGTATTGTTTATCCACTTAAATCTTCGAAAAAATATTTCAGAACTTTCAGTGATATTTATTAATAGATTCAGTTAGGCACAAATATCTAAAAGAATTAGTTCAAATCTTGATTCAAGCGTAATTTGATTTTCTCCAAATCATCCCAACTTGGCTTAATGTAACACCCCGTGACCGCAGCGGAAACGTAAACGGGATGCGACAGACACCTCTGATATCAACCACATTGTTTATAAAGAAAACCGAATGCATTAATATACTTCAAAACTACATTATCTCATCTTTCATTACCGTCTAGGTGATACACACATCACACAATACGATTCATAATTCTATCCATTATAATGTATCCTAACGTCCAGAACGCAACCTTACACACATCAAGCACTTAGCACGTAATCAATCACTTTATCTTAGTTGTACCTGAAAAGCATGTGATAAAACGGGTCAACTACGAATAGTTGGTGAGTTTCACTAATTTAAATACACCATAACAAATCATTATGGTAATCATAAATAAGCGATGTAATTATACTGGGCCCATAAGTGAAAAACACTATTAACCCCGAAACATATCAAATAACCCCTGGGGACACTGTTAACCCAGAACACTTCCAATAACCTCTGAAAACTCTGTTACCCCAGAAACACATTTAATAACCTCAGGGGACACTGTTAACCCAGAACATTTCCAATAACCTCTGGGAACTCTGTTACCCCAGAAACACATTTAATAACCTCTGGGGACACTATTAACCCAGAACACTTCCAATAACCTCTGGGAACTCTGTTACCCCTGAAACACATTTAATAACCTCTGGGGACACTGTTAACCCAGAACACTTCCAATAACCTCTGGGAACTCTGTTACCCCAGAAACACATTTAATAACCTCTGGGAACACTGTTAACCCAGAACACTTCCAATAACCTCTGGGAACTCTGTTACCCCAGAAACACATTTAATAACCTCTGGGGACACTGTTAACCCAGAACACTGTTTCGGGCCTTACAATATTAACACTCAAACAATTACCATTTTAATACATTACCGTACGATTCCCGTACAATAAACATTATATAAATACATTCATTTCCATGCGTTCAGCATGTACTTAATCATTTTGATAGAAACATGCTTTCCGCCCCGGGAAAATATTTAAAACTGTCAGTAAACGGGGCACGTGAAACTCACCTTAGCACATGCAAGCAGGTAACAACAATCATTATCAATTAACACGTCCAATCTGTAATATGATCCCTACGATCGTTATTATACAATTATTGTTTATATAAACTTTAACCTTATCAATCGGTACATCTGGGGACACTGTTAACCCAGTACTGTACCTGTTCCGGGGGCAATGTTAACCCAGAAATACTTCTCCGGACTCAGATTGTGATGTCGTTTAGAGTTCCAAGGTCACAACTACTATTAGTCGTTTTTCTAGTTTTGGGTCCCACAAATCCATTCTTGGCCACTCATTTTGATTGTGTAATCCGGATAATGTTGTGGATAATCTGGTTCAGTTCGTTTTTTTCGGTTAAACGTTTAATTCCGCTCAAAACGAGGCCAACACGGTCGTTTTTTCGGCTTAAAAATAAAATTTATATAAAACCGATTTAAAAACTTAAACCATGACATTTATTAGCTTAAAACGTCATATTATTAGTTATTACGCATCTTTTTCGGCTTGATCGATCGTCTCTTGCTCGGCTTGGTATTAAAGGTTTCGTTTAACGTACCGACGTACTTTTAAATCGAAATCCTTTTTCTGTGCCTTAATCCACTTATCCCGAAGCTTTAATACTTCGTAACATCACTAAACATTATATATTTCGTCTATAATGTAATCCCCGATTCGTTCGGGTTTCAATAACCGTTCATCGATTAATCGTAATTTCGATACGACTAGCTGTATATTCGAGTATAATTCGTACTGTGAATCTTATATACTCGTATAAGCACATTATAATTCATATATTCAGTATTGAATAACACGTAAATCTCCCCCCGTTACAAAAATTTCGTCTTCGAAATTTTACGCATCAACTACTTCCTTTTGCGGAAATAGGTGGGGGTATTTCCTTCAGAATTCATCCTCGCGTTACCAAGTATAATCTGGTCTTCGCTGTGAATTCCACTTAATCTTAATAAAACTTGGTATGTCCAAACTGTTTAGTTTTCCCGACTACTATTTCTACGGGATTATTTATGATATCAAGCATGTCTTCTATGATTACCTCTATTACTAGTACTTTCGTTGCCTCATCGCTTAGGCACTTTTCAATCCGTATACATGGAAAAACATCATGTATAGTACTTAGCCCCTAGAGTACTTTAATCGATAAACTAAATGACCAACCGTGGAGATAGTTCTCATGGGGTCCAATATATTAAGGAGCTATTTTCGGTTTTGCCAAAATCATATCACCTTTCTAAGGTGACGCCTTAAAATACCTTGTCACCTCTCTCCGGCGACAATGGTTTCCTTTGAACGTTGGCATAACTCCTTTGCCAATCACGCGCTGCTTTCAACTTGTCTTAAATATTATAAATCCGATTGGTTGTTTCTCGAATGAATTCGACTCTTATGGCTTGATTGACGCCCATTTTCAATTTAACAAATTGGTGATAGTTACTTTGCCCATAAAAAGCTTCAAGCTCTCGATGCTTCCTTCCCCGCCTTCCAATAATGGAAGTAGGATGACTATTTTGATTTGAGATAATTGAAAATGGCACTCCACGACGAGTTACCATTTCAACATTATGAATTTGGGCGAGAATTCATTGTGGTAATCGTCATAGATTGGGATGAAATGTGAGGATTGGTTATTCAATCCGCGATTACCCAATTTTCCTCATGCCTTTTATATATATCTTGGGAATTTGCATCCCGAAATCCAATGTAATTTATTCCCACTATCATTGGCGAATTTTCTGTCATTGTGGCGTTCCCAAGGGTTTTCGGTATGCAGCCTTATCTTCTGCATAACTCAATATTCACCAATACACGTGACCATATCTTTCTCCAAACTCGACCATTAATAAAAATCCTTTCAGATATCCGTATCATCAATAGTCAAATCCGATCCCGGATGTATGGATTATTTCAATCTATGCGCTTCGTCCATGATTAATTCACTAAGGTCATGGAGGGTCGGGATCCAAACCCGATCTTTGAAATAGAGAGTTTCGTCCACGCGCTGTCCGAAATTCCTTTCGTTGCCGTAAAGTTCCTCCTTTTCCAAATGTCCCTCTTTCAACGCCTCATATTTAGTTCTTTCTGATCGAATATGTGATGCAACTTTTATGATCGGTGACGAGGTGCACTTCGTATCGTAGAGACAATGTCTCCACATTTAAGTGCATAGATAACCGCTCCCAGTTCTAAGTCGTGAGTAGTGTAATCTTACTCGTGTACTTTTAACTGTCGGGAAGTATAGGCTATGACCTTAATATACTGCGTCAACACGCATTCTAACCCTTTACGCGATGCGTCACAATACGTGACAAAACCATCGTCTCCATCGGGGAGACTTAAAATCGGCGCTTGGCACAATTTTAATGGTTTCTATCTTAATTGGGTCTTTGTTAAATCCTTGTTGCTTCACAACATGACCAAGGGATTATGCCCTCTTTATTCAAAATCACATTTCGAAAACTTCGTGTATAGCTCATCTTGCTTTAACACTTCCACAATTTTCCTTAACCGTCGATCGTGCTCTTCTTTACGTTGCGAATATATTAAAATATCATCAATGAATGTTATGACAAATTTGTCAAAATAAAGTTACAGACTCGGTTCATGAGTTCCATGAATGCTGCCGGCGCATTTGTTAGCCCGAAAGGCATAACTAAGAATTCATAATGGCCGTAGCGAGTCCGAAACACTGTTGTTGCAACGTCTTCCTCTTGGATCTCTCATTTGGTGATAACTATATCCACGATCGATTTTTCTAAAAATAAATCGTCCCTTGCAGTTGGTTAAAACAGATCATTCACTTCGAAGAAGTGAGCACCTACTCTTGATCGTCACTTTATTCAATTCTCCCTAATCAACACATATCCTAACACTTCCGTCCTTCATTTCCCAATTAAAACTGGTGCACCCCATGGTGACTAACTAGGTCGTATAAAATCTTATCCAGCAATTCTTGTAACTGATTGGATAATTCTTGCATCTCAGACGGTGCAAGTCGGCAGGATGCTTTAGCAACAGGGCCAGCTTGAGACATTACATCGATTCTGAATTCGACCTGTCGGGTTGGCGGTAATCCAGGGAGTTCTTCTGGGAAAACTTGTGGAAATTTGCGCACCACCGGGATATCTTCTATATGTTTTCTTTTAAATACTTTGGCAATCACGTTTGTCAAATACACCACGTCTTCTTGTCGTAAATATTATAACATCTCAAGATGAGATTTGAGTGGCAACATAATACCGTACACTTTTCTCTGTATGTTATATATTTTTCTGTACCCAACACATATATATTTCTATATATATGTGTTTCTCCTTCTAATCATCTTCTTTTCATATTTGATTTCTACTTCATGTTGAGTTAGCCAATCCATGCTAACCATTACGTCAAAACTTCTTTGTTTTACTGGTCGTAGGTTGATGAGGAAAGTTAATCGTTCAGAATAATAGGACAATTCCGTACAATTTAGTTAACCAATAGGGGTTTACCGTTAGCGATTCTACAGTATAGGGTTCTATAGTTTCACTAATCGTATCTTTCCAAAGGGTAGGAGGTTAGCAGGAACTAACTTCTATCGACGACCGTAAAAATTATCACTGAAGTCTATTGATTTAAAATTACCACATACTTAACACCACCTTTAGATCATGACGTGCTTTATTCAAATTACTCACAAAAGCACGGCTCCTTGCTTGATCAGAGGTTGATGCTTGTCATGAGGTTCATCTTCCAATGACACCTTGATTCAACTTTGGGCAATTTCTCTTGAAACGTTCTGTACTGCCACATTCATATTAAGTACAACTGTTTGGCATAATTTAGTTTTTTTGAATGGATTGTTATTGAAGTTGTTGGTTTCGGAGTGGCTGTACACGAATGGGTTGGGGTTGCCGGTTCACATGGCTTCGATTGGTTCTACAATTAGGGCATTACGTCCATCTTTACCATACCTATGGCCTACTATCACCCGACATTCTTGTTCCTGCCGATAACCATATTTTCCACAGTTAGAGAAGGACCCTTTATGCGGTTCATGTTTTCGCACCAGAACTAGTCTTAGTATAATTCTGGGTTGTAGGGCATACCTACTTATTCGCAAGTCTATCTTGCACTATACCTGTGTCATTTCCCTTCTTTAACACTCGACGTTTCACCTAACGTCCTTTCATTCCACTTCCCATAGAATCAAATATATCAATGCTGGCTTGTGACACAACCCTTCCAAAGGTTGTATATTTTACAGGATTGACTATACTCCTTATCGATGGAGTTAGTCCCCAATATTGCGCTTATTTCGCTTAGCTTCAGGAGTAATTAGCCATGTTACCAGACATGACAATTCCTTTAAACGATTAGCGCGTTCTAAGTGATCATCACACAATATTTCCCTCTTTCATAGCTCATTTTCCAGTCTCTGAACTTAATTAATCGAATAAAAGTGCTCTGGCACAAGAATTTTAAATCCCGAACATATTATCTGAGCAATAATTTTTCTAACTATAAATTTGTACCATCGTGTTCCATCACGATACAACATAATTTACCAACATACTGTAGCATATTTCACTACACAATGTTCTAGATTCTTACCAATATCATTAACCATTTCGATCTTTTCTATCCACTCGCTAATCCATTCCTCCCTTTACCATCAGTAAACTATTAATATTTTCCTTACCACAAACAACAAACATATCCTTCATACCGGATCTAATTCATTACGACTACTATTCATGTTTAGTTTATAACTAATACTTGTAGTTATAATAGCATTCGGTGTGACATTTTCACTCTTAGTAATTACATTAAGAGTTGAAATATTCATAATCATGTGATTGCTCGATCTATAATTTTGCGTTCACATTCGCATCAACACTAGCAGTGATCTGTGATACTACATTCGGTATCATCATCTGCTATCCTTGAGCAATCAACTGAATCATATCAATCTCCATCATTGGAGTTACTCTTTTTATGTCATTCTGCCGTACTCATCCCGTATGCGGTAATCAATACTAATCTCACCGTATAACTCGTTACCAGTTCAATCATAACAGCAGGTACACATACACACCAAATATTATCATATATATTACACATACCGGCATCTAGTATAAATATATGTCCCACAAATATAATAACATACGGACTTAACCTGACATCGGTTAACGTTTAAATATGTTTCATAACCCTTGTCACCAACTGACATATAGACTTTCTCAACAAAGATCAATGTTTAATATGCTTGATTTCAATATCCTTTTGCATGTCAGCATAACCGATACATGCTCACCGTGAGCACCGAATGATTACGTACCACAGAGTTATAATATCCGTGTCTATTCGTATATCCGGCATACACAGTATACCTCCTACGAACGAACAACCAACTATGCCATAATGATTCCAACACTTCTTTGTGTATAGGTAATCATTCTATTCGAGCATACATGGGTGTAAACATCTAACGGATGTAAGGATAACATAGGAAGTTATTAGAATAGGCGGTACCGGTGTTGGTAGGGTATGGGATTTATCAATTTTTGGTTGGGAGTGACGGTTACTAGACATTTCTGGTTAATGTCAAACGGGAGATTTGATTTGGTACCATCATAACTATAACCCGATAAGTCCGACTTATCACCAACCGATGCTCTAGCAATTTCAGCATCCTCGGTACTTTTTATTATCACATCCCCCGGTTCCTTATCCGGGTCTTATTTCCCAATACCTGAACCCACAAGATATGCACACGTATATATATATATACACATTAGCACATATAAATAATATTATATACTGTACACATATGTTGCCATTTTTACCTATTAATGTACCCCGTGACATTCCCCTGAATTCCCTCGTGCGGACAAGTCTTTTATTATGTTCCGGACCATAATAACTCACTTGTCCATCCAAGTTCATCCAGACCTCGTCACTATAAATTATTAGTTGATATTCAGATCCTATAACACTTGAGCTACTGGTTATATTTTAGGTATCTTTTAAAGACATCCTAATTCTTTTATAACCAATGGCTCTGATACCAAGTTCTGTAACACCCCGTGACCGCAGCGGAAACGTAAACGGGATGCGACAGACACCTCTGATATCAACCACATTGTTTATAAAGAAAACCGAATGCATAAATATACTTCAAAATTACATTATCTCATCTTTCATTACCGTCTAGGTGATACACACATCACACAATACGATTCATAATTCTATCCATTATAATGTATCCTAACGTCCAGAACGCAACCTTACACACATCAAGCACTTAGCACATAATTAATCACTTTATCTTAGTTGTACCTGAAAAGCATGTGAGAAAAAGGGTCAACTACGAATAGTTGGTGAGTTTCATTAATTTAAATACACCATAACAAATCATTATGGTAATCATAAATAAGCGATGTAAGCGATGTAATTATACTGGGCCCACAAGTGAAACACACTATTAACCCCGAAACATATCAAATAACCCTGGGGACACTGTTAACCCAGAACACTTCCAATAACCTCTGGGAACTCTGTTACCCCAGAAACACATTTAATAACCTCTGGGGACACTGTTAACCCAGAACATTTCCAATAACCTCTGGGAACTCTGTTACCCCAGAAACACATTTAATAACCTCTGGGGACACTTTTAACCCAGAACACTTCCAATAACCTCTGGGAACTCTGTTACCCCAGAAACACATTTAATAACCTCTGGGGACACTGTTAACCCAGAACACTTCCAATAACCTCTGGGAACTCTGTTACCCCAGAAACACATTTAATAACCTCTGGGGACACTGTTAACCCAGAACACTGTTTCGGGCCTTACAATATTAACACTCAAACAATTACCATTTTAATACTTTACCGTACGATTCCCGTACAATAAACATTATATAAATACATTCATTTCCATGCGTTCAGCATGTACTTAATCATTTTGATAGAAACATGCTTTCCGCCCCGGGAAAATATTTAAAACAGTCAGTAAAAGGGGCACGTGAAACTCACCTTAGCACATGCAAGCAGGTAACAACAATCATTATCAATTAACACGTCCAATCTGTAATATGATCCCTACGATCGTTATTATACAATTATTGTTTATATAAACTTTAACCTTATCAATCGGTACATCTGGGGACACTGTTAACCCAGTACTGTACCTGTTCCGGGGGCAATGTTAACCCATAAATACTTCTCCGGACTCAGATTGTGATGTCGTTTAGAGTTCCAAGGTCACAACTACTATTAGTCGTTTTTCTCGTTTTGCGTGCCTAGCACTGTTATCCGTTTTTATGTTTCAAAAATGAGTTTGGTCACACACGACCCGAAAATAGTCGTTGACTGATAGTTTAAGTAAAGTTGTGAAATTTGAGCTCGGTTTAGACGCCCCGTTTGGCCGTGGGACCCGTTTCCGTCTTTAGCGTACCAGAAACTGTTAAAATATGTTAAAATTACTCAAATCATCCGAATTATTTTCGGATGATTTATTTTTACTTGTTTAATTCATTTATATGAAAATAGTTCTTTTTTAGGGTTTTTATACACCAGTCAGCTCGCTTAAGCGAACATCACCGGTTTACGCGTTTTACTTTAAAAGTTTGATAATTAGCACAAATAATTATCCGTTTACTCTCGGATCTTGAAATTTTGCACAAATTACTTTTTAACAGTGGGGAATTTTATAAAAATATTTCCAGAATTAATTCTTATATTTAACATTTACTTATCTATTTTTAAACACCATTTAAACACTAAATATGTCGTAAATACCAAACGATCTTAGAAAAATCCCAAATTTCTCCTGGATGTCCCCTGCCATACAAATAGTCCCCTGTAATTTTTCCAAAACCAAAATCTTCATTTAAGTGCCATTTTTACTAAAACCGAGCTAGAAATCCTTAGAACTCGTTTAACCGAAAAGCCTACTTAGACTTCTCCAACGGACCTCAAATTTTGTGTGTGACTTATAAATGATATGAAAAGCTTATCCACAATTTTCCAGAATTTTTCATGATATTTAACTATTTTTCACCATTTTTGGCCAAAACCGAGCATTAAATTCACCAAATATTCATCCTTCATCCAAAAATTACCAAAAATTCACAGAACTCATATTTCCATGTGTTTAACACCTCTGTAAAATTTCGTGACCTAACTCTAAACGACCAACAATCTGTCCAAAAACACATACACCGACAAAAACCGAATATGCCTTTCGTTTTCCGCCACTACAAGCTACAAACTCATCTTTCCGCCTTATCTACCACTAAATACAGAGCCTACAAACAACATACCACAATACCAAGCAAGTTACACTCACGATCAAGCCATTTCTTCCATGGTTACGGTTATGATACTGAAAACAAAGATTTAACCGTAAAAATTCGTTTTTGATTCGTTTAACTCATTTCTTGGACCAAGATCCTTTGTATAACCCGTATACATCACTTGATCATGCAATAATCGGTTTTCATCTTGGAAACCTCATTTCCTTGCAATTAAACTCAAGAAACGAAGATGGAAACATATATAATTCGATCTTTACCTTGGTTTTTCTTGTTAAATTGTCTCGGTTTTTGATCAAGGAGTTGAGAGTGGAGAGGATTTGGGTGATTTTTGCTTGAAAAAAAAAAAGAAAATGAAAGGTGTTGTGGTGTTGTGTAGTCCGATCGGACTATAGGGTGGATGGGGTGGGTCCCACAAATCCATTCTTGGCCACTCATTTTGATTGTGTAATCCGGATAATGTTGTGGATAATCTGGTTCAGTTCGTTTTTCGGTTAAACGTTTAATTCCGCTCAAACGAGGCCAACACGGTCGTTTTTCGGCTTAAAAATAAAATTTATATAAAACCGATTTAAAAACTTAAACCATGACATTTATTAGCTTAAAACGTCATATTATTAGTTATTACGCATCTTTTTCGGCTTGATCGATCGTCTCTTGCTCGGCTTGGTATTAAAGGTTTCGTTTAACGTACCGACGTACTTTTAAATCGAAATCCTTTTTCTGTGCCTTAATCCACTTATCCCGAAGCTTTAATACTTCGTAACATCACTAAACATTATATATTTCGTCTATAATGTAATCCCCGATTCGTTCGGGTTTCAATAACCGTTCATCGATTAATCGTAATTTCGATACGACTAGCTGTATATTCGAGTATAATTCGTACTGTGAATCTTATATACTCGTATAAGCACATTATAATTCATATATTCAGTATTGAATAACACGTAAATAATATATTCCGGCTAGGGTATACCTGAATTTGCCGGAATCGTTACACTTAAACCTTGGAACCAATTTGATGAAAAGTGATTATTTTTAAGTAATCATAGTCCGTAATCCCCACTACAAGACATACCCCCGTTATCAAGCAATACCCTAAGGTCCGCTCCCATGGATGAGTATGCACGATTTCATATGTCGGTTTACAGACATTGTGTCCATTGTGGTCCGTTTCTTAATGGTAATAAGACGCGAGCAAGGGGATAATGTATGACTCACAGCATGGTTTGATCAACTCTGTAATTCATTTTGTACACGAAGTACTTTTAGCGATCAAGTTTAGAGACTTAAGCAGTTACACTGCGGGTTTGCTTTTACAAACATTTTTAATATTCATCGACTTCTGTGTATTTCTAGTTACTTATCGTGTCAATTACCAATTCTTGGTCATTGAGATTCGTGGTAATTTGGATTAATATTTAGGTATAGATATTACCTCTTTTTTCTCCTTTCAAACAAATTGAAATGATTGAAGTTTTTCTTTTTGGATTCGTGTTAGGTCTAATTCCTATTACTTTGGCTGGATATTTGTAATATGATCCCTCCGTCACCCCAGAATGAAAGGGGTGATCTCGTAGTTCTTGGTCTGTGAAGATGCGTTGTTAGGTGCTCCATTTTCTTTTCCCAAGGAGTAATTTGAATCTATATATTTTCAAATCATCAATTTTCAAATCATCAATATAGACTATAGAAAAGAAATATATTTTTCATATTAATATAAATTACTCGCCGCCTAATCCTAATCAATATAATTATGAATATAATTGTAGTTATTCACCAAACAAAAAAAATGAATACCAGATGTAGAACCACATAAAGACCCAATGAAATCCGAAACCTTAAAGCATTCCATCAATACAGGATTTAAGGCCACAAGACCATACATTGTTGAAGCGTTAACCACCAACTAGATACTATATCTAAAATTGTTTTCAAATTGATTAGAAGGCTTGAGTATGATCGGTTTATTACATTTCTGCCATCATTATCAAGACCTTTTATAGAACTAATCTCCCTGAATATTTAGCAATTTATGTTTATATCACTTACTAGTCCATACTTGTTTGTTAATAGACCTACCAATACATCAATACAATTAAGCACACAGTCTTTTATTACTTACTTTTTGCTGGACTTAGGAACAAATGATCAATGTACTGTCATTTTCCTTTTTTGCTTCTAAACTCATTTTGAGGAGCATTTTTCATTGTTTTGGATTTTCAATATATGAATGTTTTTGGAGGTTTTAATTTTCTCTGTACAAACTGAAAACACACTATTTTTTGGATTTTATATTTTCTCCTCCTAAAAACAACAAAAATTGAACTAAAACAAGAAAAACAAAACAAATTGATTTAACCAAGCTTTTGAATATCTTTCAAAGTTTTTAAACCATTTATACCCAGCAAATATTGAAAACGTGTTTTGTCAAACGCTTTGGTATAAAGGTCAGCCTTTTGAAAATCCGTGTGAATTTTATCAATTGAAATTAATTTCTTTTCAAAGAAATCACGTATAAAGTGATAGGATTTCAATGTGTTTGGTTTTCGAATGGTGAACAGGATTTTTGGTGATAGATATAGCGGCCGAATTGTCAATAAAAATAGGAGTAGTAAGAAACTTCAAACTGTAATCCCGCAAGTGTTGCTGGATCCAGAGAACTTGTGAACAGCAACTCGAGGCCGCCACATACTTCGCTTCGGCTGTAGAAGTTGAGACCGCTTTCTGCTTCTTACACTGCCAGGAAACAAGCTGGTTTCCTAAGAACTGACAACCCGCTGTTGTAGACTTGAAATTGAGCTTGCATTCTCCATAGTCCAAATCAGTAAAAGCGGTGAGATCAAACTTATCGTCCTTGGGGTACCACAAACCGATGTCGGGATTTCCCCTCAGATAATGTAAGATACGCTTTACTACCGCCAGATGAGTCACTCAGGGACTCGATTGGTACCTGGCACATAAACAAACAACAAACATGATATTAGGTCGAGATGCAGTCAAATACATAAGAGATCCGATCACAGGGTTGGATCTACGGTATCCTCCAATTCATCCGGTGATAAATTGTGACCCACGGGAAGAGGTGTTGAAGGAATTTTGCCGTCGGATATCTTGAATCATCTCAAGACATCGTTCAAGTATTTGGTCTGATGGATAAAGATCCCGGAATCAGACTGGAGAACTTGCAATCCTAAGAAAAAGTTTATCTCTCCCATCGAGCTCATCTCGAATTTGATTTGCATCGTCTTCTCGAAATCTTTGCACAGGCTGTCGTTCGTTGAACCGAAAATGATGTCGTCCACATAGATTTTGACGAGGAGCAGATCATCACCCACGTTCTTATAAAACAAAGTACAATCCACAGTTCCCCTCGTGAATCCACTTTCTATCAAATGGTCAGCCAACGTGTTGTACCAGGCTCTCGGGCCTGATGTAAACCATAAAGAGCCTTGTTTAATCGATAAACACGCTCTGGAAAGTCTGGATCCTCAAAACCGGGAGGCTGCTTCACGTATACTTCTTCATGAATAGCTCCATTTAAGAACGTCGATTTCACATCCATCTGATAAACCATAAAATTTTTATAGGCTGCATAGGTAAGAAAAATACGTATAGCCTCCAGTCGTGCCATAGGAGCATATACTTTAGTGTAATCTATGCCTTCTTGTTGATTGTAACCAAGAACCATCAATCGTGCCTTATTTCTCAAGATTACCCCGCGGTCATCCTTTTTGCACTTAAAAACCCATTTTGTCGGAATAGCCTTTTTCACACGGTCGTGTTTATTAATGAAGTCCCATACACCCAGTCGAATAAACTGTTGCAGCTCCTCCTGCATTTCCTCCACCCAAGATGGTTCCATGAGTGCCATCGTGACACTTGTCGGTTCAATCTGTGATAGAAAGCAGGTGTATTGTGCAATACTAAGGATACCTGAAGAGTGCAAATCCGCATACGCACAAACTATCCAATCCTTAGTAGGAGATAAGTTACACTCAACTTGATCATCACATACATTAGCTAACTGGTGTCTTGTACGAACCCCGTCGTTCACATCACCAATTAGTTGTTCCTGCGGATGATTAGAATGAATCCTTAAGGAAGGATTAGTAGGTACAGATACGTTATCACCTAGATTGGTGATATTTTCCTCTGCCGTGTCTAAAGAGACAGTTGGTGAGTCATCATCAATTAGAATAGGCTTGTTTGTGTCTGTAGCTTCATCTAATGGAACTAACGATGAATCAACAAAGTCAGCTTCATCGGAAGACTTAGAAACCTCAATTGACGTTTCTGATACATTAGGAGAGTCATCTACATCGATCGAAGAAGACGTTGGAATAGGAAGACATTGTTCCTCCAAATAAGATCTAATAAAATCTTTAGGTACTTCTTCAACTACTGATGTAAACGAATTAAATAACTCGATGTAATCGAACATCCAATCGGGACCCGTACCGGCTGGAGGAGTAGTATAACTTTGGCAATCAACGTGATACCATTCTTCCACACAGCCAGAAGAGATATTGAAGATCCGTTTCTTAGGAGAATTGTATCCCAAAAAATAACCCTCAAAAGCTTTTTCATCAAACTTTCCAGCATCTCTCTTCAATACAGTAAACGAACACCCGAACGGTTCCAAATACTTTAAGTTTGCTTACGATTGTTCAGAAGCTCATAACTTTTTTTCTTGAACCTCTTTACAGTTAGTACGCGATTCAGTGTGTAGCACGCTGTATTCACAACTTCGTTCCAGAATTGAACAGGTAGCTTAGATTCAGCAAGCATCGTTCTCGCAACTTCAATCAACGTACGATTCTTTCTTTCAGACACACCATTTTGTTGAGGAACATAAGGCGCACTGAATTCCCGATGAATTCCTTTCTGAATGTAGAAGAAATCCAACACATTTTTCTTAAATTCAGTTCCATTATCACTCCGTATTCGTCTCACTTTCAGTTTGTAAAGTGATACAATCTTCATGATAAGGTTCTGAATTAAGATAGGTGTCTGATCTTTTGACCCCATAAATAGAACCCATGAGTATCGTGAGAAATCATTAGTAACCACCAAGCAGTACAAATCACCAGCGATACTAGAACGATTCACTGGACCAAAGAGATCCATATGAAGTCGTTCTAGTGGTGTATCAATTGAGTTAATTGACTTGCTCGGATGTGATTTCTTCTTTTATTTCCCTTTTTTGCATGCAACGCAATCATCATTAATCTGGAAGTTCATAAGTGAAAAACCATCCACCAATTCATTTGAAATGAGAAAATTCATCTTTCGAATGTGAATGTGCCCCATGCGTTGATGCCAAAGGATAGAGTCCTTTTCTGTCGCTTTTGATACAAAACACATAGCTAATGGCGAAACACTTACATTACAACTCATGTCTAGTACATAAATATCATTCGATCGAGGTGATCTCATGACAACCATGTCTTCAGGAATCGTGTATCCTGGTTGAAGAATAACACATTCCGTGTCTGTGAAAATTGTGGTAAACTTTTTATCACATAACTGTGATACGCTCAACAGATTATGATCCAGCTTTTCATAATAATTAACCTTTTCAAACGTTACTTTCCCGTTTAAAACTTCTCCTTCCTTAGTTATCATCCCACCGTTGTTACCAGCAAACGCCACGTAACCCCCTTGAATATCTTTGACGTTATTCAGAAGATCCAGGTTGCTAGTGATATGTTGAGAACATCCACTATCCAATATCCACTTGTGATTTGTCACGGATCTAGATGAACTCTGCATAACAAGGTAAAGATATTAGTTCAAAATGGCAGCCCAAGCCTCAGTCTTAGGCTTTCCCTTTGATACTTTCGGAGAAAAAGATAAATTAACACTAGTATTCAGTACTTGAGAATAAGTGACCGGTTTCTTGTTTTTCTTCTTTAAATAACCGTCACGTATGATTCCTGAATCAGTTTTCTTACAAATTGGTTGAACACGGTCAAAAAATTTGTTTGTTAAAATAAACGTTTCAACCCGAACTACTTTGTTCGGATTAACATTTGAATACATTATCATACACTCATCAATGTGTTTTTCTTTCAAATTCTGATTCAATTCAGTCTTTCGTTTTGATGACAACTTGACATCATCAACCTTTGCTTTACATTTCTTTGAAACATGACCCGGTTCACCACATTTAAAACATAAACGTGTATCTAAGGTCGTATGTGGTGAAACACTTGGTTTACTTTCATGAACAGGTTGAGGAACTTCTATTTTAGATTTTTCAAAAGTTACTTTCTTAGGAATAGTATATTTAAATCCCTTTTTATTTTGATAAAACTCTAGATTGGTAGAAATAGAAGAATTCTCCATCCCAGATGATTTTAAATATTTTATGGGTTTAAACTTGTTATCATTTGCCTTTTCTTGAACATTCACAAGTTTTGATTTGATAAAAAGCTCAGTAACTTTTGATGTGTCATCTCAAAAAACACTGTCTATTAATTCAGGATTAAGAAGATTCAAGGGAACTTCTTTATCTGAAAACACTTTTAACAATCCTTTTAACTTAAATATCTTCCCACTTGAAGATGTAGGTTGAGGATTGAAGAACCTCAACAACTCCTCATCAGACACAGAGGGTTTGTCTGATTTCTTCGGTTTAGGAATTACATTAGGAATTTTCACTGAATTACCCAAAGGCTTTGAGCCATAAACGGTTTGCTCAAACTCTTTAGGTTCACACAGAATATGATTGTCAGCAGGTATATTCTTGTTTTTGACAATCTCATATGGTTCAGACAACTCCTCGATAGAACCGTCCAATTCATTTTTGGTAAATACAACTTTACTTTTGATATGAATCTGTTTTCGAGTAATTTTTGTTGAATCAACATTCTCGGATTCAACAGTAGGCATTACTGAACATTTTCCACATCGGGAATGATACTGTAATCTTCCTTAAAAGGAGGAGGAATCTCGACATATCCCAAACCTGCTTTTCCATTTTTCTTATGAGAATTGTTTACTTCAATGATCTCATTTAACAGAAACGAGGAATCTCAAAATTCTCAAAGTTTATTTTTAAGTTCCATAACTTCATTTTTTCAAGATTTGAAATGCAGGTTCGGAGTCGTAGAATCTCCTTAAAATGTTGATCAACCACAATTATCTTACATTGAATCTCACCTTTGAGATCATGATTGCTTTCAGACAGATTTTGAATTTTTACAGTAGATTGTTCTAGTCATTTGGATTTCTGTCTATTGCATTCATTGATCATAAAGTGATCTTTTGTGAGATTAGTGATTTAAAGCTGTTTCAAGTTTGGCTTTGAGTTCAGCACATTCAGAACACTCAATCTCAACAGATGAGGGTTCAGATACGTTAACTTGAGATGTAGGACATACCTCTTCGATCTTATCCATACAAGTATAAGATTCAACTTGATCAGGAATTGACTTATCAGATTCGATTTGCACAGATGAACTCTGATCAAAATCAGTTTCAAAGTCAGAGGAGTCACTTTCTTCCGATACATTATCACTACTTACATCTTCAAACTTCTCAACTGGTTCAACAACAGCAAGGTTGGCTTGATTTCCCAATAACCTTTGAGACCAGTCTAAACCATCATTTGCGACAAGATCTTAAGTGTTGTTTGACTTATTCTTGTCAACCTCTGATGAACCCCTTTTACTTTGATCACTTCCCGATAAATTCTTACTTGGAGATCTCTCAGCATTGCGTGGACTCGAATACTCTTTTCTTGGTTTATCACATTATTTGGCAAAGTGGCCAAAGTCCTCACAATTAAAACACTTGACCTTTAGTTTATCAAAACCAACTCGCTTGTTAAGAGTAGGAAGGTCTTTTCCGGTTCTTTGCATAAACCTTTTAACCTTTCTGACAATCATTTCCATATTCCATTTGAGATCCATCAGTTCAAGGTCATCGGGATCAATCTGGTCGTAGTCTTCATCGGTCAACTCACTTGTTGCAATCTTGCTACCAACCATTTGTTCATATGTGGTCATGAATGCACACACAAAAGCAAATTGTTGTTCAGCTTTTTGAAGATTTACTTTTGGCAATGAACTTGAAGCACTGAAAGTTGACTCAGACTTAGTACCCATTGCCATAAAGCATACATTGGGTGAGCTGTTTACATTGGAGGTCTCATATTGAGCTTGAGCAAAGAAAGCATTAATTGGAACAAAACTTGAAGAATTTTTTGCTGGCATTGCTCCCCCATAAAGTGAAGGATTCTGGGTTTTATTATCCTTCAATGAGTTTTGGTACTTCAACTCAAATTCTCTTTCTTCTATTTTGTTAATAAATTGCATGGCAGTAAGCTCTGTGTTACGAAAGAAACCGTTCTCTTTTAACACAAACAGGAAAGTAGAATATGATGAGGGCAATGCGTTCTTTAGTGCATCAATTTTATCGGCTTCAGTTGGCTCAAGATTCACACTTGCCATTTCCACAACAAGATGACTAAAACGATTAATCATCTTTTCCACAGTTTCATTCTTCATCAAGATAAAGTTTCTAAACTGAAACTTTACAAAAGTTTTCTTACTCTCAAGCGTACTACCCAAGCTTCTTCTTTTCAGAGTATCAAATAGAGATGCACAAATCTTTATAGTGCTATATTGATGAAAGATTTGCTCAGGCAAAGCCATTGTAAGAGTCGAATAAGCTTTTGTCTCATTCTCAAAATCTTTCAGTTCTTGTGCTTCATAATGTTTAAATTCCTTTGGAGTCCAACACATATTGTCACTACCAACAAGAGGTGCTGCATAAACAACATCGAGATATCGTACGCTGCTTGGATGCACCGATCCCAAATGAGCACGAAACCCAGGTTCCCACCTAGCAAAATCTGAAAGTTTTAGAAGTTTAGGACACTTGTTGTGACTACCAATCTCGTTGTCCATCGTCAGCATTTGTTACATTAAAGCATTCTAGGATGTTAATGCATAGAACGAAGCATTTTGAGAAGCCATAGGATAACAAGTCTTGAAATTTCAGGGACTAAACTTGTCAAATTTTTAAAACTTAAGGTTAATATTCAAACGAATGAGTTACTGTTCAAACGAATGTGAGGTTCAACGAGCAAAGAATGGGCTGATATAACTGATGGGATGATATAACGAATGGAATGATATTCATTATAGCGAATTCAAGTGAATGTGAGAGATAACGAATGTGAAGGTTGTGAATGAGTAGCGAATGTAATTTGAACTATTGTACGATTGTGAGGATTAACGAATGTGGATTAACAAATGTGAGAAAGCGAATGTGACATAAAATAGCGAATGTATTTTAATGAATGTTGATTGAATAACGAATGTGGTTTAAACGAATGGAAAGAATTAGTGAATGATTAGTTAAGGAGTAACGAATCAGTATTCATCCAATAACGAATCAGAACGCATATATTCAAACATTTAAAAAATCCAGAATTCTGTCCAAACTTATCCGAATTCAATGAAACTTGTATTAAACAATCCGCAACACAAATCTGACCATTTCTAAATCAGTCCGTAATCACAAACACAACAATCTGGACCTCAATTGTCCAAATAACTGACCATCATTAATATCCGATTTAAACTTCAATTAACTAATCAATTAAATCAATCGCTTAACCAATTAGCTTTAGTTCAACCTCAAATCTCCATATCTCTTTTCAGATTTCCTTATTAACATGCCTAATTACACTTATCTTGATCCACTTACAATTAAACCTAAGCTCTATTTTATCAGAACTTAAACGAATTCAAATTCAGGTCAATTCATACCTCAATTAGATCACAGGCTCTAATACCACTTGAAAGAGCCGGTAAGGATCTAGATCTTATGATGACATTGATTCATTCGTTGTTTAAGTATACGATTAAGCTTTGATTACATTATGTGTGTGTAGTGTGTGTGTTGAGAGTGTATTTGGATAGAGTAACGAGTTGGAAGAAGGAAATAATCGGAACTGTTACATTAATGAATATCTTACAGGGTATATATAGGGGATGACCACATTCGTTAAGTTAACACTTAACGAATTGGTCATTCGTTACTTTAAACCATACGAATGTGCTACTCATTTGTTATACATTTAACCATAACGAATCACCCTCATTCGTTATCTCATTCGTTAATCAAGGTTAACGAATGAGCTTACATTTAATACGAATGTGTTACATTAGTTACGAGGTAACGAATGTAACTTACAATAGAGCGAATGTGCTTATATTTACATTAAAACCCCTACATTATAACATAATTACATTAATAACCTAATAAAGACTGAGACGTACAAAATATGTATTAACAAAACCAAACCGAACCTCTACTAACGGTTTGGTTTCACGGTTTAGGATTTCCAAGCCTCTATAAAATATAAAATTAAAATCTTATATAAAATGAACTGAATGTGTAGAAGTGGAAGAACAATATATATATATGTGTATGCATATGTTAACATGTAGATGGAGTTTTGGAATTAATAAGCAGTAACGATATTAATATGCATATGTTACATTATTGTGAAGTGTGAAACAAGTGACAGTATGCGTCAAATATATGCAGCAAATGATATTAACAAGCTTTTGTATGAATTTGGAAGTAGTTGATTAAACAAGTTCACAGGATATCAAATTAGATAACATTGGAAACACATAAAAATTTCTATTAAATCTTCAACACATATACTAAAATATTGTTATATAAAATATATATAAAAAGACTAAAAATATATAGTGTCAAATATTACGGTCCGGTTCGGTTTTATACGGTCAGTTTCCGGTATAAACCGTAAACTAAATCGTTCGCTACGGTTTGGAATTTTTGAAACCGGCCGACTGAAAGGTAAAGAAAAAACTGACCATAAAACCAATCCAATGACAAGTTTGGGCGGTTTCATGGTTTGAAACCGAACCGTGAACACCCCTACCAAAACTTATTCATTGACTTGTCATCTTATATATCTTTGATCTAGTCTTGACAATGGAAAATCTAAGTGCGTTTGCCTCTAAACCTTCAACCCTATTGCAAAATCTGAACCTAGAGAACGAAATGGGAACGTCCAATAAGCCTCCTAAGTTACTCAAAATGGAAGATTATCCATCTTGGGCCGACAAGTTTGACACGTATGTTCAAGCAATCATTTATAAAACATGGACAGCTGTCACACCCTGACTAGCACAATGCAGAAGCGTAAAACGGGAATGTAACAGACACCACCTGTATCAACACATTGTTCATAAAGAAACATTACAAACTAATTTACAATATATTACATTTCATTGTTCTATCATTGTTTTACAGTCTAGGTCATACAAACCAAACTAATTCGTTAACTATACGATCTTACTACTAGCACCCTTGCTTCTATTCACATAGCATCAACCACACACTTTGGGCAAGTAACAGATCATCAAACTATTCCGATTTAGGTACACCTGAAAAGCAGTTTAAAACGGGTCAACTACTAGAGTTGGTGAGTTTCACGAGTTTTAAGAAAACAGTTATGAGTATTCACAAGTTAACACTTGTAATCATGAAATAAGTATGTATGTATGTAAATGATGTAATTATGCTAAGCTACAGTGAAGCCTTGACTATTTGTGCTGCGTGCATCCATTTCCCACGCCCAATCAACCACTGTGGCCCCCTTTCCACCCACAATATGCCCCAAGTAGCTATGTCTAACAGTACATAGCGTGTTGTATAATTATGGTCATGTGAAAACGGGGTAAATTCTCAGTAACACACGCTGGCTCTGTTTGGGTTTGTCAAACCAATAGTACTATTCACAAGCCACCGGCTCGAAGTTAATCACTGTGTTAGTGGGGACTTTTGTGTGTTAGCACTTAGATAATTCCCATCAATACATGTTTCAGGTATGTATATGTAATCAAACATGCTTTTCACCCCAAAAGTTCGTAAAACAGTTTAGAAGTGGGGTCATGAAACTCACTATTTAGTAGATAATCAGTTGCACCTCGGTTCGAGGTTTGTGTAACTTGTAATCACAGTTTCCTATAATCAATATTATAATAATATTAATATATTAATATTATTATAATCTCAATACTAAACTGGGCTGTATAACTAATCTGGGTATAGCTGGAACGCCCGGAAAGTGGCAATAGGCTTAGGTTGTGATGTTGTTCAATGTCTAATACTTAAAACCGAACTTGGCTCAGATTCCCGTTTTCCCAGCTGGGCCAAGTTGTTCGTTTACGCGTTCAAAAAACAGTTATGGGGAAATGAGCTTGGATAAATGTATTGGTTAATAAAATGATTAAGTTATAAAGAAGGATCACATACTGGGGTCCAAGATTAGCTACGGGGCCCGTTTCCGTTTATTCAGTTTGATTTAAGAAGAAACGCGCACAATCTATCCGGATTGTCTAGATTTCTAATAGAAAAGTCCATTTTTACTTAATTAATCCAAAAATATGATTTTTGATCACTCTTGGTGTTTTGATATTCCCGCAGGTTCGTTAGTCGTGAAGTTGCCGGTTTTTATAAAAATTGAGTTTGTTTAATCTTCAAATTAACATAATTAATTAACCGTTAATCATTAAATTATGAAAATTTAGCCACTTATCAATTAAAATATGTAGATTTTTATAAAAATATTTCTGGAATTATTTACTGATTTATTAATTTATAAAAATTCATTTTATAAGCTATATTTCGCCTGAAAATCGTCCGTTTATCCCAAACAATTTTCAAAAATTCCACAAAAATTCCTGAATACTCAAGTTATATCTCAAAACAACCTGTATCAATTTCAGAATGTAAAAAGCTCGTGCGCTATTCTTTTCGGCCCAAGTTCGGCTATAAAAATTCACACGAACGCATATGCACAAAACACCTTTAGACTTCTCCAAATGATTCCAAAATTCATATGTGATCAAAATACATTAAATCTGAGTTTCCAAAAAATTTCATAATTTTTGAGGCATTTTAACAATTTTTCCCCATTAAACGTCCCAATTCGGTAATAAATTCGCCAAATATTCTCGGATGGTCAAAAAATTATCAAATTTTAACAGGGACTCAATGACATGGTCACTGATGTCCCTGAAAAATTTCAAGGCCTAATAATTTGCACATCACAACCTTAACCTAAACAGCCCGTAAGCGAGTGTTTTGGCATTACCTTAGCGGTATTGGTTCGTTTCTGCCTTTCTAATCAACTTTTCAAGTTCCTGTGCTCCTATGTAGGCTAGATACAAGTCCTATATCACAAACCAAGAAATTTTTCATCAACATAACAGCCCTTGAGTTAGGGTTTCGGCTAGTGCACAAAAACGAACTTTTGAACCGTAAAAATGTCGTTTCAACCCTTTAATCCGTGTTTATGGCCAAAAAAACTATCAAACCAGGTTCCTTACCATGTGTATGATCAAAACATGTTTATGGACCATTTTTAGGAATTTTACATGGTTAGGAATGATTTTTGGCAATTAAAACATGTTTATCTGTTATTTAATCAAATCAAGTTAAAAATGATGAAAATGATTAAGATACCTAGGGTTTTGAAGGGTTTGGATGAAGATCAGTTTGCATTTGCTTTGGAGAATTATTTGAGTGAAAATGATGTTTCAACCAAGCTTCTAAAATAAGTTATACAATTTTTGGGGTGCTCCCCCCCTTTTGCGATCGGAACTCCTTATGGGCCCACTTTGGGCCCATTTTGGCCCAAGTTTCTTAGCCCAAATACGAAAAGCTCGGTCCAAATTTAGTTCGGGTTCGGTTTTTGGCGCGAAAAACTTATCGGGTGCATCAAACAGTGCAAAAACGAGTTTTTTCCGGCCAGTTTTATGTAAAATTATAAAAACATACTATATGTTTGTCAAAATCGAAAATATTTTCATGGATCACTTAAAACATTTCAAAGAAGTGTTTGGTAAGTCTTTTTCGGCTTAACGGATGATACAATGCTTGGTTTGTAACCATCTTTCGCGTTTAAATCTATAGCGGGTAGTTAAACGAGCATGTTTTCGTTTAACTTGTTTGCTGTCAAACTAATGCCATATTGCTAATATTTTAGCTTATATTAAACGTATATCACTTATAGATGGCCCCCATGGATTTCTGGGTCATAACCCGACCCGTTCGGTTAATCGTTCGTTTGTTACGCAAAAGACGTTTATTTGCTTAATCGGTAAATACGTACTGAGGTGTACCTTGTTTTGGCTCAAATGTCACAACAGCGGTTGAAGAAGAGTACATTATACCAAAGAATGAGAACGGAAGCAACTACCGTCTGTCACAAATCGAAGATAGAGAGAAGCCATTTTTTCTAAGGGAGAAGAAGATGTTAAATCTCTTTCAATAAGCGATCAAGGTAGAAATCTTTCAACTACTGTAGCGTAATGAATGCTGCTATTCAATTTGGCAAGCCTTACTCAACAAAGATCGTGGGAATCCCGATATGCGAAAAAGTAAAATGGCACTGTTGAAAAAAGAGTTTGACATTTTCACACAAGTCAAGGGTGAATCATTTGCTTAGATAATCAAGAGATACTGTTATCTGGTAAACGAAATGAAGAGAATGGTAATTGATAAACCCGAGTATCATCAACAAATTGGCTGATGCTCTGGCTGAAAAATGGGGTACATTTATCATGATCCAACAATCAAACCCTTTTGCATATGCCTAAGGCTGTAAACGAGCCGTGTCGGGCCGAGCCAGGCTCTGCTCGAGCTCGACTCGAACTTAACTCGAGCCAGCTTGGCTCGGCTCGATTTCAAACACCGAGTTGTGAAACTGAGCTCGAGCCCGACTCGAGCTAAACTCGAGCCAGCAAGTGGCTCGACGAGCTAACCAATTATTCAAACTTAAGCAAGGAAAAAAAGATGAATTAGGGTTGAAAGTTTGAAAGTTTGATAAACTATATATATATTATATGAGTCTTAGTGTACAAGCCAACGAGCCGAGCCTACGAGCCAAGCCACGAGCGAGCCACGAGCTGAGCCACCCCAGGCTCGAGCTCGACCCGAACAAAACTCGAGCCAGCTCGGCCTGGCTCAATTTTTGATCGAGCTTTTTTCGGGCGAGTTTTTTTCGGGTTTTTTTTGAGCGAGTTTCGAGCGAGCCGTGAGCTTTTTGAACTCCCCTACTGATATGCTAGACTAAATCTTTCTCGATTCATTGAGAAATTAGAAGCACGGGAGTTAGAGTTTGCGGAAGAAGCAGAAAATGAAAAGCTCGGTTGTATCTCAAGACATCGGTCTGTACTATAAGAGTTCACAATTTGTTGTTCCTCAAAGCCTGAATATTCAAACAGCATTCTGTACGGCACCCACTAGTCAAGCATTTGTTGGAAATGTGTCGACTACTCCTCAATACAGTAACAGCTAGTCTGGCACTGTCTCGGTCAATCAAGCACCAGAAAGTTCTCAACATTCAGATCCTGATATTCTACAATGAAACATTGCTGTTAATATCAAGAACACAAATGGAATGACTTCTGAAAATGTCAAGGAACATATGGATTTCCTTGAATATCGTATTGGAATCCTACGAGGGTCTCATTGCTGGAAGAATTAGCAATTATAGTATGACAAAGGAGGATTACGATTAGATCGACCTAGAGGAAATGGAGATGATTGACATACGTTTGTGGATGACATTTATCATCCTGTATGGCGACCCTACGCCATCAAAGTTAGGATTTGATAAATCAAAGGTGATATGCTTTTGATGTAAAGAGAAGGGACATTTCAAGCATGAGTGTACAAGTGAGGTGGTGGATGATAACAGAGCCAGTCCATTTAGAAGAGACTACTACAGAGAAGCCACTTATCATCAACCTTCACATATTGACGCTAAATCATCTAAATGGAAAAGGCATACAGAAGCTTCAACTTCTCAACCCAAAGCTTGTAATGCATCACAAGCTGATGAGGGATTCAATTGGAATTCTGTTTTTCAGGCTAATGTTGCTGAAATGGTTGAAGAAGAAGCTGTTATGATTGAAGAGTGTTCTGAAGAAGTACAGTTAAGGATGAGCTAGTTAATAATGAGTCGGTCGAGTTGATCAAAGAGGATGATCTGGGTATTAAAGATAAGGTTGAAGAAGATGATGAGTTTTTGAAAGAGGTTATTAAGGATGAGATGGAAGAAAACATGATGAATGTTTAAGCTGATGAATCTAAGGATGACTTGCCACATACTTATGACAAAATTCATCTTGTTCCTTCTGACTATATTAAATCTTTATTTCCACTTGACATAATCGAAAATTTTGCAGGTTGGTTCAATGGTGAAGAAGTGCCATTTGGAAAAATCAATTTGGGAGAGGAAGAAAAGGGCGAATCACCTACTTTGGAAGTCAAGGAATAGAAAGATCAAATTGAAGGATTGGTAGAAGACGTTATAGATGAGGATTCTGAATATTCGAGTGCAAAGAATCAACCGATTGGACAAGCTCTAATGGCAAATCAGGTGACATCATCTTTTGTTGTTTGTGAAAAATGTTAATTTCCATGTGATGAATGTGATATTAAGAGCTTAAAGCTTAAACAAGTCAAGATACATTATGACAATGTTTTACTTGACTTAAAGTATGTGAAAGAGCATACGACAAGCTTCAAAAGTGTGAGAAAAAGCTTTGGGAGAAAATCCTACAGAATGAGAAAACCATCCTGATTCTTAAGCACACAGTTGAAGATAAAAAGATTGCAATCAATAGGCACATTGATGATAATGCAGCTTACAAACTTGAGTTGCAAACACTCAAGATTGAGACAGAACGCGCCAACTTGAAATTAACAAGTTATTCTGCTTCATCATATGTTCTTAATCACATTATTCCCAAATCTTCATCAAGTGTCAAAACTAAGGATGATGTGATTATGAACATCAAGCCTAGTGCGGAATATCATGTGGTTCCGCCATCTATTTGGAATTCCTATATTCCAAAGAAACCAAAAGGATTCAAAAAGGCGTTGAACGTGGAAATTTCAACTCCACTTCATTCCACAAATTAAGTTCATGAATCTGTTGTTGTCTCTGAATCTGCTGATATTCATAGTTCTGAGTGCGACAGTGCAACTGGTGTGAATGTTGCAGAAACTGTCTTATCTGAACAACCTATTAAAGTTAAACACTCAGATAGTGAGGGTGTTGCTAATTCCAAGAGATTTGCTAAAACAAGTTTTTATCACAAGCAATCTCGTGGAGTTAACAAACAGAAAAATTTCAACAAAATTGTGTTTGTAAAAGGTGTACTTTTGAATTTGAGAGGGAGGTTATTTTCATAAATCAATGTAATCAGGAATTCTATAGATTGATAGTCGAACGTGAACATGCTGAAACAGCACCTCCGGTAAACAAATTTGTAAACCGGAGGAGATGTTTTAACTGTAATGAAATTTGGCATGTATTTTATGCATGCCCCAATCGTTTGAAGCATGATCATGTTCAGCAACAGAAGTTCATCTCTAAGAAATTTGGTTTAGGATATGTTGAAAAATAGAAAAGTTTGTTAAAATCCAAGCCATTAGGATTTTAAAAAGGTCAGATGATGTAAAAAGTGTTTGTGAGAAAGGTGAATGTTCCAAATCAACAGCATCCTCTTTTTACATAAAGAAAAAATCGTCTGGTCAACATTACGTGATCAAAACTGTGTCAACTGACAAACCACTAAGTTTGAGGATGATAAAAAGTATGTTTCTGATATGTGTTGTAATGTATCAAGCTATGATTTGCTTTCTAGTGAATCGGGAACAGAAAATATGAAGTTGTTGTTTAGCAAGATGAAACAACTCAAGATCAAGAAGGCTTGGGTTTCCTTGTTTCACTAATCCATTAACTGTCTGTGCAGGGGCTTCCAAGTTCACACGATTCAAGGTGGATTATGGATAGTGGAGCCTCTAGACACATGACGGGTACCCTACATTTGCTAGAAAATGTCAGATCAATTCGTGGGGGGTATGTCGGATTTACGGGAAATCAAGGAGGTCAAATTGTTGTTGACGGTACTTTAACGAACGGCAAGGTCATGTTTGATAAAGTGAACTACATCACTGGGTTGGAGAACAACTTGTTGAGTATGTCACAGATTTGTGATAAAAACTTTTCGACACATTTCACTAACAAGGAGTGTCATATCTTAAAGCCTGGTTTTAAGATACCCGATGAATGGATCTTGATGCGTGCACCTCGAGAGAATGATCTCTCTGTTCTCAACATGGACAACGCTTCTACTTCTTCAGCGAGTGCTCAATGCTTCATTTCTAAGGCATCGGAAAAGGAGTCGATTTTATGGCATTGGAGGATGGGTCATATTAATGTGAGGGAGATGAACCATTTGGTTCATAATCACTTGGTTGATGGGGTTAACTTGAAGAACTTTCATTTGAACAAGGAATGTTTGGAATGCAAGAAAGGGAAATAGACGAAGAAATCCCATCCATAGAAAATGATCAATTCCATAAACTTACCTTTTGAGCGTCTACATATGGACCTATTTGGTCCAGTGAATGTCAAAAGTATCATGAGCAAACTCTACTACCTTGTGGTCACTTATGATTATTCACGATTCTCATGGGTAATGTTTTTGGACACAAAGGATGAAACATTCAACAACCTCATGATTCTGTTCAAGAAGTTAGAGACATTGTATAATCTGTCAATCCGTAGAATCCAAAGCGACAATGGGATAGAATTTAAGAATAACAAAATGTTGGAGTATTGTAATGAGCCTGAATTCTTCATGAGTTTAGTGTACCCTACACTCCGCAACAAAATGGTGTCGTTGAATGAAAGAATCGAACCTTGATAGAAACTGCTCGAACCATGCTTGCTGATTCAAAACTTCCTGTTAGGTTTTGGACCGAAGCTGTGGCGTCAGCATGTCACACACTCAACTGGGTTCTAACTATAAAAAGACACGGGAAGACTTGTTTTGAGCTTCTTAATCAGTGAAAACCGAATTTGAAGTGGCTTGAACCATTCGGGTCATCTTGCATTGTTCTTGTGCCTAATGGTAAATTTGGTCCTAAATCTATCGAGGCTTTCTTGGTGGGGTATGCTAGTATGCTTCGACGTATATATCTACCTAGCCAACACTAGATTGTGCAAGTGCAGGATGTTGATTGTCAACATTACACTCCGCCTACCCAAAGACCTGGAGATTCATGGTTGTTTGATTATGAAAGCCGTGGAAAAGTTTCAAACTTCCGGAGGAGACAATTTCTGAAGACGTTGTCACAATGTTATATCAACAACAACTGGCTGAGGATTTAGTCAATGATCCATAACCAGAAGCTCCTATTTTTTTTTATCCTCTAAATGTCCCTGATTCTGTCCAGACTGATGCTATACCTGAGACAACTCCTGTTTTCGATGCTGATGGTAATTCATCTGAGGAATTTATTGAAGCACTATCTCCTAGTCCACACGAAGTATCTATCGAAGAGAATTTAACCAATCTCCAACCCGATGTGATGGTGTCCACTGATGTCATACCAGGGACTTTGTCATATCATCCTGAGGAGAACATTATAGGTGATCTAAACACTGGGGGACCAAACAAGGCATCAAATTTATCAGCCTCTGTTGTTTCTATACAAGCGTGTCACCACTTCAGAGCAGGTTCTCGTTTAAGTATTTTATCTCATAAATTGAACCTAAAACGTATAAAGAAGTCTTTATTGAAGAAAGTTTGGTTAATGCTATGCAAGAAGAGCTGTTGCAGTTTGAAAAACTGGGTGTATAGAAACTCGTCGACTTGCCTGAAAACAAGAAACAGTTCAACACTAAATGGGTGTTTAAATGCAAGCGCAATGAGAATGGAATCATTGTACGAAACAAAGCTCGGCTCGTGGTTCTTGGATTCAACCAAAGAGAGGGGAAAAATTGTAATGAGGTTTATGCACCAGTTGCGAGACTGGAAGCTATTCGGATCTTCCTAGATTTCGTTTCCTAGAAAGGTTTCAAGGTTTATCAGTTAGATGTAAAATCTGCTTTTCTCAACGAGATAATTAGTGAAGAAGTCTAAATGGGACAACCACCGGGGTTTGTCAATCTGATCCACAAGGACAAGGTGTACTTACTCGATAAATCTCTTTATGGACTTCATCAGGCCCCGAGAGCATGGTATGAGACATTGTCCCAACATCTGCTGGACAATAGCTTTATTCGAGGAACCGTTGACTGTACACTATTCACTAAGGAAGTGGATGGCCATCTGTTGATCGTGCAGATATACATAGATGATATCTTATTTGGGTCAACAAACGATGCTCTGTGCAAGCAGCTTGAAGATGTGATGAAACAGAAATTTGAGATGAGTGCAATAGGGGAAATGAAGTTTTTCCTAGGGCTTAGGTGGATCAGTTATCTAATGGTATCTTCATGCACCAGACAAAGTATGTCAATGACGTCCTGGCGAAATTTAGCATGATTGATTCGTCGGCAATCAGTACTCCTCTTCTATTGAGTCATGGGATTGGTCCAGATCCCAACGGGGAGAAGGTGAATCATACTCTCTACAGATCCATGATTGGCTCACTCATGTATCTTACTGCTTCTCGGACAGACATCATGTATGCTACATATTTGTGTGTCTGATATTAGTCCAATCTAAAGGTTTCACATCTCATGATTTTCAAGCGCATTCTACGTTATCTAAAGGGGTGTCCAGGGGTCGGTATCTGGTATCCGTGAGACGATAAGTTTGTGCTGAAGGCATACTCAGATTCGGATTATGGGAGCTGCAAGCTTAACACCAAATCTACAACTGCTGGATGTCAATTTTTTGGCAGGAGGTTAGTCACGTGATAATGCAAGAAACAAACCACCTGTGTCGCTGTCTTCATGTGAAGCTAAGTATGTAGCTGCTTCCAGCGCTACTCTCAGGTTCTCTGAATTCAGCAACAAATGCGGGACAATGGTTTGAATTTTCTGACTACTCCTATTTTTCTAGAAAATTCCGCAACTATATCTATCACTAAGAATCCGGTAAATCAGTCTTAAACAAAAAATATTGAAATACAGTATCACTTCATTCGTGATTGCTACGAAAATAAGTTGATAACCGTAGACAAAATTCACATCGATGAACAAAAGGTTGATCTTTTTACCAAAGCTTTCGATAAAAATTGTTTTACATATTTACTAAAGCTTTACGGAATTAAAACATTAGGCGGTGGGGAAGCGAGTGAAACCGAGATTATGGATTCTGATATGCTGTGAACTCATTCATTAGAGTCATTTTTTGTTTTGTATATATTCAAAATTTTCAAATAGTTTTTAATTTTAGGGAGAGAAATTTTTCATAAAAAACCAAAAACATCCAAATATTTGAAAAAGTCAAAAACATTCAAAAATTTTTGCTCCTCAGAAAATGAGTGTTTGAAGAAAAAAGAGAAGGTGATAGTATATTGATCATCTGTTCCCAACTCCGGTAAAAAGTAAGCAAAAAGGTTGTGTGCTTAATTGCATCAGTGCATTGGTAGGCCTTTAAACAAACAAGTAAGAAAAAGTATGTGTTAAAAATATAAACAGAGCCGAATCTAGTGGGATAACATCTTGAAGCTTGATTAATATATGTTTTAGGCAAAGAAAAGTTCAAAAGATTACTGTGTGTGCATGCTTTTATTTTGCAAAGAAATTCAACTTAGTTTTCGTTTTATATTACAAAGAAATTCAATTTGATTTTTTCTTTATTTTTGTTCAAATCTTGGATCCTCTCCTGCCCAATAAGACTATCCGACCTAAGGGTTAAAATTTGATTGTTCTGCTTTATTTTCTTGGTGTTTCGTACAAGCCTTGGATCTTGTCTGCGTATACTATAAGCACAAACATGTGAAAGTCATGCATCGAACTGGAGGTTAAGGCCTGTACAACTTCAACTTATTTTATTTTTTTATATTATTAAAATGGAACCTTATCTGCGTGTAGTATTACCAACCTTAAGGGAAAATTTTAACGTTCTGAGTTGTTTTGCTTTGTTATTTTTGCATGAGTCACAGTCAATCAAGTTTAAAGATTCAAAATGAAATACACATGTGAAAATTCACTGTATAAGATATACAAATTAAGTCTGAAAGGTGTGGTCCACATAAGATTCATGCTTAATTGAACCAAATTAAATCATATCACATAAATTTCAGAATCATTTGTTGGAAGGTTTAGGTGGACAACAATACCAATGACTGACTTAACGCCAGTCATAATTAAGCTAAAAATAAAACAGTGACAGAAGGTTAATTTGGTCAATATGATTCCCTTCTCAAACTAACAAAAATATGTATGTATATGTTTGTAAATATCCTGAAGTTCATTTGTTCATTGTCTTTACTGTTTTTCATTAAAAACCAAAAGATTTATCTTCTGACTTAGTTTCGACTCTTGATGTCTGGGTAAACTATCTCTTGGGATAATGATTTTCATGAATAATGAACTGAGTTGAGTTTCAAAATCATTTCAAAAGACACAAAACGTTTATCTGTTATATTCAAGGTCATTAATTTGGACTTGATATACAATCATTTTTCAAAATTTGAGCTATTTAAGTTATTCCTTTAGTTGTTCAAGGACATTAATTTATACTTGGAACAATACATGGGTGTGAAATGGAAAATTGATCAAAATCTGGATTGTACACTTATGCAGCACATAAGTTTTTCAACTTATGCGGCGCATAAGTTATGCACCGTATAAGTTGTGAAACTTATGCACCGCATATCTTTGTGTATATATTTACATACACGGCGCATAAGTATATTCACTTATGCGTTGAACTTAAAAATTTTCTCTGGATCTCTTGTCATTCATCCCTCAAAATCAAGCTAATATTGTTCTAGTTTATACTTGTTTTGGTGATTTACACACCAATTTAGGGTTGAAAGTTGGATTATGAATCTGTTATAAGTGATGAACAGTAACTTGTTAAACTCAACGTTTGATTAGAGATCAGATCAAAGGGTTTTGATGGGAAAATGATACATTAGGTCTAATACATCCTACATAAACATCATTAAACCATTTAATCAGACTTTGACCAGCAAATCGATTTTAGATTTGAGCTATTAAACAAACTGATGATACATCTACTAAATTGATCAAATAAATACATAACTAAATCAAAATTAAAGCCATAAAAGTGATAATCAGCTAAGATAGGAAATAGGTGTATGATTGGATTGAACTGATTAAGGCAAAAGGATCATATTGTGATTTTTGTCAAATAAAATACATATACGGTGCATATGTTTAAGACTTATGCGGCGCATAAGTCAAAAGCCTATGCAGCGCATAAGTATTTTACTTATACGACGTATACGTTATTTGACTTATACGCTAAGCCTTTAATGCAAGTCCAACTTATGCGTTGGAAGGACTTATACACTGGCCTTAGACTTGTACGTTAAGTAACATATGCGTGACCTAGGACATATGTGGTTTAATATGCGTTAGACTTATGCGCCTGAAAAGAAAAATGCAAAATTGAAATCAATCTGCTCTGAGATGTTTATATGTTCTGTGTTTTGATTTCAGATGGTTAAAGGAGCTAAAAATTCATATCCTAAGCACAGTATATGTGCTCATATCAATGAAGCCGACAAGAAGTCTACTGGTTTTACATGTATGATGCAATTTTTGAAAAGATCGAGGATTTTCAAGGCTATTTCGCATATTGCAAAGCCATACGAGAGTATTGTTTCGGAATTCTGGAAGAATGCAAATGTGGTCAGGAAGGATATAAAAACGGTAATTCAAGGAAAGGAGATTGTCATATCTGAAGTGGTTATTCATAAATTTTTGGAGTTTGGATATAGTGAATCTAATCCGATAGATCTCGACGAGAAGATAGTGAAAGAATGTTTCGTGAGAATGGGATTCAAAAAGTCTATTAACTCGTCATTCAAGAAGACTGCTTTATCAATACCGTTCAAGTTTCTGGTCCATGTAGTTGTACATTGTGTGGGGCATAGAAAACAAGGCTATGATGAGATTTGGATTACCAGATGAGCTCGATTGTTGAATTATGTTTAAACTTGAAGTAAAATTTCTTGAGAATGGTGTTAGACAATTTGAAGTTAAACTTTGGTAAAGATTAGTGGTTGTAATATCTAAGGTTTATACAGATGTTTGTTGATGAGTTGATTCCTGATGTCAAGAAAGAGGGGATTGTGATGTTTTTAGATCACATGACTAGTAATCCACTTGCCAAGTTGTATTAATACTGGTTGTTCAGGCACTTGGCTAATGAGAATTATATTGCTCCATCGGATAACAAGTGGCGTAAGGATGGAAATGACTCAGATCAGGAAGCCGAAGAAGCGTTCATGGCTGATTTTAAACTGATGGGTGGTAGCAAACGTTTTATAAAGATCGAGTCTGATTCAGATGCTGAGACTTCTACACCGAAGAAAAAGAAACGAAAATTTGTGAAGAAGTTGTAACTCAAAGTACTCAAGAGGACCTTATGTATTCAGCCACATTAAAGAAAGATGATGAGGAAACTGAATCTGATTCTGAATCAAGGTGTTTGGCTTTAGGTAATCCACGAGCACAGTTTGAAAAGAAAACATCTAAGAAAAGAAAATCAACAGATGATGCTAACGAGGCCTATGTACCAGAGGTGGTAGTTGAAAAGCCAGTCAAAAAGAAGGCTGGTAGGTTGAAACAAAAGTCTAAGTGTGCAAAATCACCAGTGTTACAACTTGTTGATGAACCGGATGATGTAGATTAACCTAAGTTTGTGGTTACACCAATCAACCCAGAGTTTGTTGTCGAAGAACCAATTGTTTAATTGGGAAGAGATGATAATGTTTTAAAGACTCCAGTGGTTCAAGCTTCATCGACACAACAAGCTCCACAGCAAGCTTCACCTAAGAAAACTACATCTAAAGCTGCTGATTTTGGAAGCTTTCCATCAATAGACGAAGGTTGTTTTGGTGATTTTCCTATTTTCAAAGAGTTTGATGCACTTAAAAGTATTGTTATTGAACGAGGGGTAAATATTGATAGTCTTGTAGTTGAAAATGAATGATTGAGAAAGGAGAATGCAAATCAGAGGAAACAACTGAAGATTGATATAACGCTTAATATACATAAATCCCGTGTACATTTATATAATATTTTATTAAGTTTATGTTCGGTTTTTATTAGATTTGTATATACTAACACATTTGAATAATGTAGGTCACATGACTTGTCCGCGGTTAAAAAGGGCGAAAAACAAGCTTAAATGAGTTAAACCGGCGAACCGAAGCATCAGAATTGAATCGGACCGAATCAGGAAACGAACCGGACCGCATAGAATTAAACCGGACCAGACCGATCAACTTCCACCCACTAGCCCGCGGCGCCACGTGACCAGGAGGGCAAATTTCCCGCGGGGCGCCCCGGGCACCCAAATTTCCGAATTTTCTTCGTTTTTATCAGTTTTGGGCCCAGGAAAACTATAAAAACACCGCTAAACTTAACCCTAAGCATAACCTGAATACCCTAGCCGTTTGGGACGAAATTTGGAGCTCAAGAGGAGATAATTTGGAGGGTTTCAAGGCAAGTAATCATACAATGGCGTGCTTATCAATAAAAAACGAAGACCACGGGTTTTATCGCCTTTAATCTTTCGTTTCTTTTGTTTTTCACCATGAATTCCTTTATCATTGTTTAGTTTGATTTTATTATGCTAGGCTAAACATTATAGACTATTTAGGCTTATGATGAAACTATATTGACGTTGTGATTTGATTTGGGATTTATTTATCGTTATGGTTTTATGATTTAGTAAAAGGTTTAATTACATTAAATTGATGCATATGGATATTAAGGATTGTTTGATTGATTGTTATTATTCCATAGTTGCCTTGATTATTGTTTGTCATTATGATAGGTTGCTATTAGGTCAATTACTTTGTGTTCTTGATTATTTTATGATTGATTTGCAATAAGATCATAGGAATAATAATTATTAATTAATTAAACCTAAGTGTGCTGCTAACCTAAAACCTGTAAAGTGCTAGGTTATTGATAGATCTTTATTATTTAATCTTGCTAGATTTAGTTCTTCGTAAGGAGTCCGTCTAGGCTTGATTATTTATTATTTTCTATTGAATCAATTAAATATATTAAATTTCCTTTGATTTCCTCGCTATAAGGTAGAATTTCGTATAACGAAACTAAGTCATAATTAATTAGGTGACCGTAAGGAAACTTGATTTTTAATACTGGCGTGCGCTAAAAATTATTAGAAACCCATAGGTGTCTATTGAGAATGGTCAAGGGTCCAGTTCGTGTTTTCTTTTAATTGTCTATTTTACGATCCCAGTCCATAACTAAATATTTTCCCGATTATTTAACAACTGAAATTTAGGGGATTCTAGCCTAGGTAGTTTTCTCATCATCATCTAATTTAATCAAACTTGTGTTTTCGTTTATTTTACTTGTTTTTCTTAATTAGTTTTAATTTAGTATTTCAAACCAAAACCCCCTTTAAACAAACAAATAGTCGTGTCAGTATTAGTTGAGTCTAATTAGCTAGTTACGTAATTTAAAGAGTCTTGTGGGTTCGTAATTTAAGTTTAGTTTGTTTTATTTATTCTTAGTTTTATTTCAGTATTTTCATAGAGTCTACTCAGTTGGTCTTGTGTGTTTTTCAGGTTTACGCCACATCTTCGTTCACAAGGACCACTTCCGTTAAAGTATGAGGTCAGTTCATCATCACTGATCACCATAGATTCTCCACCGAAGTCATTACCACACAGTTTAGTGCCGTGTAGTGCCAGAACCATTCCTAATATTCAAATGGCTGACAACCTAACCATTTACCAACAAGCGTTCGAGGGTTTCACCGGAGACCACTCGCCCATCATCACCCCCGAAATCGATAACCTTAACTCATGGCAAATCCATTCTTATGTCATGGCCAATCTAACCCAGCATATTCTTTTCCATGGCCGTGAAGATGAAGACGCAACAACGCACATCAACCGTCTTACTCGTGTGCTCAAAGCGTTCAACTTACAAGGTGCTAATGAAGATGCGATTTTCCTTCACTTGTTCCCGTTTTCACTCATGGGTCATGCCGCCACTTGGCTCGATTCGCAACCTGCTAGAGCATTCACTACTTGGGAGGCGTTTCGTACTGCATATATCAAGAAATACTTCCCGCCTGCCAAAGCATCTCGTCTTCGTGATTAAATTCACTCTTTCCACATGGAGCCGGATGAGCCATACTATCAAGCTTGGGAGCATTTCAGAGCTTATTGTCCCGTTGTCCACAGCATGGTCTTACTCCTTGGAGTCTTGTTTAGAAGTTTTACAATGGGTTGACATATTAGACTCAAGCTCGATTTAATGGATAAGAAAATTGTGGTTGAGTGCAACGAATTGTTTGAGAGTTTTGCCCAATCCAAGTTTGCTAAAAAGTCACGTAAGGGGAATTCAAATCCCGTCACTAGTACACCCTCATCCGTCCGAGCTGTGCACCAGGTAAATCTAGATAATAGTGTGGCTGCTTCCTTAGAGAGTATAGCCCATGAGATGAAAGAACTTAAGGCTAAGGTAGATAAGTGTGAGTTATGTAGAGGGGGGCATGGGACTCTAGAGTGTCTGTTGATGAGTTAGGAGTAGGTAGAGTTCATAGCAGGGCAGAATAGGGTTCCTAATGCTTTTATAGGAAATAATAATTCAAACTGGAGCAATTATAAAAGTAATAATTATAACTCTAATTGGCATTCCTCTGGTGCACCCCCTGGTTTCCAATCAAATTCAAATCCTAACCGGGGGCAGGATCAGTCGGTTAGTGGGGAGCAAAGTAGTCAAGGTGGGAGTAATGGGCAGGACTTGAGTGGTGGTTTTGGTAGGCTAGAAGAGATGATGATGCAAATACTTGTTAGAGATCAGGAAACTCAGAAGAAAATTACCGATCATGAATTGCTAATTAGGAATCACCAGTTCGCACTCTTAGATCTTCAAAGAACCATAGGTGATGTAGCCTGACGTTTATATGAGAGACTCCCAGGTCAGTTTTCGGGTTCCACTCAGCAAAATCCGGTTGCTCAGTTAAATGCCATCTCCACTCGTAGTGGTACGGTTTTAGGTCCGGAGAGAGATGTTGAGGTAGAGGAGAGAGATGAGTTGATAGATGAAGAGATAGTGATGGAGACTCCTGTGAAGGTGCAACCTAGGCTAGACCCAGCAAGTACTGCACCAACCAGGGAGCCCATAGTTAGAAGAAGTGAGGAGAAGACACCGAGAGAGGTTAAGCTGTCACCGCTTATAGATCATGCTCGTGTCCCATATCCAGTCCGTCTTAAGAATCAGAAATTTACTAGAGAATATGGAACTTCTTAGATATGTTTAGGCAGCTTAGGATTAACCTTCCGTTTATCGAGGCCCTCCAGCGTATGCCGAAATATGCCAAGTTTTTGAAGGATCTTCTTAAACAAAAGGAAAGTCTGGAGGATCTTTCAACCGTTCCAGTAAACGGAGAGTGTTTTGCGGTAGTGCTCACTAAGGTTCTGAAAAAGTTACCCGATCCCGGTGTTTTCACTGTTCCATGTTTGTTCGGTAGGGATACCTCGTGCCAAGATGTGACATTTGAGCCAAAACAAAGTACACCTCAGTACGTAATTACCGATTAAGCAAATAAACGCCTTTTACGTAACAAACGAACGATCAACCGAACGGGTTGGGTTATGACCCAGATATCTTGGGGGGCCATTTATAACTGATATATGATCTATACAAGCTAAAATATTAGAAATATGGTCTTAGTTTGATAGCAAACAAGTTAAACGAAAACATGCTCGTTTAACCGCCCGCTATAGATTTAAACGCGAAAGATAGTTACAAACCAAGCATTGTATCACCCGTTAAGCCGAAAAATACTTACCAAACACTTATTTGAAATGTTTTAAGCGATCTTTGAAAATATTTTTGAATTTTACAAACATATAGTATGTTTTTATAATTTTACACAAAACTAGCCGAAAAACACTTGTTTTCGCGCTGTTTAACGCACCCGATAAGTTTTTTCACGCCAAAAATCGAACCCGAACTAAATTTGGACCGGGCTTTTCGTGTTTGGGCTTGAGAAATCAGAAACTTGGGCCAAAATGGGCCCAAAGTGGGCCCATGATGGTCCGATCGCAGCAGCAGCCCCCCCCCCTTTTTTTTCTTTCACATTTAAACTAGATACAAGATATTTTCAACATTATTTCTTGAAAATTCTAGACATAAACTTCTTCTCCAGCCAAAAACTCAAGAAACCCTAAGGTAAACAACTTAAATAAGCTACTTTTACACTTGTTTAAACTTGTTTAATACCATAAAAACATGTCTTGGTTACTAAAAATCATTCCTAACCGTGTAAAAATCCTAAAAATGGTCCATAAACATGTTTTGATCATACACATGGTAAGGAACCTGTTTTGATAGTTTTTTTTGGCCATAAACACGGATTAAAGGGTTGAAACGACGTTTTTACGGTTCAAAAGTTCGTTTTTGTACACTAGCCGAAACCCTAACTTAAGGGCTGTTATGTTGATGAAATATTGCTTGTTTTGTGATATAGGACTTGTACCTAGCTTTCTTAGAAGCACAAGAACCTGAAAACTTGATTAAAAGGTCGGAAACGAGCCAAACCCGCTAAGGTAATGCCGAAACACTCGCTTACGGGCTATTTAGGTTATGGTTCTGATGTGCATATTTTTAGGACTTGAAATTTTTCAGGAACATCAGGGACCACGTCAATGAGTCCCTGTTTAAATTTGGCGATTTTTCGACCATTCGAGAATATTTGGCGAATTTATTACCGAATTGGGACGTTTATTTGGGAAACATAGCTAAAATACTTCAAATATTATGAAATTTTTCTGGGAACTCAGAATTGATGTATTTTAATCACATATGAATTTTTGGATCATTTGGAGAAGTTTAAAGGTGTTTTATTTATTTGCGTTCGTGTGAATTTTTACAGCCGAATTTGGGACGAAAAGAATATCGCACGGGCTTTTTACATTCTGGAATTGATACAGGTTGTTTTAGGAGATGATTAGAGTATTCAGAAATTTTTGTGGAATTTTTGGAAATAGTTTGGGGTAAACGGACGATTTTTCAAACGAAATATAGCTGATAAAATGAATTTTTATAAATTAATAAATCAGTAAATAAATTCCAGAGATATTTTTATAAAAATCTACATATTTAAGTGATAAGTGGTTAAATTTTCATAATTTAGTGATTAACGGTTAATTAATTATGCTAATTTAAATATTAAACAAATTCAGTTTTTATAACAACCGGCAAGTTCGCGACTAGTGAACTTGCGGGAAAATCAAAACACCAAGAGTGATCAAAAATCATATGTTTGGACTAATTAAGTGAAAATGAACTTTTCTATGAGAAACCTGGACAATCCGGGTGGATTGGCGCGTTTCTTCTCAAATCAAACTGAATAAACGGAAACGGGCCCCGTGGCTAATCCGGGACCCCAGTATGTGATCTTTCTTTATAACTTAATCATTTTAGTAACCAATACATTTACCCAAGCTTATTTTCCCATAACTGCTTTCTGAACGCGTAAACGAGCAACTTGGCCCAGCTGGGAAAACGGGAGTCTGAGCCAAGTTCGGTTTTAAGTATTAGACATTTAACAACATCACAACCTAAGCCTATTGCCACTTTCTGGGCGTTCCAGCTACACCCAGATTAGTTATACAGCCTTGTTTAGTATTGAGATTATAATAATATTAAAATATTAATATTATTATAATATTGATTATAGGAACTACTGATAGCGGACCGAACAAACCACGAGCTGATACAGTACTGAGTATCTACTAAACTGTGAGTTTCATGACCCCACTTTTAAACTGTTTTACGAACTTTTGAGGTGAAAAGCATGTTTGCTTATATCTATGTACTTATCTGAAACATGTGATGATGTGAATTATCTAAGTGCTAACACACAAAAGTCCCCACGATCACAGTGATTAACTTCGAGCCGGTGGCTTGTGAATAGTACTATTGGTTTGACAAACCCAAACGGAGCCGGCACGGTTTGCCGAGATACCAAAACCGTTTGCACATGACCATAATTTTTACGAACCAGCTATGTAGTGTTAGACATAGCTACCGGGGCATGTTGTGGGCGGAAAGGGGCCACAGTGGTTGATTGAGCGTGGGAAATGGAGGCACGCAGCACGAACAGTCCAGACTTCACTGTAGCTTAGCATAATTACATCACATACATACATACTTATCTCATGATTACAAGTGCTGACTTGTGAATACTCATTACTGTTTTCTTGAAACTCGTGAAACTCACCAACTCTAGTAGTTGACCCGTTTTAAACTGCTTTTCAGGTGTACCTAAATCGGAGTAATTTGATTATCTGTTACTTACCTGAAGTGTGTGGTTGATGCTATGTGAATAGAGGCAAGGATGGTAGTAGTAAGAATGTATAGTTAATGAACTAGTTTTGTTTATATCACCTAGACTGGAAAACAACGATAGAACAAAGAAATGTAATATATTGTAAATTAGTTTGTAATGTTTCTTTATAAACAATGTGTTGATATCAGAGGTGTCTGTTACATTCCCATTTTACGCTTCCGCATTGTGCTAGTTGGGGTGTGACACAAGAATTGGCCAATCTAGGAGCTAGCATAAACCTAATTCCATATTCGTTGCATGAGAAGCTAGGCCTAGGAGAACTTACACCCACCCGTATGTCATTGTCTTTAGCCGACCGTTCGGTGAAGTACCCTAGGGGGATCATAGAAAACTTGCTCGTTAAAATAGATAATTTAGTTTTCCCCGTAGATTTTGTGGTTCTAGATATGGAGGCCGATGAGAGAGTTTCTATTATTTTAGGTTGTCCATTCTTGCGTACTTCTAGGGCACTCGATGTATTTGAAGTTAAGATCACCCTTAGAGCCGGCGAAGATAGTGTCACTTATGTTGCTAAATCCATGAGACACCCGAGTGGTCAAGACGGTCTCATTGATCCATGTCATCCCGTTTATTCGATTAAGTCTTTTATTCCGAGCATGGATCCACGTCTTGATCACCCCCGTTCCGTCGAAGTTTGAATGGAAGATGAGAGAGAGGTCGCGAGTTCTTGAGAGTTGATGGAGTTTGATAGGGAGAGAGGGGGTGGAAAGCGAGAGTTTGGAGAAGTTGGAGATAAGCGAAATAAGATTGGTGAGTGGTCGTATCGTGATGCAGTATCTTGGAGGGCCATGGAGTTTTACCGAGGTGGAGGAATCTCCACTTGGACAGCTGAGTAGATCACATAGGAGAGTGTCTTGAGTGAAAACTCAAGTGTAGAGTTTGTATTTTTGCCCCATTTTTATTTTTGAGTCTTGTCAAGTCACTAACGTAGATTTTTGTAGTTTTTTTTTAAGATTTGTAGGAATGAGTGAGCTTGAAAAATGACCCCCATGAAGTATAATGCAAAATTCAAGTGTGTAGATGGAGCAGCTGAACTGCATACTTTTTATTATTTGCTGCTATTTATTCAGTTTTTATATATTGGGTGGGTTGGATGGTCTGGTGAGATACTTTGAATGTTTAACATCTATCAAATTGATAAGATATATTTAGATATTGTTTGATGTGTGTACTGCTTTCGTTCGTGTGTGAGAGAAGGAGATACCGTTTGCTGAGTACGTTCGGAATTGGAGGGCAGTCATGGAAGAAGACTTTGGCATCATATTTCATGCACATATTACCAGCTAAGTCTTTTCCATTATCTATATTGCTTGTTTATTTTTATTTTTAGTTTTTAGGTTTTAGTTTTTTTGTATTCCGTTTTTATTTTTAATTTTCATCCTTATCGATAGGATACTTGAGTTGTAGTTAAATTTTATGAACTAAAATAAAAAATTTGAAAAATGTCATTTTGAATTTGTTTTTCAAACTACTAATAATAAGATATAATTAAAGAACATGCACTTAACTTGGGATGTGTCGGTAGGCTCAGCCTTGAGAATGAAAGGGCAGTTTGATAGTTGGTTTTAAACGATAAAATATTATTTTTAATGGGATACATGTCAAGTCTGTATAAAGTATGAGATGAAAGGTTGGGCCTTACTCAAGCCTCACTTTTAGTTTGATTGTAGAACATTACAAATTTTAAAGAAATCTGAATACGTTATCATACGATGCTTGGGTAGGTTTAACGTTAGAGTATGTCGTGTAGCCTGTGATATAAACTTAAAACTCGCACTTCTAGTTTTAGTGATTAACACTTCATATGTGTATGGTATTATAGATTTAAATCATGTATTGATGGGATGCTCCGGGGTACGGAGACCATGGGTCTGTATGCGGTTTATCATATGGTATTCGTATTTCCTAAGTGGATTTATGGATATTAAAAAGCCTAATAAGAGCAAACCCGCAGTTTATCTGCCAAATTATAAGTCATTAAACATGATCACAGAGTGCTTTAAAAGTACAAATTCACTACTGACTTGATCATACACGTTGTTTGTCATATGAGGTCTCCGTGCTCGCGTCTCATTACCATTAAGAAACGGACCACACGGGACACGTCATATGTAAGCTCTACATATGAATTCATGCATACTCACCTATGGAGATGGACTTTGGGTTGTTGCTTAATAACGGGGGTATGTCATGTAGTGGAGAACACTAGCTAGTTGGTCGAATAATTGAACCTTAATCATATCTAATGGCTGCTTGGTAGACTTTGATGCTTAAACTTAGGTGGATAAACAATATCCTTGATCGTCTTAGCTATTCATGAAAAATGTGCAACAAAGTTTTAATCTGCTATTTATGAGGTTTAAGTCAAGTCGCGGTGGTTTGATCCGGTAAGATCTAAAATAAAACAGGTCTTGACTATGGGTTCCACTAGATTAAATAAATAATAATAGTTGGATCTTACTTGTCCCGGTAAAGACAAAGGCATGGGTTTAAATGGATAGCAATATTGGCAATCGCAGTTTTTGTGTTTATCTGAGCTTTAATATAACCTAATATGTTTTTAAGATCCTATTTCTCTGATTCAGATCCCATTGCAACTAAACTTTTTCAGGGAAGAAAAAGAGATAAGTGTGGGGATATTTGATATAACGCTTAATATATATAAATCCCGTGTACATTTTATATAATATTTTATTAAGTTTATGTTCAGTTTTTATTAGGATTTGTATATTACTAACACATTTAAATAATGTGGGTCCTGGGACTTGTTAGTGGTTGAAAAGGGCGAAAAACAAGCATAAATGAGCTAAAACGGCGAACCGGAGCATCAAAATTGAACCGGACCGCATCAGGAAACGAACTGGACCGATTAGGAAACGAGCCGTACCGCATCGGAATTGAACCGGACCAGAACAGTCAAATTCCACCCCATAGCTCGCGGTGCCGCGCGACCAGGAGGGCAAATGCCGCCGCGGGGCGCCCCGGGCACCTAGATTTCTGAATTTTCTTCGTTTTTTATCAGTTTTGGGCCCAGGAAAACTATATAAACACAGCTAAACTTAACCCTAAGCATAACCTGAATACCCTAGTCGTTTGGGACGAAATTTGGAGCTCAAGAGGAGATAATTTGGAGGGTTTGAAGGCAAGGAATCATATGGTGGCGTGCTTATCAATCAAGAACGAAGACCACAGGTTTTATCGCCTTTAATCTTTCGTTTCTTTTCCTTTTCACCATGAATTCCTTTATCATTATTTAGTTTGATTTTTTATTATGCTAGGCTAAACATTATAGACTACCTAGGCTTATGATGAACCGATTTTGACGTTGTGATTTGATTTGGGATTTATTTATCGTTATGGTTTTATGATTTAGTAAAAGGTTTAATTATATTAAATTGATGCATATGGATATTTAGGATTGTTTGATTGATTGTTATTGTTCCATAGTTGCCTTGATTATTGTTTGTCATTATGATAGGTTGCTATTAGGTCAATTACTTTGTGTTCTTGATTATTTTATGATTGATTTGCAATAAGATCATAGAAATAATAATTATTAATTAATTAAACCTAAGTGTGCTGCTAACCTAAAATCTGTAAAGTGCTAGGTTATTGATAGATCTTTATTATTTAATCTTGCTAGATTTAGTTCTTCGTAAGGAGTCCGTCTAGGTTTGATTATTTATTATTGTCTATTGAATCAATTAAATATATTAAATTGCCTTTGATTTCCGCGCTGTAAGGTAGGATTTCGGATAACAGAACTAAGTCATAATTAATTAGGTGATCGTAAGGAAACTTGATTTTTAATACTGGTGTGCGTAAAAAATTATTAGAAACCCATAGGTATCTCTTGAGAAGGGTCAGGGGTCCAGTTCGGGTTTTCTTTTAGTTGTCTATTTTACGATCCCAGTCCATAACTAAATATTTTCCCGATTATTTAACAACTGAAATTTAGGGGATTCTAGCCTAGGTAGTTTTCTCATCATCATCTAATTTAATCAAACTTGTGTTTTCGTTTATTTACTTGTTTTTCTTAATTAGTTTTAATTTAGTATTTCAAACCAAAACCCCATTTAAAAAAACAAATAGTCGTGTCAGTATTAGTTGAGTCTAATTAGCTAGTTATGTAATTTAAAGAGTCTTGTGGGTTCGATATCCGGACTTACTTAACAATACTAGATTCAATCGGTTCACTTGCCGGTTAGTAGTTCAGTTAAGTTTAAGAGTCTAGAATTTCTTACTTAGTGTCTAGATTAGCGTTTATTTAGTTAATAAATCAATAACTACTTTTAGCACATCAAAGATTGAGAGTTGAGAAGGAAACAACAGGCACATTTCCTTAATCTTCATATGAAGTATTTTATTCTGATAGAAGAGAAGTTGGGGATAAATTTGAAGATTGAAGTTGCGAAAGCAAATGTTAATGATCAATTATTTACGAAGATCTATGGTGGAGAATCTTCTGTTGAGGAAGTTGAATTTAAAATGCAGTATGATCAAGATCGAGTGGATGCAAAGGGGAAAAGCAAAGTAGATGAACCAGTGATACATGTTGTGCAACCTGTAATTCAAGAAGTAGGAACATCTTCTACTGTTGAAATTGCTGAAGCTGTTGAACCAGAGGTTGTAATACCTGTTGAAAAAGTTGTAGAACCTGTGATTGTTCAAGAACCAGTAATTGAGGAGGTTGATCAAGATCAAGATGAGAATGATGAAGAAAAAGTCGATTTTGGTGATTCTCCGACTCATGATGATGATAATCCTAATGATCCAAGTTCTGATGGAGGAGTTGGTATACTAATTGGTTCAGGTTCATAAGTTAATGTTGAATCTCTAGTTGAACCATCTGATACGGTTGAACAAAGTCAGGAGGAGACGACTACTGGTGGAAATGTGGAAGATCTTGAGGTATTAGATGTTGAGCCCTTATCTTTTAAACCTCCTGCAAGGTTTTCAATTACTGGTGATGAATTGGAGGAAGGAGAAATTGAGATGACAAAGGAAAATATTGGAAGTTACAGAAGAAGAATTTTTGTTTGATTTTGAACAAGATTTGGATAAAGTTGAAAGTGTTGATGTTATGCTCGTAAATGAACATATACTGGATGAAGAATTGGAAAAAGAACTGGTGGCTTACGTTAATGGAAATCAAGAATTTCCTGAGTTCGATGAGGACTTTGATGAAGAAATTGAGATGATCAGCTAGGAATTTGATAGCCAAGGAAACCCGATACCTGTTGATAAAGGTAAAGCAGTTGATGATGAAGAAGTGACTAGTCAAGAACACATTGACTGGTTTGAGCGACAGAAGGTGGAACCGAAGCGTATATACTTTAAGTCTGTTAAGTATTATAAGAAGGAGAAGGATTTGAAGCTTGGGAAGGTTGTGAGTATCGCTTATCTGTCTAAAATCTGAAAGATTGCTGTTCGGATAACTTTCAGAGTACAATATTTTAATTGTTTATGTGAACTGATGTCGTTGCCGTGGATGAACGTGGTAGACATTGTAGACATAGAGCTATTATATTGTCCGAAGAAAGGCCCGGTTAAAGAGATCTAGGAGTTCATAAAGAGGCAATCAAAGTGTAATTTCAGAAACTAGACTCCTCAGAAACCGTTCTTGCAAGTATTACAAGTGAAAAAGGATCCCGAAACCGAAGACTTTGTCAAGACATGCAGATATAAAAAGTCTAAAACGTTGAAGATTTTACTTGTGTATCCCATGGAGCAATACTTTCACGTCTACTTTCGGTGGTGGTATTATGATGTTAATCGAGGTGAGGTGGTTATTGTATTGAATAGGAATGGTGTATGGGATGTGATCGATGTGATGGATCCTATGTGGTTAATAAATTGCTCAGAGAAGGACATTGATGTTTTATTTGAACACAATTTCCAGATTATGAGCGAAAAGGATGTTGATTCTGCTTTACAGTATCACAGGGTAATCAAGGTTTGTCATACCTACAAGATACACTCTGGACAGGTTTGGAAGAGCAAGTGGAGAAAATTGGTTGAATAAAAAGAACAGAAGGAGAAAGAAAATGAAAGAGCTATAAAGGAGAATATGGAAAGAGCTTCATGGTCTAAATATCAGTACAAAGGAACTGGTATATCGATTCCTACAAATCAAGAGCCGTCAAAGAAAAGATCATAGGAAGATATGATTTGGCATGAAAGACTGAAGATTAAAAGATCGAAGACCTAGCATCATCTAAGGGGGAGTTTGTAGAGTAATAAACGTCTATTGCTAGGGTCTTATTGTGTTTTATATGTACTTAAATGTCAATTTGTATATAGTGTTAGATGTTAGAACATAAGTCATCACCTAGTCCGCATAAGTTATGCGCCATATAAGGTTACGCGCCCTAGGTGAAGAACTTAAAAGTCTATAAATACTAAGACTTATGTGTGAACAGTAGACTTTTGAGAGTTGTCAGATTCTAGATAGAGAAACTAGAGAGAGAGTGTGCTCAATATTGTCATTCCTTTGTATTGATTGATTGAAGTTAATGAAGATGATGTTAATATTTATTTTGTGTTTCCATCTTTGTTGATTTTCGCGCTTCAAAGTTAGAGCTAATAACATTGCGATCCTACTACAAGCTTACGTCAGTGTCAAGTCTTTTCAATATCAAACCCTCCAAGGCCAAATGTTTCAAGTCAACCGCAACTAAGAATGCAAGTTATCCGAATACCCTTATCGATCTCAACTTTTCCTTTTTATTTTCCTTTCTGTTTAAACGACTTGTGACGATTTCTTAGCTATTCATTTTTTAAGTTCTTATACTTCACTCAGATTCTCAAGATTATTTATCTCAAGTTTAATATTCTATCATTATCTTATGCACCTATTCTCACCGCTCGCACATTTTATTTTGTTTAACTATGTAAACACCCTTTATTATTTTATAACCATCCTCCTTATTCTCCAATTCATGCCCAAATTTATTACTCAATCTAGCGGCCTATGACCGGTTACCTCGAGCATTTACTGTTTATTAAAACCAAGGGCTATGGACTTGTTTATGTTCATAGCTAACTAATTGGAGTCGTATGTATAAATTTTTTAAATTGTATTAAGTCATAATGTTTCTCATCTATCCAAACTCAATTCGTCTAATATTTCATGTATTCTTGTTCGAATTTACATTCTTGACCCCCAAGGATTTCATTATGTATTCTTAACCTTTCACATGTTTATTTTTGTTTCAATATTTTTGTAACAACGACCTTTTACTTTGAATTTGAAAGTTCGCTTGTATTTTTGTTGATAATGTTTATGTATTCATGACAATATGTTGGCTTTATACTTATTTACTAAGTTCACTAAAGTCCATCGCTTAGTTATTTTTCCACAAAAGATATATTTTTAATAATTGATAACTATTAAGTTCACTATTGTTTTTATAACCGAAACAATGCGACGAATTATGTGGAACATCTGACGATAAATGTAATTATGGGTCGACATGTAATTATTCAAGTCCTCGGATGAGAATCATAAATACGTACGATTACGTTTCATAACTTAGAACCGAGGGTGTTTTGGACAACGGTGCAAATGTGGTATGATAAGGGCGTGGTGGATACGCCGCTGGTACATCCTATATATAAGTGTCCTTTCCATACTTTCGTTTGTAGCTTTTTTCGGGTCACGCAAAATTCTATGTTATGTTAAAATTTATTAAAAAACTATTAAAAGTTTCTTTTAACAACTTTTGTCATAGTTTCCTTAAATTTGGGACGAAATTCCCAAAAGTATGAAGTGCTGTAACATTTGTTATTTTCTAAATCTGAAACCCAACCCATTTAAAACTTTAGGTCTCATTTTTTTTTTATGTTCTATGCTAAGAATTCTTAATTTGTGATTTAACCAAGTTATAAACTCTAGTTCATGTATTTTTGGTGTCATAAATTGCATTTAAACAAGTCCAGGGGCTAAAGTGACATTTTTCAAACTTTTCGTAAAAACTTCCTAGTAGAGCATCGCGGTGGACTTTTGAAATGTCCATCGCGATACGTTTCCAACCTGCAGGCCAGCCAAAATCGTTTATTTTCGTTTTTTGTCGGTTTCACTTATTTTTGTAACCCGATTGCGTGTATCTTCAATTTTAGAACAATTGGAATATGCATTAGCATCATGTCAAAGCATATTCTCTTCATTACTTGTAGTAAGGAATAAGAATTAAGTTATTTTCGTTAATAATAGATATTTTGATCATTTTAGTTAATGGGCAATTAAATCACCGTTTATGACTATTGTTTCCCCTCCAAGCTCAATTGACCCTTTATAAACGACCCTAAATACTGATAATTGTTAATTCTCTATTATTTCCCATTTTGGTTGTTAATTACCCAAGTTATTGAAGTTTGACTCTTAGAAGTGAAAGTCTTGCATTTCTTGTTTATGCCAATTCCATTAGGAATTCGGGCAAGTGTAAAGCATAAAAGTTGTTTGTTTTCACATTTTAAACAAAAAGCCCTCAATCAATTTCATCGATCGAGTCGGTTTAAAGGTTCAGTTTCGTTTTAACCCGTTTAGGGTTTTTAAATATTAAAATTGGGAATTTTCAATTGCTATAGTTCTAATCAAAATCAGCTTTCGCTCCAGAAGAGTTTTAGCTTTGTTTTTATGTTTTAAATGTGATGGACCAAAACCCGGACCCAGGTTCACTGTTCAGATTCTGGCTTGCATCAGCTTGTTTAAATCTTGTTTATCATAACTTGATAACCGTATTTAGTTTTTATGTGATTCAAGATGCTAATTGCCTGATTTTAATTATGTTATCATTTGTAAAATTTTTAGGATTATTTTCCTGAGTTAGGTCAGCTCGCTTATTTTTCTTGTTTAACAAATCAGCTCGCTTATAACTCGAAGGTGAGTAATCGCACTCCCCTTTTTACATATTTTGTTTTAAGGACTTTATGCATACACAAACTCAAGTTATATTTATTTACCCAAGTATATTATCAAAAACAGTTCCACTATTTGCGTAGTTGTGATATTGCTCGATTAATTGCTGGTTGTTATATGACAGCGTGTTTATAGTTTTTGTGGTTGGTTGGTATCTCATCCTCATCCTCATTGTATGATCATACGCCGTTGGAGTAACTCGATACATATGTGGTTTGAGTGAAAAGACAATTTTATTTTATGTTATGCTAGTTGATGTAATGCACATTATCGCAAGGAATTGTCATTTTTATTTATTGTGCATATCTCAAATCGTGATTACTTGCTCAACTTTATGTTGACAAAATATATCTATTTTTACGCATATCGCGAGTAGCTATTTGGAATGATGTAGGTTCCCTGGATGGATCAACACGAGATATCTCGATCTACGTAGGTGCGGAATCCCTGCGTAGGTCGTTACGAGCGTAGAAGACACGAATAGATCAAACACGATACGATAAACAAACACGTTATATTATAACCAAAACACGTGATACAATATCACTATTACAGACACGAACTCTCGTCCTCACGTTACAGCTCTCGTAACTTCGATAATGATCACACAAACAACTCTTTACAAGCTAAGCCGTAACCTATATAAATACACGACAACTTCGCCTGGCATGTTCAGGCGAAGTTGTCCATAACTTCGCTTGACTAACAAGTTCGCCTAAACAGCGAACTTGTTAGTAACTTCGCTTAAGACATATAAAACATAATTAATCATTACAGACTCTATTACAGACACTAGACTATGAACTACTGACATTATGCACCAACAAACTCCCCCTTGGCAGTAGCTTCATGTCTTGATCTTCAAGCACGTCTCTTGTAATCTTCAATCTCTTGGTCTTCATGCATGCACTCCTTCTCTCACGCATACCGTGACTACTCGCTGATATTTCCTCGCTTCGTCTTTCCAAGCAGGAATATAAAATATCTTCTTTTCATTTAACACCTGCAGATCAGCTTTCGATAAATTAACAAGATGCATCGGATCATACACTCTTAGCACTTCTTGTTCGTCTTCGTCTTCCATCACGGCTTCAGCAGTCTGGCAATCAACATACCACCATTTAAGATCTTTCAACACATCTTGAGGCATAGTCTTCATTGGAACCTCTTTCATGCATCGAATCAGTTTGTACTTCATTACCATCCATGGCTTGCCATCTGCTCTCATTCCTCTTTCCTTATCTTCCACTAGCTTTCCCTTCTGTGGCTTTAATAACTCAAACTTCTTTTCTTTAATACTTTCTTTCCACACGATCTTCCCAATAACTCTGGCCATGTTGTCGTCGCTTCTATTAATCAACCCCAATCTAGCCAAATCCTTCACCTCACATTCAGGCAATGTATTGAGAGATCTCAACGTCCTCTTAAAGTATTGGATCCCATCATATCTTTTCACCACGAACACTTTTAGCTGTTCATCATATAGCCAACAGATAATTCCTTTCTTTGATTCAGCATAGCCTTTGATATTATAACTTTTCTTGAACATGGTTGGAACAGCAGGCTTCTTAGTTTTGATAAACCAATGAGCATAGCCTTCCTTCCATCTAGGCTGCTCCTCCCATTCTGTATCATCACCTACTGTATCTTGACATACATCTGACTTTTCAACTTCAGGGATCTCGTGTTCAACATTCTCCTCAACTATTTCACCCTCTTCAACATCATCTTCTATCACAATTTCTGCACCAATCTTTTCAATCTCTTCGACTGGTAGAACATCATCTTCACACATAAACTCATCATCTAACATATCATCATCTAATTCCTTCAAGGCATCGATCACATCATCTCCCATGTCCTCGTCATCTACCATCACCACCTCATCACCACCAGAACCGCCAGCTGCACATGCAGACTCCCCCTGAGCTGTGGAAGTCCCAAGAGCTTGAGTAGTTCTTGGCAACTCACCACCTGCACCTTTCGATGCATTGTGATCATCGTCTCTGTCATTCTTCTTCTTTGTCCTGAGCTCGTCGCCTTTACAGCTCGTCTCCCCCTGAGATGCCAAGAACTCCTTCATAGCATCTATAATTTTTCCATGTTCAACCAGGAGGGACGACTGCAGCTGATTCTCTGTTACTAGGCGCTGAATAGCCTGGGTCTGGATAAGATTCACCCTTGATTGTTCTGCCACGACCCGTTCAAGTGCAGCTATTCTTTCCGAGTCTGATAGGGTTGCATCGAAATCGAACCTCATGTGAGATATGTCTTGGGTATACTGAGGAGGGATTTCGAATGAAACCGGGACATCAGAAGCAGGCGTAACCGCAGGTGGTATCATACCTGATAACCCTGCAGTTGCAACGACTGTCGACTCAACAAATTGAGCAACCACCTCTGAAGGAGTAAGAGTTGGAGGTGGTAAAGACACAATCTCCGGAGTCGTCAGCTGGAAAGTAGTGATAGATGGGAGGCCAACAGATGATGATGTAGCCACCACGGGTACATCCGTGGCGCTTGAACTTGTAACCTGTAATGGTGTAGGGACAATTGACATACCTGACAGTGCAGGCGGAGCGAAACGTACTACTCTTGAACTCTCACCGGCTCCCCTACCTGCACCTGTCCTGTCCCTTCTTGAACGTCTGATCAACTTATGAATGTCTTCTTCTTCTGACTCACTGTCGTCATCCGTCCTCTTTCTCTTCCCATACGTTCTTTCTCGAGTTACCATCATACGTCTTGCCTCATCCACTACATCATCAAAATCTGAGTCAGCCACCGTCGTAGCTGCTCTAGTAACATGCACAGTCGAAGCACGTTCAACTGGAACCTGAACGTTCTCCTCTGGATCCACCCGATCCATATCAAAGAATCCTTGATCACCAAATTCTGCGTCAAGGTCCACATTCTCCTCCGGTGACACAACAGGCACAGCAGGTATATGTTGAGGTGCTCCTGCCTGTTGTGGTTGAGGGTCTCTGAACTCGTCCCCATTGGCAGGAACATACTCCGGGTTGATTAAATACCCAAAGAGTGGAGTATGCCTGGGACGGAGCTCAGGTTTGTTCCTCGCGCTTGATGTCCTGCACTGAGCGAAGATACGTTTGTTCACACTCTCCACGTATCTGATCGGGCGGCGCGGAGGTAGATTTGGAGCCACATGGTTCAAGATCATCTGGATGAATCTTGGATACATAATGAACCTCTCACGCGCCACTGCCCGTCTTTGTCTATTGATCTCATAGAAGACCATCTGACTGAAGCTATAATGTTTGTTATAAGTCAGAGCAGTCATCGCCGACTGCATGGTCGCACCCATCCCGTCAGTACCCGCCTTCCTCCCTGACATGCAGACAATCATTACGTGCATGAGGAAGCGCCACTGATCGAGTAGGAAACCCTTCCTTCTTTGTGTATCGCCCAACGGGCCCGAATAGCCCATTCGTAAAAACGCTCCATCTCGGAAAGGAGCCACAAAGTCCGTCGGGTCATCCCTGGTCTCATTCCCGAAACGTAAAGCCGCCCGGATTTGTTCAGAAGAGAACTGAACTTCTTGATTGTTGACGGTTGCTCGCATAACCGGGGGCTCAACGCGGCAATCGTATTCCACCGTCTGCCAAAAATCCTCAATATTGGGTAAGGATATCGGCAGAGTAGTTGTGATCGCGTGGAATATCCGCGAGCGAAGGAGGAAAGTGATGATTTCGCGGTAATCCTCCACACCACTCGCATCTGGGTCTAACGTAATATACATATTATGCCCAGGGAAGAATTGTCTCTAGTTATCTCCCCCGTCATCGCCACCAGCACCTCCAGCACCAGCAACAGCAGCCATATCTGCAACAAACGAACCAAGTTAGATACACGTTAAGGCATAACACAAGTTCGCTTGTTACCATGAGCGAAGTTGTGATAAAAACTGTATAGGCGAAGTTGGGAACAACTTCGATTCATCTTTAAGTTCGTCTAATAACTAATACCTAAAAAGGTCCAGGCGAAGTTAATGATAACTTCGCCTCACCACAACATCGCCTCAGGCGAAGTTAAACCTCAGGCGAAGTTGCCGATAACTTCGCCTAATCCTTAAGTTCGCCTGAATCTGAAACGGCGACTGTTAGGTTTACGAAACGACGTGCAGTTGGTGAATTTAACGATTGTGGACTCCGTAAAACTCGATTTTATGATGGTCTAGACGATCAGGTTGTTCACAACCACGTAAAAACACGTTTGAAAAAAACGGTTAATAATGGCCGACCGACCGAGGTCATGAAACCGGTCTAAACGACCTTTGATAAAACACCAATGACAAAGATTATTAGCTATGACGACACTACGAACCTTGAATCGATAACGGAAACTGAGAAAAAGAACAAAGATGAAATCGAAAGACAAGTTCGCTGGTTAATCGGATAAGTTCGCTGGTTTTGAAATTATAAACTGTTGACCTTAAAAATTCCTTTATATAGTAGCGGAGTTATACAGGCGAAGTTGTGGATAACTTCGCCTAGGGCGAAGTTATTCACAAGTTCGCCGATATATCAAATTTTACAAAATCAACCCCTATAATTTGAACAATTTGCAATTTAGTTTTAAAACTTCCTTAAAGAATTAAATGACACGATCAAGTCCAAGTAACCAGTCATAAAATCATAAACTACCTAAGTACGAAAAACTTTTAAAAATTAAAGTACAAGGGATCAAATTTCAGTCTCGACAGGGACTACTACGTTTTAGAAAAGATCCGAACAGGAATCATACTAACTACGTGACTGTCACATAGATCCGTGTTTAGCTGTATTATAACATAAAGAAACAGGTTGTAAGCAGGCAAATAACTTAAGATGGTTTTCATCGTTTCTGTGATACGAGTTAAGTTCAATTAAGCTCAAAAATTAAGTGGGCAACAACTCAGAGATTATGATGCCTCCTATCTATTCTCAAAGCGTATTTGGCTTTCCCCAAGTCACCCCGAATTGACTTCGACCCGTAGTGTCTGATTAAGTTGTAAGTATTCTTCGATCTTTAGACTCTGCTTCCCGTTCTCTTTCTTACATCATGATTGACATTTTAAGTTAAAGAATGTCTCAATGACTTAAATTTTTTTTTTTTTTTTTTTTTAAAAAAATACAAACACATAGAGAACAACTGCAAGTCCCGAATCTGGATCACTACAGTCTCTTGACACGCTTTCTTCACGGGAATCAGAATACTAACAGGCTCGTGTATGACTGGGTAATCGCTTTTCTGCCTATCATTCGGAAAGATATATATGAAGACATGCAGAACTCTTAAGAAGTTTCCACATAAAATCGAGTAGATTTAGTTAGTATCATTTCTACTTTTACGCACCATAAAAAGCTACCATGACATACAATGACTGTTCTTAAGCCTTTTAAGCCTAATAACTTCACTAGTTAAGCACACAGAATCAGTATATCTATCTTCTTCCAAGGTTGGATCAATTTTCTGTTAAACATAGCAAACGAACTTCTTACGAAGTAGTAGACTTGAAAAATAATTTCATTTCCCTTAAAGAAAAATTTAACTTCTATCGCCCCGACCAAATCAAAGTCTTCAGGTCAACGGCTATCCCGAAGATCCAATGGATCAGCTGGACCGACCACATACTAGTATGTGTCCTTCTAACTAAGTATGATCGACTAATTTTAAGCGAAAGAATGAAAACTCATCATAAACCGCCCCGGTCACTTTCAGTCGTCTGGTTAATGGCTATCCTTATATTCTACAAGTAGAAATGAGGACCAAACATATCCTAAGACATGTCCATCAAACTGAGGTAACCGACATTGTTCTAAGCGATAGTGACGTTTTTTTTTTTTTTTTTAATATGCACAAAAAGCATGGTTACTCGGGATTGATCATTCCATTCAACTCAACAAGGTTTTGAAATCTTGATTTGTCAAACGCTTTAGTATATAAATCAGCGAAATTATCAAGCGTATCCACCTTTTCAAGCACAATCAGTTTCTTCTCAGCACAATCCCGTAAAAAATGATGACGTATGTCAATATGTTTAGTTTTACTGTGCTTCACGGGATTGTTAGTTACTGAGATAGCAGCTGTGTTATCAATGCAAATAGAAGTAAGTGAGAAATTCAGACCATAGTCGCGTAACTGTTGTTGAATCCAAAGAACCTGGGAGCAGCAGTTGGATGCTGCTATGTATTCTGCCTCACATGTTGAAATAGCGACTGATGTCTGCTTCTTGCATTGCCAGAACACTAATCTGCCTCCTAGAAACTGACATCCTCCAGTAGTAGACTTCCGACTCTGATTGCACCCTCCATAATCAGAATCTGTGTAAGCGACTAGCTCCAAGTCTCCTCCTCTCGGGTACCACAACCCCAGCTTCGGCTTGCCCTTGAGATACCGCAGTATCCTCTTCGCACCCTTCAAATGAGATTCTTTTGGGTTTTCCCTGAAAGCGTGCACAAAGACAAACAGCAAACATTATATCAGGCCTAGAAGCAGTTAAGTACATTAAAGAACCTATAATAGCCCGATATTGGGTTGGGTCCACGTCTGCATCGTTGTCTGAATCAGCACCCAATTTGTGATTGACGCAGACTGGAGTATCGAATGGAGTTCTGTCCTCCATCTTGAAGCGTTTGAGCACATCATGGACATACTTGGTCTGATGAATGAACATCCCATCCTTCTTCTGATCAACCTGCAATCCTAAAAAGAAAGTTAGTTCACCCATAGCACTCATTTCAAACCTTTTCTTCATGACGGCCTCAAACTGCTGACACATGGAGACTTTTGATGCAGCAAAGATAATGTCATCCACGTAGACTTGCACCAGCAGGAAGTCGCTTCCTTCTCTCTTGAAGAACAACGTGCTATCTATCTTCCCTCTTTCAAACCCATTTTCAAGCAAGTAATCTGATAAGGTTGAGTACCAGGCACGAGGTGCCTGATGTAGTCCATACAACGCCTTGCTTAGCTTGTACACGTGGTCTGGAAAGTCTGGGTCAGGAAAACCCGGAGGTTGCTCAACATACACAACCTCATCAACTTTCCCATTTAGAAACGCACTTTTCACATCCAACTGAAATACCTTCATCTTCTTATAAGCAGCAAATGCCAAAAACAATCTAATGGCTTCCAATCTTGCCACAGGAGCGAACACTTCATTATAATCAATCCCCTCTTGTTGATTAAAACCTTTAACGACTAGCCTCGCCTTGTTTCTTATAATAATCCCTTTCTCATCTCTCTTGCACTTAAAAACCCATTTTGTGCCTATCGCATGCACATTCTTTGGTTTTTCAACCAAAGTCCAAACTTCCATTTTCTTGAATTGAGCCAGCTCTTCTTGCATGGCCTCGACCCACGAGCTGTCCTTTAGAGCCATTTGGTAATTCTTTGGTTCAATCTGGCTGATAAAGCAGGTGTACAAGCATTCGTTGATTATGTCTGTCTCCTTAATGCTTGTGTAAACACAGGTGTGCTCATTCAAGCTACGTCTTGTTTGTACACCGGAGGACACATCACCAATCACATTCTCCAAAGGGTGATCTTTATGAATTCTCGTGGTCGGAACCGAACCGACAAGCAAATTGTCTTCCAAGTTAGAAGAGAGCTCGTCAATGGTTGTTTCTTGCTGAGAGTGAAACGGATTGAAAAATTCTTCTTCAGGAGAGGCAGCAGGGGTATCGTTAGCATTTGATGAGGAAGGTTGAAATTTATCAAACAGCTGTCTTTGCACTAGATTTTCTTCCTCATCAAGGATCATCTTCGTTGCAATTCTTTCTTCTACTTCTGCACTATCCAAATAAGGTATGTTAAAAGACTTAAAAAGTCTATCATAGTCGAAAAACTCAGCAGGTCCGTTGCTTGGTTTTGGCGGTTTGTAACTTGTGATATCGGTGTTACACACCACCTCAACCTTGCCGGTCGATGTATTAAAGACACGTCTGTTGGGAGTCGCAACAACATAACCGACTAAGATTCCTTCATCGGCTACTTCACCAAATTTAGAATTTGTCTTTAAAATCGAACAAGGGGACCCGAATGGTTCAAGACCACTCAAGTTGGGCTTCCTCCCATGCATAAGCTCATCACACGTTTTATTAAGTCTTTTAACAGTCAAGACTCTATTCAGGATATAACAGGCTGTAGCAACAGCTTCAGCCCAGAACACCACAGGAAGCTTCGAATCAGCCAGCATAGTTCTGGCTCCTTCAATTAACGTTCTATTCTTCCTCTCAGCCACTCCATTCTGTTGCGGAGTATACGGAGCGCTGTACTGGTGCTCAATCCCTTTCTGAAGGCAGAAGATCTCCATTTCAAAATTCTTGAACTCTGTTCCATTGTCACTCCTGATGAACTTAACCCTTTTATCCATAACGTTCTCAACTTTGGTAATCAAATTCTTCACCATCTGAGCCGTTTCATCTTTTGATTTCAGGAAATATACCCACAAATATCGTGAGTAATCATCAGTGATCACCAAGCAATAAGAAGTACCTCCTAGACTTTTTGCATTCATGGGACCAAAGAGATCCATGTGAAGCAATTCTGGAGTACTGACAATAGAATTGACCTTCTTGGTGTGATGGGATTTCTTGTGCTGCTTTCCCTTCTTGCACGCTAGACATTTGTCTTCAAAGTTGAAACTTTTCAAGGGAACGCCCAGCACAAGTCCATTCTTGACAATGTGGTTCATCTTCCGAAGATGAATGTGCCCCATTCTCCTATGCCACAATTCGGACTCCGATTCGCTCGCTTTTGTCATAAGGCATGATTCTACCGTGGCCATTTCAGTCGACCTCATATCCATAATATACGTATTCCTCTCACGTGGAGCCTTCATCACAATCCACTCCTCTGGTATCTGAAAACCAGGTTTCAACACGATCGCCTCATTCTTTGTGAAATGAACTGTGTACTCCTTATCACAGATCTGCGACACGCTCAGCAGATTGTGCTTCAATTCTTCTACAAAGTTTACTTTTTCTAGAGTCATCTTTCCATTAGACACCGTTCCCATTCCTGTAATCTTGCCTCCACTTTCTCCTGCAAAGCTCACTCTCCCTCCTTGAACAGGTTTCAAATCGTGTAACAAGAATTTGTTACCCGTCATGTGCCGGGAACAGCCGCTATCCACAACCCAAAGATTATTGGCAGCCCTGTTCAACTGTTCCTGCACGATTAAAACAAAAGATTAGAATCTAGGGACCCAAGACCAATTGGTCTTGGATCTATACATCCCGAACTTTGGCTTTCCAAAGTTAGTCTCTGTATAATTCCTGTAAGTCCCATTAGTATACCTCCTTGTAGATTGATTGTGAGGCCTTCCAAACCTTTGTGAATTGAAAGAATTATAGCTTGTGGTTTGGTTATTAGCAGTGTAAAACTGAGATTGGTTTCTTTGAAAACCTGAATTAGTCACATTTCTGTATTTTGAATGGTTTTCATTTTTACCAGTATTATTATTACCATTAGACTTATTCTCAGTTTTAGTAGGCCTCACACCTCTGAATCTCTGCTTCAGAGGGCAATCTGCAACTAGGTGCCCTAATTGATTACACCTAAAACAACACCTATGTTCAACCTTTTTATCAACAGGTGTTTTAGATGTCGAGGCATTATTACAGCCCGTTTGTCTCACATATGGTGGGATATACGGGTTTAGCGGAGACCTCTTTTTAGTTGTTTTATCTTTCTCTCCACTATCTGGCAATATTGCCTCCTCTTTTGCCTTACCAGGCTCGGATGACTTATCCGAACTTGATGAGACTGGACTCGGATCAGAAATTTTAACACTTGAAACAGGCGAACTTGTTTCGCCTCTACTAACATCTGGTTCTTTACTAGTTACTTTAATTGGAACTGTCTGAACAACCTCAAAGTAAACAGATTTCTGAACACTAGGATTAAAAGTGTAATTGTGATTATAAGGTGGTGGAACCTCATGATAACCAATTCCTCCCCTCTTAACAGAGGAACCTTAATCACTAACAAGGTGATCAAGAATAGCAGAGGAATTTCTGAACTGCTAAAGTTTTCTATTCAGTTCCACCACTTTCACCTGGTGATCAGCAATCTGTTTTTCTCTTTCAGCTATTAGTTTGGTTTTTTCTTCCAAAACTTCATAGCTTAGATCAATCACTTGATTTTTTTCAGCAAGTTTTGCTTTTAGACTTTTAATATCTTTTTCACAAGCTTTTATTTTAACTTTATAGCTATTTTCTCTTGCTTTTGTAAAATGATGATCTTCTTTTAGAGTTTTAAACTCAGCATCCAAACTAACATACTGATCAGTTATAGTTGCTAATTGCTCAGACAAGTTTTCACATTTAGAACAAGTAGGTTTAGAACATACCTCGGAGAGCTGGTCTTTAATGCCATGAGAGCTTTTTCTTCTCCGGTAACCTTCTCATTTCCTTCAGTTTCAACCTTTGCCAAATTGGCCTGTTCGAAAGTTTCTTCAGAATGCAGGTTCCAGTTGTATTCACCATCTTCTCTATAAATCATAGCACTATAATCTTTACTACCCCCATTATGCTGTGTAGACTTGCCTTGACCACGTTCTACACGCTCATTTCTACACTCCTTAGCAAAGTGGCCGTTTTGCTGACAGTTGTAGCATCTTACCTTCGTCTTGTCAAACCCTGGCCTTCCACAGACAAACTTTCTTCCGGTCTTTTTCATAAACCGTTTCACTCTTCTCATGATCATAGCCATCTGCCATTGCAGATCCATTTCTTCCAGATCATCAGCATCAATCTGGTCATAGTCTTCATCCAACATAGCTGGATCAACAATCTTCCCCTGAATGTAGTTCTCATAGGAAGCAATAAAAGAAGCATAGAGAGCAACCTGCTCTTCAGCAGATTTGACACTCATAGGCATCTTAGAGTAGTTGTTGCTAGGAATACTTGGAGAGCAACTACTCTTGCTTGCTTGCGGTTTAGAAGCACTAGATCCCCCTGCTACAAAGCAAACATCACCATTCGTGTTGACTGACACATGCCCCTCATGTGATGAGTTGGCACCCGACTCTCCCTTCGAGTAGTAGGCAGCTGATTCAGTCTTCGAACCTGAACTAGAGTTGACTTTAGCACCATACATACCTGGATCTTGAACCTGATCCGTAGGTGTCTCCTTTCTAACCATGTTAAGCTCAAAGGTTCGGAGCTTGTTGACTGTCGTTTCCAGATCATATTGGGGAAAGTCTTTGTCTTCCCTCATCAGCACCGTGTACATCTCCCATTTTGGTGGGAGAGCATCAAGAAGCTTCTCAACTATCTCTTCTTCTCGGTAAGAAATTGAATAGTTGCTCAGTTCAGTCATCAGATGATAATATCGGGTGATGATATCATCTAGAGATTCATTCTTCAAATACTTGAAGACTGAGAACTGGGTTTTGAGCAATTTTATCTTCGAAGCACGGATTCCCACATTTTCTTCAAACCGGTTCTCAAGAGCTTCCCAAAGCTCTCTTGCTGTCTTCTACTTTCTAAACGTATGAAGGATCTCTTGTGGAAGAGCCATAGTGATAGCAGCATGAGCCTTGCTCTCGGCCTCATACATCTTTTTCTCTTCATCTTCCATTTTGCTGTACTTCTTGATCTGATCACGACCTTCGTACTCCATAGTTGGTGGAATATAACCATCCTGGATGCATACCCACATTTTCGCATCCTGGTACTTGACATATTGTTCGAACCGATCCTTCCAAGCAACGAAGTCAGTTCCTTTAAGCAACTTTGGGGCCTTAGTAGCTGACCCTGCTTCTACTTCCATCTTAACTAACTCTGAGATGTTAATTGACATCTTTCTCAAAAACTAAGAAACCCGAAAAAATTATTATTATTATTATTATTTTTTGAAAAGTACTGTAGGCGAAGTTACGGATAACTTCGCTTAAGTCTTAACTCCGCTGAAAAACTTCGATGATTCTTAACTTCGCTTGAGGTAAGCGAACTTAGGAGGTAGGCGGAGTTGTAGAGAACTTCGCTTGAGTTAGGCAAACTTGAGAAGGTAGGCGAAGTTGTGGATAACTTCGCTTAACCTTATATCATCGCCGAAACCCTACGAACAGTGACGGCAACTTCGCCTGATGAACACGAAGTTTTTGCAGATCTGGAATCTGGATTTTTCGAGGTTTTTGACGGTGTAATGGGTTGAATACGATGGTAGGAGGTAAGAATGACACAAAAACACAGAAAACACGTCCCGTGAATAGTCGAAACGGGACGATTTCTACACCCGCGTGAATATCCCGAACCACACAATCGAGCAAAAGCTCTGATACCAATTGTAGGTTCCTTGGATGGATCAACACGAGATATCTCGATCTACGTAGGTGCGGAATCCCTGCGTAGGTCGTTACGAGCGTAGAAGACACGAATAGATCAAACATGATACGATAAACAAACACGTTATATTATAACCAAAACACGTGATACAATATCACTATTACAGACACGAACTCTCGTCCTCACGTTACAGCTCTCGTAACTTCGATAATGATCACACAAACAACTCTTTACAAGCTAAGCCGTAACCTATATAAATACACGACAACTTCGTCTGGCATGTTCAGGCGAAGTTGTCCATAACTTCGCTTGACTAACAAGTTCGCCTAAACAGCGAACTTGTTAGTAACTTCGCTTAAGACATATAAAACATAATTAATCATTACAGACTCGATTACAGACACTAGACTATGAACTACTGACATTATGCACCAACAAATGAAGTGAAGTTTTGAAGGCTTAATTTGGACCTTAGGTTTCAATAAAAATAAAAAACAATTTATTTGTTTTTAGTTTGATGTAATGGTTTTAGATTATTTTGATTTGTAAAACTCTTGTGTACGATGATTTGAATGAATAAAGTAGATATTGACACTTATTATTATTTTTAGTGTCTTTAAGCTGTGATACAACTTATGTGCCCCCACCCCCCTCCCGGCATGTTCCGCCATTAGGTTGGGATGTGACATTTTTTGTCTCTCTTTGTAATTTTTTTAACATTTTTATAAACTAAAAAACCTAGTGGGTCTAAAAATACTAGAAATACTTTTAGACATTCGATATCATATTAGTTAAGGGTCTAGAATAGTATAAAGAACACACTATTTCTTTTATGTATTAACATTATTTAAGAGTAGTTTATCATATTTTATATATAATTAGCTTTTATCCCCCGTATAACGATGGTGTTTTACATTATTCGTTTTTAATATTTATATATTTTTTTGGATTTTAATTTTATTTATTGTAAAAAAGTTAATAATATACTTAAGATTTGATGATGAGAGGGTTTCACAAATGAATGACATGTTATAACCTGGTTTAAAAGTTATTTTGGTTTGATGAGAGATATGACCCGCTTATTTTATTTTACCACAAAATTGTTTCTTAATTATAAATAATATCTTTTTTTTAATTAGATATTAATTTTTAGTATATTCCTATTTCATATGATTTTCATATCAAATATTTGGTGAGGCTAATTTTTAATTTAAGTAGATGTTATAAACTGTTTAAGGGCTATATGGTTTTGTGAGACCCATACCCGTGAATTCGGATCAAATGCATGATAAACCTCCATTTACAAATAAAACAATATGATGGCTTGAGAAAATATAGGGAGCAACCAGAGAGCTTTTAACTGTTTTATTTATATATATATTTAAGATTAAGATTTTGTAATTACATATACCAAAATCAATTTTGTAATTAACTTAGTATACCAAAAACAAAATGCATGATTCTTCTAACATTTACCTTTGAAACTTGAAAGTAATGTTAGTATTAAAAAGTTGCCGTGGGGTGATTTTTATTTGGGTCATTTTAATAGCAGCAACAGGTTGCTAGGATAATGAGTTGCTAGGATAATGATTTGTTTATCTGATTATTAGGATTTTTAGTATATCTCAATTTTATAGAATTTTCATATTAAATATTTGGTAAGATTAATTTTTAATTTAGTGAGATGTTATAACCCGTTTAAGGGCTGTCTGGGTTTGGTGAGACCCATACCCGTGAATTCGGGTCAAATCCATAAGAAGCCTCCATTTACAAATAAAACAATCTACTTGAGAGAATGTAGGGAGCAACCATAGAGCTATTAAAGTTTTTGTTTATATATATTTATGATTTGTTTATTACATATATAAATCACAAGTTTACATATGTGTAAAATTTATATAATAACAAATTTATATGTGTAATATATGTGTAAAATTTATATAATAACAAATTTATATGTGTAAAAAATTTATATATGTTTAAAAACTAATTTGCATGATTGTAATCGTAAATATAAGGGGCAATTACATATATCCCCTTCCAAAATTCCTTTATTGTATACTTACTCAACCCTTAAAATCAATTACATATATCTTCTCACTAAAACAAGCATTTTACATATTTACCCATATCATTAAAAATTAACTTATTGTTGACAACTTTACCCTTATCTTATTTACCAAAATACAATTAATTTAAAAAAAAAGTAAATGATTCCAAAATGGCAAACTTCACTGGTTAATATTAGTTACCAGAAACCTAAAGAATTAATTCCAAGTCTCCAGTGTCAGAAGTCTTCTTCTCGTTTCGAAGATTCTCCACGAACAAATCACCGGATTACACCATCACCGGTATTCACCATCGCCATCAAGGTTGTACACGTTTGGCATCATCTTCGTACATCATTGCCAACAGTTCTGGCGAGTCCATATCTGACTTTCTCACTCTCTCTTCGGAGTTGCAGGTTCCGGAAAGTCAAGGTTTTTAGTTGTCACACTCCTCCATCTTCAATCTGCCTAATAGAGAGTTTGATGGTGGTTTAGATCTAGGTTTAAGAACAAAATGATATAATGGGTTGATGGAAAAATGTTTGGCCAGTTGGTTGAGGTGGCGGTGCTAGTTACGATGGTCGACCGTTGATTGAAACGAAGATGAAGGCGATTGTAGGTCGTTGACGATGGTTCTATGGTTAGAAACGGTGGAAGCAACGGTGGTTCATGGTGGTGCTCCAAATAGAAGGTTAAAATGATATATTGTTAGAGAAGATGACCTAGGTTGATGGTGGGCCCTTATTATTTTGTTATGAATTTAAAATTTAATTTATTATTTTGTAATGAATTAAGGGCAAATTGGTAAATTGATATGGAAAAGGAGAAATATGTAATTGAGTTTTTGAGTTGGGGATATATGTAATTTAGTGGTTTCGTAAGGGGAAATATGTAAAAATCCCTAAATATAAATATAAAAAGTGATAAAATTACACTAAAATAATCTATAATATATATAAATGAAACCCCTAAAATCCTACGTGTCGCGATGTGGTCGCTCCATTCTTTTATAGAAGCCAACAAATTGCTTGATTTTTAAATAGAGGTCTCTCATTGATTTAACCCAAATTCATGGGTATGTATCTTACCAAAACCAGATAGTTCTTAAACGGGTTATAACATCTCATTAAATTAAAAATTAATCTTACCAATTATTTCATATGAAAATCCTATAAAATAGGGATATACTAAAATTTAATATCCAATTTAAAAAGAAAAACATATTATTTATAATTAATCAACAATTTTATAGTAAAAAACATAAGCGGGTCATGGGTCACCAAATCCAGATAGCTTTTAAACGGGTTATAACATATCATTTATTTATGAAGCCCTTTCATCATTAAACCCTAAGTATATTATTAACTTTCTTACAATAAAGAAAATTAAAATCAAAAAATAAATATTAAAAAACAAAAAATGTAAAACAATCATTCTCTCAAGCCATCAGATTGCTTTATTTGTAAATGAAGGCTTCTCACGCATTTGACCCGAATTCACGGGTAAAGGTCTCACCAAACTCAGATAGCTCTAAAACGGGTTATAACATCTCATTATATTAAAAATTAATCTTATCAAATATTTGATATGAAAATCCTATAAAATAGGGATATACTAAAAATTAATATCCAATTTTATTTAAAAAAAATATTATTTATAATTAAGAAGCAATTTTATAATAAAGAAAATAAGCGGGTAATGGGTATCACCAAACCCAGATAGCTTTTAAACCGGATTATAACATCTTATTTATTTGTGAAACCATTTTATCATCAAACCTCAAGTATATTAATTATTAACTTTCTTACAATAAATAAAATTAAAGTTCAAATATGCATATATAAATATTAAAAACGAATAATGCAAAACAGCCCCAGTAATACTGGGGATAAAATCTAGTATTAATACAAAGAAAATTGTTAAGAGCTCTCAAAGTTAAATAATGTAGGAGTTTTGTAATTAAACTCATCCTGTATCCATAACTAGTTTTTTTGCCCGGCGCAATTGTCAAAACCCGAACGTTGAAACCCGAGCATTACGATAGTGAATCGACACGAATTCGGTGGGTATCGGTTGCCTTCGTTACAGTATAGACATCGTTAATTTGAGCGTTAAAACCCAAAAAATTAATGCGTCAAATTAACATGTAAAATGCACAAAAATATTTAAAATAATGTTTATTTGGTCGGCAAACCCGGGCGGTGGTAAAATCCAAGCGTTATTCGTCCTATGTAGAGGTGCACAAACCGATTTAAAACCGGTTCGGTTTGGGTTAACCGGTTCGGTTTGGTCAACAAAAGTCAAAACCGGTTTATGACCGGTTTCGGTTCAGGTTGAAACCGGTTTCTTCCCATGTTATGATCGTTTTTGGTTCGGGTTTTGGCCGGTTTCGGTTCGGTTAACCGGTTTGGAACCGCTTTTGGTGGAGAAAATTACAAACCGGTTCCGAACCTATGGTTTCATTTGGTTCCAAACCAGTTTCTACATAATCGGTTTTGAACCGGTTCGGTTTCGGTTCAGTTTCGGGTGTCTGTTCGGTTAACCGGTTTATTTGCCCACATCTAGTCCTAGGTATTGAGGCTGTAACTCGACACAAATTCGATCGGTTTCAATTACGTTTGTAACTAAACAGGAGCTAAGAATGGAAAAAATATAAAAAAAATTGAGGTGGACCAGTGACCAATTGGAAAAGGGGGGGGGGGGGTCGGCGAATTCGGTCGACTTCCGTCAGGTTCATTTTTGTACCAAAAGTAAAAAAAAGTTGACTTTAATTTGGTCGGTTTCCATTATGTTTGTTATGTTACCTTAACTAAATAGAAAAAAATTCACGGACTAATAAGATGCCATCAAGTGGCTCAATAGGGCAGTTGCGCCCCAATGGTGGACGCACGGGGGGTCAGTCGGTAAATTTGCGTGTTGTTAACCCTAGCATTGTCGGTCATGGACGTTGAGGCGGTGCGTCTAGGCAAATTCGGTCGGTATCCGCCAGGTTCGTTATGGCGTCGGAACTAAAAAATTGACGTTTCCTTGGTTTCCATTATGTTAGTGATGGTAACTCAACTATATAAAACAAATATAAAATAATAACAAAATTCATGGACTAATAAGATGCCGCCAAGGGCCACTTGCGGGGACACCAATTTGGTTGGTTTCGGCTACATTTGTTACGGTATCGGAGCTAAGAAAAGGATAAAATATAAAAACTAAGTGGACCAATGGGGTGGCGTCGGTTGGTAAACTCGGGCAATGGTAAAACCGAGTGTTGTCAGTCCTGGGCGTTGAGTGTATAAATGGGGTGGCGTTGGTCGGTAAACTGACGCATTGGTAAAACCCAAACGTTGTTGGTCCCGGGCGTTAAGATGGTTAGTCTATACGAATACGATCGGTTTCCGTCACGTTCGTTACGATATCAGAATTAAAACAAATAAAAAAACATAATTGGCGTTCTGTTGGCTTCCGTTATGCTCGTTACGATAAAAAAAACGGAAAAAAAAAACAAAACAAAAATCCAAGGACAAGTTAGGTGCCGCCAAGTAGCCCAATGACGACTTAGCGGCACCAAACTTCTTATTTATATGTAGTAGATAATAGGCTTATAATGTCCAACTATCTATCATAGTAGGTTTATGATGTCCAACTATCTCTCATTTATGTTACATGGTTTACGTTGTTTTTTCTTGGCGTCCAACCTCAAAATAAACCTATGTGCCCAAGAGCAACGTGTTCGGGGTTGGGGTAACTGAACTCAAGATAAGCCACACGGCGAACACTTTTGCTTGTAGACAGGGCTCGGAGAATACGGCTGACCATAGCAGATTACTTTTCATGTGGAGGTGATGGTCTTATATGAAATTGAGGGTGTAAGACAAGCTCATACACTACACTAGAAATCCAGAAAGCGGAGAAAAACTTGGATTGTGAAATTGCAAAAATGATAAATTAAAATTGGATTAATACATCCAATTTGTTGTAAAACAACGTCCTAATAGCAACCAATATTGAGAGAATAGATAATGGTGAATAGGACGAATCTAACTGATTTCTAATATCTAATATAAGAGTCACTGTTAACAAGGCTATAACATTAATACAACGTAATGGTAATATGAAAGTTAGAGTGTTGATAGTCACCAGAATATAAATGCTCATAACGTAATTGATATTGAAACAACACGGGATAAATGTATTTGGTACACCAGGTTAACACAACCAACGTAAGAAAGTTTTTAAATTAAATTTTAATAATTCAAACAAAAAACCATTGGCCGATGCCAACTCTCAAAAATTCATTGGCCGACATTAGTTCCCGGTGTCAATATGGCCGATAAAATTTATAACTTTCATTTTCGTTGCCAAACATAATCCCTATATTGCAAAATTTTCAATGACAGCGTGTCCGATAACATGTATAACTTTCACCTTCAATGTCAAATATAATCTTACATCTCATTGTAACAAAATAGTTTTCAAGAATGTAATCCTATATCTCGTTGTAACAAAATAGTTAAGTCTTCAAAGACAGCGATTTGCTACGACTTACTAGATTTTACAATTTTTTTTAAAAAAACACCGAATAAAACAAGTATCTTTTCATAACCATACTCACTAACCGATAATTATTCATACTAACAATACGACCAATAACCTGTTGACTTTCACTTCGTTACCGAACTGAGTATAACATAAAAGTAATTTCATCTGGCCTAAATAAACAATTGACATACATTAAAATGAAATCCAAACCATTTTCCGGCGACCCACCGCAATCCGATTCAGATCTACTTGGTTGATGGTCTAACGATTTGCTAGCAACGCTTCAAATCTGCTCGATTCAGATACCTGTAATTCATCTTTGTTCAGATCTACTCGTTTCACCCCTCGTCTCCTCTCCGTTTTTCGGCATTCCACAACTCGATTCAAATATGCTAGGCTAAGGGGTTTGACGAGTTGGTAGTTAACATCATCAAGGGCGGCTGTCAATTTCTTTCTCCGACAGCTGGAAAACACACCATCGCCGGAGATGGTGTAGGTGACGATATGATCTGTCATTAATATTTATTTAGTATTTAAGAATCAAGCATCACATGATTTAAGAGTAAAAGGAAATGATTATATTATATTCTTTTAAATTCGTTTTTACAGGTATGGTTACTTTGGATTAATAAAACATCGGTTACATTGTTAGCTGGATTATTAGTGATCAATAGGTAATAGTTTGAATTGTTTTAAATCCAATTTTCCGTGAAAATATTGTAGATTGTTTAAAGACAAAAAAAACAAATAACTTATCCACTTGAACGCAGTTACTCTTTATCATATCGTAATATGAATTACTATCGGTCAATGAATAGCGGTTACCCATTTTCATATGGTAGTATGAATTACTATCGCTCAATGAAGAATAGCAGTTACCCTTTACCATATTGTAGCATGAATTATTGTCATTCAATGAATCTGAATATGAAGTATTAAACCGCAATTCACTTTTCATAAACCAAATATGCTTCATTTTAAGCTAAAACACAAAACAGTTATCACTCCAGAAGATGTACTAAAACTGTCAATATTACTGATTCAGTAAAGAACAATTCAGCAAGCATTTTAAACTTAAAATATTATCATCTGACTACGAACAACATAAAACCAAGCCGGTCTCCATCTAGGTGGCAAAAAGAAACCTCATATCAGCCTCAGTTAACCTTCCCAAAGCTTCATTACACCCACCAACAGTCCTGCATTGTAAACAAACAAGTGTTACAATAGAACAAACCTCACTTAGTTCACAAGCCGAACCGAGTCAGAACAAGCTCTGGCTCGAGCTTGCCTCAAACTTTAAGCTGAATATAAATTACCCTTCAAACACCAATTTTTTCTTCTCTTGCAAATTCAGAATCCGCTCCTCAATTGTGTTCTCAATTACAAACCTCACAACCCTACAAGTCACGCTTATATGTCAACACGGGTTCTTTACAACAACAACAACAACTGACCTGATTGGTTTGTATTGACCGATACGGTGGATGCGATCCTGTGCTTGCTGCTCCACAGCAGGGTTCCACCACGGGTCCATCAAGAACACCTAAATACTCGAAAATCAACAACTACTGAAGAAAATATATAAAAGTGATTGATTTTGAGGCCTTACATGCGATGCAACCATAAGATTTAAAGCAACGCCTCCAGCTTTTAGGCTCATCAAAAAGACTTTGCAGTCTTTGTCATCTGTGAATCTGGCAATTGCAGCTTCTCTAGCAGCCATGGTCATAGATCCATCTAACTGAACGCATTTCACACCGCACTGCAAATTCAAATAAATAAAAACTCATCTCTATAAACAAAAATACAATAATTTCTGTTTTCAGATATATGGTTTAATATATAAATAACCTATGCATACAACCTAATGAGCTATATAAATAACCTTGCAGATGTTCACCTTAAGACATGGCCTCAATTCCGTCCACCTTTTGTACGCACTGTGCGTCATCTAGTCAGGGGTGTTGATTGAGCAACGCAACTAGATTTTTGGTAACACTGGTTGGGTTATTTGGTATCGAGTTTTGGAGAAGCTAAATAGTACCAACCTAAATAAAGTTCAGTTTAATTGTTAATGGGTTGATTTGGGTAGAACACTAGGCTGCTGAAGCAAGTGTCCTACCCGATACATGAATAGCTTCATTAACCGAAACCAGATTGCCAATTAAACCGAATATTATCACTTGGTTTGTTGTTCCAAAACTCAACACCTAAATAACCCAACATGTTTAACCTGAAACCCAATTACGCTAGCCAATTAATACTCCTAGTTCGAGTGGCATTGAGTCCGTTGAGTTATTCGGTACAGTTATAAATGACGGGCCTAGTCAGAAGCGAGCTGCCTAGGAGCGTCTCAGGTGCGGTTTTTAAAACCCAGATGAGAATTGAAGCCAAAGGATTGTTGCAAATTGATAACCTTAGGTTGTGTAGGTAACTAACCTTTAATCTCGTAGGTAAAAAACCAAAAACAAGTAAAAGTTGTAAAACAATTTTACCTTCTGTAAAGAATAGTGTATGAGATCCAGAAAGGATGTGAACTGGCTGAAAACAATTCCTTTGGCAGAACCATCCCTTTCAACCATGAATCTGATTTCTTCCTTCTGAAAATTATTCAATCACATTAAGTTAATGTGCAAGTAAATTAAACAAGTTAAATAACAGGTCTAAACTAGTAATTTTGTATTAGGTAAGTTGAGCTGACCCGAGCCATTTTGTTCAAAAATTACTGCTTCTTAATTTAATACAACACCCTGATCCCCAAAACCTTCACCCTTATTAATACATGGGTTGACACGAACACGGCCCGTTTAACTCAAATTCTTCTAGTTTTTAACTTTTTTGCAAATGGTACTTCAAATTCACAACAAACAAAAATATACAAATATCAAACAGCTACATTGTAATTTAAAATCTTATGTCATTTCTATTTTTAAATTTTAAATATTGACATAAAATGCACAATCAATTAAACTCATGACATCACACATTTAAAAAAATAAAATAAAAAAATAAATTAAACAGAATAACGACAAACCCTCCTAATTGACACGAGCACGTTTGGCTAAACAGATTCGCAAGTTCGACCTGAAACTGACCCAAACTCTGTTATACTAAACGCAAGTCCCAAACCCACAAATTCCGTGTTAGGTTTGTATCATGTCATAGACTTACACCTCTAAATAAAATTAACAAGGATAAAACAAATATAATAAAATAATACTAGAACAATAATTCTTGTGCCTGTTCGGAAATTTTCAAAACTGAGTGTGTTTAGAATACCCGTAGACCCAACCCGCATGTTCGTGCTGTACCAAACATGCCACTTTTCGGATTTTACATATAATAATTAGTTTGTCAAATACGATTACAAAACATCTCAATAAAATGCCATTTTCAAATAAAATTATTCAGGAAGTTTTATGCATCAACTGTTGGCCGGTTCAACCGGTTTCCTTTTAAGCTAATAAAATGACACCCCTACATAAGATAAGGGGTGTTAAACGGGTCATATTCGTGGATTAATGGGTCCAACCCAACTTGAGCATGACACGAAAATGAAAATTATGACAGACATACGAAACTAAACACGACTCATTTAATGCAATTTTTTTCTTTTTTGAAAAATATAGTTTAAATTTAGAATTTCACGACAAAAAAAGTACAAACGTATATAAAAGAGTTGCAATGCAAAACTAGAATCTTATATGTCAATTTGTCTTATAAGTTCCAAATATTGACATAAACTACACTGCCAATTTAATTTATGACATAAAAAAAAACATTTAAAAACAAATGGGTTGAAGTGTTAACCGTACTGGTTGACATGAAGACGACCCATTTATACCAAACCCAAATCCGCAAATTTTGTCTTAGGTTCTTGCCATGTCATAGATTCACAACCGTAAATAGAATTAACAAAATTAAAGCAAAGATAATGATAATAAATAATAAACATATACCAGAGCATCAATTTTTGTGCTTGTCTGGAAATTTTCAAGACGAATTCTGTTAATAATGCTGGATGACTTAAATCCTTTAAAACTTGATTTAGTCTTCTGAGCTTCTTGATTATTGTTATTTGCGCTGAAGTCAACCGTAAGCGGCTTTGAACACGATGGGCACGCGGGTTGACCATAGCTAGCAGAAAATTCAATCAAGCATGACTTACAGAACAGATGCACACATGATGTCACCTGAAAGTCATATATTTCATTATTTAGTCAACATTTAATTTCGACTTTTAAGTTAAACTAACTTTTTTAAAATTAATATAGTACCACAGGGTCTTCTGCTACATCATGACATAAACCACAAAATTGTTCATCAGTTGATTTGGTCTCTGTCTCGGTTCTCCTTGCAACAGCAGTTTGGAGTACACCACAAGGTAAGGATGGTCAACAGCCTGTGGGCAAACCAAAGTTAGAGAAAAAAGTCTTTTTGACATTTTGAAAACTGTATATAAAAGTTAGTAACCTGTCGCAGGCGTGTTAAGAGGTCAAAAATATGAGCATAATTGTTCATCAGTGTTCCTTCTTCAATATAACTGCAAATAAAATCATTAGTAAAATATTTGGTTATCTAATGAAACAAAAATTCCAAACACCCTTATAGCTTAGATGGACCACTTTCAAGGCATAAATTCCAACAACATTAATATAAAAATATTCCCAAATGTTATACGTTTTTATCATTTAGTGATGAAAGATCAACACAAACAAACAAAAAAAAACAAAAGAAAGCCAAAACAAACATGTAAATAGTGGCGAATGATTGTAATTTGGTGAATGCAAGAGATATTTTTATTAAGCATGTAAAAGAACTGAACGAGCAATGAACTGTTTGTAAACTGTTAGGCACAAAGTTCAAGTTCGATTATGTTTGTTTATTTAATAAACAAACATGAACAACAGTGTTTGTTCATTTAGTTAAACAAACATGTATATATGTATCATTCGCAAACGTTCTTTTACATTCGTACATATAAATTCGTTTATTTCATTTATGTTAGTTCGTTATGTATATTTATGTCCATTTTGTTCACATCGTTTTTATGGTTAGTTTAATTTTTTACGCCCATTGCAGTTCAGTCTAGTTTAATGAGATTATAACATTACCTATTAAAATTTAGTATAATTTTATTAACTGTTTTTGGCCCAACAAAGTGATGTTCATTTATTGCTTTTGGTTTGCATTCGTGAATCGTTTGTTTATATTGTTAATAAACAAACAATTAATTTTCTTAAGAAACAATTACTTGTCTGCGTTCGATCTTCTCTTCTGTTAAACTTATACAAGCGAACATGAATATGCCCCATTCGTGTTCGTTCGGTTCGTTTACATACCTGTATGTTATATAACAGAACATATAATTAGATAGAAATAAAATTACGTATTGAATTGTGCTTGACTTTCAGTATAGAGTGAAGTATAATAATCATGCTCTGTAATATCAAGGTAGTCCCGCCTCAAAGAAATCTGCAAACATCATCCAAAATGTAACAATTTTGTAATGATTATTAAACACATAAACATCGTTTTTTAGGTTTTTAAATCAACAATAAAACATTAAAGCTTACTATTCTGGGAGGAAGTGCAAGATCTGCAGCTCTACCCTTTTTGGTACGCCTTAATAATATGCTTTTCAAAACCTTATCTTTTAGGAGAATCATAGCTCTTCTACCATCATCACTACGCCCTCTATTTGCAATCGGATTAGCAATATACTGTTTTTAACAAAAAAACACACATCAATTATGTTTGTTTAAACAAACATACATGTATATAACACTTTGTTCATTTAGTTAAACTAACGAGCACGAACACATGTCTATTTGTGGACGCTCGTTCATTTAAATTCGTTCGTTACTTTACATTCCTTAATATATTAATTTACTATATTTTTGTTAATTACAAATTGGGTCTAGTTTTTTAGGCCAAACACAATTTTCTTCACATTGCCTCCTAACTATTTTACCTCAGTAATATTCGTTCACCTATGTGCATTCGTTTACGTTGGCGAACCGTTTGTTAACATTGTTAACAAACTAATATAAAGTCAAAAACAATCACGAACATGTTCATTATTTTAGCGAACGAACACGAACAAGAAAACCCGTTCAATTAATTATTTCTGTTCGATCGTCTGCTCGGTCAAAGTTAAATGAACTGACGAGAACATGCTCCGATAGTGTCCGTTCCTTTCGAGCTAAAAAATCAGTAATCTCAAAGCATAACTCACTTTATTCCACCAACAAAAGTGCCTCACTGATTTGTGAGGGCAATTTGGGCATGCTGAATTTGAACTGTAATCAAGCACTTTACAATCACAGTCTTTACACAAATAGTAAGAGTACGGAGTTATTTGTAAGAAACGAACCTACACAAAAAACAATATTTACAGTTATGAAAAGAACAATGGCAAGAAATAATATTAACTTGTCCGGAAAAAAAAAACTTACAAGTGAGTAGAGTTCACCAACACGATTTTGAAGAGGAGTGCCACTTAAAGCCCATTTATAGGAAGATTCTAAAGCAAAAACAGCTCGTGTGGTATTACAGCGTCTATCTTTTATGTAATGAGCCTGTAAAAAGAAATTGTATAACAATAAGCACCGGCCTGGTAGCCCCATAAACATGATAAAATGAAGGTGCAAAAGCAGTGTATTATAGATGTTTGCAAGTTCCCAGTATATAATATAAGCAGCTGTGTCTAAAGGAACACCATTGACACACATACTATACAAAACACTACTGTGTGGTCATACCGATACAGGCCATACAACATTAATAAACTGGTCATACAGAGTCGTATAGCGTGTTAGACTAGTACATCATATTGCCCATAATGTTTTGAGTTAAAAGTCGCCAGCTTATACAACACATACGATGTGGTCCAGTTCCACCGACACAAAAGTGATTCATGATCACGTAACCACTGACAAAGTCATACGGCCCGTATGACAACTTTCGCCTATCATATGGGCCCGTATGATGACGTCACCTGATGTTTGCTAGCATCACTGGCGTATCTACAACGGCCCCTTTTATAAACATTAAAACTAAAAGTTTGCATAAAAAATTGATATTAAGCATCAAAACAGTAGATCTCTAAAACATACCTCATCCAAAATTATGCGATCCCATTTTACAGAGTGCAAAAAAGAATTTATAGGCGATTTACATCCGGAACCCGACGGAATATCCAAAAAACCACCGGTTTCTAAGTTTTCTTTCTTCCTATTACCCTTTGTCTTCTTTTTACTTGACTTCATTTCATCATCCTCTTCATCAGGTAGATCTTCCTTTGAAAGAGACAATTTTTCATTAAGTTTTCCTTTCTTTTTGCACTGTTTTGACTGTTTTGCAGTTTTGACCGCATTGGGACCACAAAAATACCTAAGATGAACTTTCATCTTCTTTGCATAAAACATTTTTCCACACCACTGACACCTGTCTTTCGGTTGCATGACATTTTTTCTATATTCCGCCTCAACAATCGAGTAGGTAGTTATAATAAAATCATACTCAGAGAACTCAAAAAGTGTTTTCCCTCTGTTGGGACCATGATATACCAATACCTTAGTGCTTCCTTTTGTAGTGAACCGGTCAATCTCATCAACCCATTGCATGACCGCAATTAATGGGCATATCACAAGAGTTGTTTTGACACATGGTAGCCCTGTAGAACAACCAGTTGCCAGCTCAGCAGACTCACCAAGCTCACGACGAAGTGCCCATTTAGCAAGCACAAGAGCAATAGCTTGCACCGTCTTCCCCATTCCCATTTCATCTGCAAGACTACCGCCTCGTGAAGCAGATTCTTCCTGCTTTAATCCCCATGCTAACCATTCTTTTTGATACCTTAAAAGTGGCATGATCAGATCGGGTGATGGGTCAACGGTTTCTGCCACTACCTCATTCAAACTATCCAAACTAACATCCTCTGTCATATGCTGGTCAAGCCAGTTCTCGGTCTCTTCTGCCCAAACTTCCCACATTAAGGTTGGTTTTGTCTTCTTTCCTTTCTTCTTTGATATTTTTTTTATTACAATATTGACTATTTTATCAATCTCAACTTGATCAATATCAACCGCCATTTCTTCATCAGATTGTTCACCTCTTTTCTTAGCTTTTCCCTTTCCCCTCTGTGAACCAGTTTTCCTTCTCTTCGGCTCATCAACTTCAAAATCTGATGCATCAGTGAGCACCACTTCTTCCCCATTGTCGACCCCTGTATTTACAACAAACACAAATCCAAGTTATGAATGCAACAGAAAAGAGCACCCTCTCGGATTAATACATTCTTTTCATTGTTCTATCCACCAATAACTTATAACAAATCCTAAAACTGAAATGCAAACATACAAGAGAGAATTCATTTCAGAACCAATGATATGTTAAGAACAGCAAAAAACACATTAACTCTTCTGCTATTAATCATATGAACTGCCTAAAAAGTTTGAAGATTTCAATATTTTTAACATTTACTTTTAAAAATTATAATATAGATAGTATTTTTATCTAAATGCGTATATGCACATTTATATGCATGGGTTCACATTTTTTTTGTTTAAAAATTCAGTAAAAAAAAAAAGATAAAACCAAATAAAGAATAGAGTGATATATAAACAATTATTTTTCAACTTTCCATTTTTCATTTAAGCAAAATGTATACATCTTGTGTGGCTCTCATGATTCTCAACAAACTATAGGTTCTGAAAACAATGCACCTCTATATCTACACACAGACACAGACACAAACATGCATGCTGGCGTAAAATTTGACAAAAATCAATCCCATAGGAGAACATAAAATATGTAATCCATCACTTCCAAATTTTTTAAACGGTCCTATATATGTTTAGTTACTAATTTCTCATAGCCCAAAAACAATAACACTACATAAGTTAAATACAAATGAACACCTCCCTCTGCGTGTAAGAAAACAATCAATCCTGTTGGCATAAAAGATAATAAAGTGAAATAAATAAGTATACCTTCATGACTAGATTCACTGTAATCAGAATCTGAAGAAAAGCTATCATCATCATCATCTTCATTGTCCAGTGGCACCACAGGGCTTTTACCTAATTTAACACAATTGAATCAAATCAAGTCTTATCAGAGGCTATGCAGTTAATGCAGAAAAATATCGGAACATCGGTTAGCGCGGTGGGATATCGGTAATTTTAATATCATGAAGAATTTATATATATAGCAATGAACGCTAACAATTCCGTATCATCTCCTACCATTAACCAATTAACCGTTTGCAACTTGCAAAACAATAACAATTGTAGCAAGTAGGAAGCGATTAAGACTTAAAACATTAACATTAAGCACCAAAAACTGACAATTAACACTTAAAACACTGATATCAAGCCATGGTCAAATATCGGTCCAATATTGTGACCAATAGATCACATGGGACCGATAACCGATATAGCAGTATTGACTGCATAGATCAGAGGAAACAAAACAAAACCCGTCGGTTCATTTCAACAAGCAAGTAAAATACATAATAATAACATGAAAATGTAAGTTTCAACAGTCTATTATAATAAAAATCATCACACAACAGTCCACCACTTTTGTATATTTATTTATGACACGTCCACGGTGGTGTGTTATAGTCTTAAATCGAAGTCTCAAATCACAGAAAATCGATGAAAGATTGATTACCTTTGTTAGGAGGATCGGACGATCGAGATCGAAGCTTCATGGACGCGCTGAAATGAAAATTAGGGTTTTTGAGACTGAAGAAGAAGAACAAGTGATGTATGTTGTGAGAGGTCGCAGGGAAAACTGTATTTATTTATTATTTAGTATTATTTATTATATAAAATAAATAAATACCATTGTAATTGTATTCATTGTTTACATCATTTATTTATTTAATTTGTTACGTGTGAACTCCAAAATAAAATGGCATTTACATATTTCTCCTTCTTAAATTTTGAAATTACATATTTTTTTAAATAATTTTTAAAAAGCATTATATATTTTGCATTAAAAACTTGTATTTGGGGAAATATGTAATTTCGAATGTTAAGAAAACATGTAAAAATCTCAAAATAAAATAGTAACCAACAAAGATAAAATTATAGATTTCTTTCTTTTTCCTTTTTTATAAACTACTAGTAGGTTTTATAAGAAAATTTGGTTATGTAGGTTTTATAGGTTTCTGATGATAAAACAAATTGATTTTAGGTGTTCAGCTGTTGGATTAGGTTTATCAATTCTATTTAGTGGCGTTTTCATGTAAGCTACAACGTGTACATCTATAGTGACTGGATTCGTAGAAAAAAAAGAATATTTACGCCACTTGGAGGGCAATTCAATGAGTAATCGACGTACAAATTCTTGGCCGGGTATACCCAACCTAGAATTTTTTGACATTTGGGATCCTTTCAGTTATTTGAAATTTAAGAAATTGGCAAATGTAGATTAACAAGGTTCTTGAGAAAGATGGTAGAGTTGTGAATGGAATGCATAAAAGTTGAAGCTCAGTTGGATAAATGTTATAGAAAAGCGTATTGCCGTTTAAAAGTGGAAGCTAGGATGGATAAATATATTGGTGTTCCCATAACCTACTTTGCATTAGAATATTAGTGAGAACAGTGTTCAAAAGGTGTTACATTCCATAAACTTGTATGTCCTTCAAATCATATTTTCATCTTTAAAGTAGTATGCAGCCGTGAGCTTGCTATGATTGAAAATATGAGTTCAATCTGAATATCTAAAATGGTTTGTTTCATCTTGTGCTGCCACGTGGGCGGAATAGTGTGTAAGGGAATAATCTTGGATCCAACCATCTAAGATGACGGATCCAGTCACTGCAGATGTACACGTCGTCATTTACATGAACGCCACTAGAATATTTGAACCCAATCCAACTATCTCAGATGGCATGACACTTAAAATCCATTTGGTCCATTTTCAGAGACCTAGAAACCATTTTTTTCTTATTAAACCTATTAGTTTTAAAAAAAAATCCTAAAATTATAAGGGTATTAGGGGCACTCTTCGGGTTTGGTCCTATAGCTAGGTAACACCGTTGTTATTGGTTCGGCTTGGGATGTGTAACACCCCGGCTAAAGCGGAATACGCCCGGGTGTGACGTACAGATCACTCATAAGCTCGTAACGCTATTAAAGCGACAATAATTATATTTAATTCATTTCAATACATCACAAATACACAATCAAATATTAATACAATAAACTTCGAATTTTCATATCTTGTAACCTAATGGTCCAACTATTCTATTCTTCGATCCTTAAACTTCAACATGCAGCATGTTGAAATAATATATTTTGTCAACAATAATGTTGGTGAGAATTCATATAGTCTTTGCATATATATAATACGAAAAGTGTGTAAAATTCACAAGTCAAGATGTATTGCCTAAATCATAAAGCAAATAAAAGTAAATACATGATATTCCCGTTCGCTTGACAAAAGTCAAATCTACTAAGGAACCCCCGTTCGCCGCGCTACTTGGAGTATAGAATAATGATACCGCCATTTAAAAATGGATGGCGCAGGTACGCCCCGTCGGACCCTCCCGCTATGAGTATGTTTATGAATCTCCACCAATAAAACAATAAACAACTAGCACATAACCACGTAGTTTGCAAGCAATATGATTCAAAACAAATACATACAAGAACGCATGTGAATTTCGGTTTGCAACATGACACAATGAAATCAAAGTTTGGAACGTGCTACACCCCAAAACGTTAAAAGATGAAAAATGGGGTTATGAAAACTCAACTTATGAATCAAGCGGAAGTTCTACGAATGAATGAGAGCGTCAAAGGAGTCGAAGCAAACAAATGGGTGACTATCGATCCACACGAACTATAAATAAATAAATACGAATTTTAACGACCAATCTATTGGGATCATTATGTCTACTTTTAGTGGAAAAATCATATTTTAAGACATGGATTAATTTTATATTATTTTTTAAGCTTAACGGATTTTTAATGATTTACCTCACTTTAATACTGCAACTTTTGATTATTAAATTAAGATTTATGTTTTAACGGAAACGCGTTTAATGTTATAATATTATTAGTTTTGACGAAGACGCAAAGTCAACATGTTCGGGATTCTAGGATTAATAATTATAAGTTAGAAAATTACTTCATATTTTAATGAGATGAATTTTTAATAACTTAAACGTTATGATGCGAGTTATATAACTATTTTTAATTAACGTGTTACGAGTGTGAAAGTTCGGTTTTTAAGTGGAAAAGGTGTAATATAATTTACACTTAATTTATATAATTTTTATTTAATTTAAACTAATTTTTTTAATGTATTTATGATTTTATAATGATTTAATATATATATATATATATGTGTGTGTATGTATATATATATAATTATATAATAAAAACAGAAATAGTCTTATAAAAAAAATATATGCATGACCCGGGTTTCGAACCCAGGTCTATTGTTTACGAACACAGGAGGTTAACAGTTGCACTAGGTAGCATATTCATTCAAACATGATTTTTATTTCTTATATATACTATTATTTACAAAGATATATTACTTTTTAATAAAAAAATAGTTAAAAATGGTTGACCTGGGTTTCGAACCCAGGTCTTGTGTTTAACAAGACAACATCTTAACCACTAGACCAAGGTACCTGTTGGTTAAACACTAGAAAAGAAAATATAAAAAATATATTAGTATGTTCTCTTCCTCATAAACCCTAGGTTCTAAATCAATTAAACCGTTCCATGACCGGTCAATGGAGTTAGGGGTTCTGTTAGTCGTTTCAAAATAATGAAAAACCATGAAAAATTTACCTCTAATGGTGTCGGAATGGTGATGAACGGGTCTCGGTCGGAATCTGATTTTTACAGCCAAATTAAAGGTTACAGAGAGTATGTTATTGAGTTTTAAGATTATGAACGAGTTTAGTTTGTTGTGAGGATCGTATTTATACTAGTAATTGGAGCATATCATCATTATTTGTATTAATTGGCTCGCGGTAGTTTTCAGGCGATATTTACGGAATTCGTTTGACGATTATTGGATGTTGTAATATAGTTAATATGTTGACTAACGTTGGTTATGGTCGTCCAAATTTGTTGCATCAATTTAATGGTTCAAACGGCGAAGATTAAGGTGGTGACTAGAGTCGCCAGCGACGAACTCCGGGGGTCGGAAATGGGGCCGGGAAAACGGGACTTGGGTGGGTGGAGGGTTGGGTGATTTTGTAAAATATTATTACTTTGGGTAAATTATAACGCCGGTCCCTCAACTTTCAAGTTTCTTTAAAACAAAAGAATAATAATGCATTTTCATTTTAAACCTTGAACTTTAATGATATTATAAATAATGTAATAAGGTTATAATATTTGGATATTTACGTATTTAACCCGTTAAAGTTTGCGAATTGATAACGCCAAAAACCAGGAGTCTGTTAATTGAACAACCGAATAGAAAAACAAACGATTGATAAACATGAATCATCGTGAATATTATATTAATAATAATCATTAAACACGAAATAAAATGAAACGACGAAATAAGTTGATTTAACAAACGCGAATACAAATCCAAATGCCAATAAAAACAACATACGAAATCCACGTAACGAATGTTACAGGATTCACAACCGAAAATTAAAAAAAAACCGAAAATTTAAAAATGGGTCGGGTTTTCGGATTTTGAATACTAACGAATGTTACAGGATTCACAACTTTTAGAAATTTCGTCCCGAAATTAAAATAAAACTAAAAGTTTAATAGAAAACCACTAATACAATGAGTTGTTAAAAAGTTTTAACAATATTATATATACAAAATTAATTAAAACAATAACATCGATCTTTGAATGACCCCAGAAACGCCACAAATGGGAATATGACCAGAACACTTATATATATGATGTACCAGCGGAGTATCCACCATGCCCTTATTATATTTCATTTGTCCCGTCTTTCAAAATCATTCCCGGTTTCGAGTTATTGCACACAACGTACTTATTATGTCTTCCATGCGAGGACTTGGATAATTACGTGTCGACCCATAATTACCTTTGTCGCCGGATGGTTCACATAATTCATCCCATTGTGTGGGTTTTAAGATAAAATAAATTCTTATATGAAGACTTTTAAAAAAAACAATAAACTATAAGGATTAAAAATAACAAAAGTATATAAACAAGTCCTTGAGGTCATATATTAAGATAAATAATGTAGCGTCAGGGTTAACAATAACCAACGAAATAATTAAATACATTTAAATAACGAAATTCTAGAACTAAAGAATATCTAAATAGAAGGTTGAAAGATGAAATAAATTAACAGAGTATTAAATTCAAAAGAAAACCCTTGATATTAAGGATAATAAAATAAAAAAAATAAAAAAATATTCATCATAAGTTAAATACATGAAACTTTGGGGTCATGAAAGACTAAAATTCATGAAAACATATGATAACCATAAGAATCTATCAAAGAATTAGGAGAAGTGAAATAATGACGCAAAGATGTTAGCATTAATAATCTCGGGGAAGTTTAACCGTCACGGGGAGGAGTTTATGTTTGAGATGTCCGCATTAAATCATTGAAATAAAACGAGTATATGAGGCTCCTATTAGATAGCTATGTTTTACATAGCCCCAGTTTGAAAGTAAACCAGTCATAGGCAGCCAAAAGTGTGATTACGGTTTCTATTAGGTAACCATGAACATGGTCCCGGTTCCCGCTAACGCTTACGTTTGGGGTTGACCGGTCATAGATCGCCAAAAAGAGTGATTACGGTTTCTAATAGATAACCATGAACATAATCATGAGCATGGTCCCGGTTCCGGCTAACGCTTACGTTTGGGGTTGACCGGTCATAGACCGCCAAAAAGAGCGATTACGGTTTCTATTAGATAACCATGAACATGGTCCTGGTTCCCGCTAACGCTTGCGTTTGGGGTTAACCGGTCATAGGCCGTTAGATTGAATTAATTCAAGAGTTAACGAAATCTTATTCTATAGATAACGTATGGAATGTGTGTCGTGCTTTGTGAGAATAGTAAATTAGATCAATCAAATGCAAACATAAATTCACCAATACCATTGAAAATTTAGTGTACATGGAGACATTATTCAAATGGAAAGAACAAAGAAAAAAATTACAAATGCATAAAGAAAAAGAAAGTTGTTCGCAGCGTTTGTCTTCTCGAGGGTAGGTGTGTCCTTGGGTAAAAGGGCTAGTGTGGGCCGGTGCAATGATTTCTTAGCTGAAAATCATTGGCGTTGATGTATACACGTCCTTGTGTACCTTGGCTAGTTTGGCTTACTTGGGTTTGATCGGTTTGGTTTAATTGGGTTTGAATAGCTTTGATGGATTGGGCTTGCATTGGTTAGGCTTGATTGGGTTGTGCTTGATTGATTTGGGCTTGTGGTTGGAAGGTTTTGGCTTGATATAGTTGTAGTTGATTGGTTTGGTTTGGTGGGTTTGGATTTGATAAACGAGTTTTGGGCATGCGTTGCGTAGATGATTTGGGCTACCACAATGATAGCAGGCTCGTAGGGTTGGGAGAGTGGAGGCAGGTGGTTGGGTATGCGATTGTTGGAGTGGTTGAATAACGGGTTGTGGGATGAAGGGGTGGTGTTGAGTATGCATTGATGCTCGACATGTGTTGATGTGGTGACCGAAACGATCACAGTTGGAACATCTTCGGCATTGACGCTAGTGGGGTGGTGGAATTTACACGTGTCACACAAAGGGTGTGTTCGCGTGTAAGGCTTTTTGTTAGATTGGGTTTGGGTTAAGTTTGTGTTGCTTATGGCATAGTTTTTACGTTTTTTGTTGTGGTTGGTATAGGCGGGTTTGGATGACTCGGGCTTCGTTTCTTTTGGTTCGGATGGTGATTTCTCATTGTTTTTCTTCAAACCCTTCATTTTCAGAGTCTCGGATTTGACATGATTATCAGTGAGGGTTGCAGCAAGGTTAATTGCGTCACGGAGTTCGTTAGGAGAGCTACTAAAGACGCTGTCTTGGATTTCTCTTGGTAGTCCTCTGATGTACTTGTCGATGGCACGCGAAGTAGGGGTAACAAGGTGTGGCACCAACACGCTAAGTTCATTGAAACGGGTGGTGTAAGCAGTGTGCTCACCCCCTTCCTATTTGAGGTTCCAGAATTCTGCCTCTAAGTTCATGAGTTCGTTTGGAGGACAAAACTGTCGGGTCATTAGGTCTTTCAGTTCGTCCCACGGCAAGGCCATGGCAGCTTCAGCACCGTAGTTCGACTTTTCCTTGACCGACCATGTAAGAGCACCTTTCTCGAAAACACCGATAGCGAATCGGGTTCGCTTATCATCAGGACACTCAACTTGGAGGAACACGCTCTCCGTTTTTTGTACCACTGAAGTAGGGCAGTGGCACCTTGAGTTCCGTTAAATTCGGTAGGTTTAGCATCGGTAAAGTTCTTATAGGTCACAACGGGAGCTGAGGGCGAGGGAGGAGCAGGGTTAACGTTAGTCATGATGTACTGGTGCATCTCGGTCATGATATTAGGGAGAACCGCTGTCAGGAGCTTAGTGATCTGGGAGGTTATCTTGCGGCTAGAGGTTCCAGATAATCGACACTTAAGGTTACGGGAAGCCATTCTGCGAACAAGGGTAACAGAAATCGTGAGACTCGGAGTAGTGCATGATATATATGCAGAAATCTTTATTAAAGTTTATTAAAATATGAAAACCGTAAATATAATAAGTGTTGTGAGGAACTTAGAGTTTTCATGAACCACCATGGACTCTTATTTTCCAACACAAAAATCGAAATTTCGAGAATAAATCGAACCAAAATCTAGGTATTCGTGACCACAACTTGACAGACTTTCGGTTAAAACACATTGTAAAACATAGAGGGTCGGAGTCACAAGTTGCATGAACCACCCTGACTTGTGTGACATCCTACGGGATGCAACCATATCCTTATCACAAAGAGGACATGATCATGGTTGAAAACATAAAATGGTGACTCGTATGGTGTTTGGTGTGGTACGTTTTGGCCTAATAAGTTTCATGCCCTTCCCGAACTCTCCAGGTAAGCAACCGGGTCCAGCGTCTGATTGGATATATGCGCATTGCTTATCCTTAGGTTTCATGAACCTTGGTGTCAAGAGTTCGGGAAACAAGCACGTCCCCCTTCCAGTTACTACATATACCTGCCACGATGAGTCATCTTTATGCAGAGGAATTATCGGAACAGCACAGTAAAAAAATTGATTTGAAAGTTTTTGAAAATCTTTGCTATTAGGCATTAGCCTTGGAGTTTGTGTGTGAGCATGTGTGCAAGCGACGCTATGAAATATTATAAATATAAATAGAAGCAAATGAATGAACTTGTAAGTGTGGGGACATAGCACATAGAGTATACATGTAGTTTGGGCCCTTAAATAAACTATAACTATACTAGGCCGATACGTCTAACAACCTATCTTATAGTTATGGCTCTTATACCAATCTGTAACACCCCGGCTAAAGCGGAATACACCCGGGTGTGACGTACAGATCACTAATAAGCTCGTAACGCTATTAAAGCGACAATAATTATATTTAATCATTTCAATACATCACAAATACACAATCAAATATTAATACAATAAACTTTGAATTTTCATATCTTGTAACCTAATGGTCAAACTATTCTATTCTTCAATCCTTAAACTTCAACCTGCAGCACGTTGAAAATAATATATTTTGTCAACAATAATGTTGGTGAGAATTCATATAGTCTTTGCATATATATAATACGAAAAGTGTGTAAAATTCACAAGTCAAGATGTATTGCCTAAATCATAAAGCAAAGAAACGTAAATACATGATATTCCCGTTCGCTTGACAAAAGTCAAATCTACTAAGGAACCCCCGTTCGCCGCGCTACTTGGAGTATAGAATAATGATACCGCCATTTAAAAATGGACGGCGCAGGTACGTCCCGTCGGACCCTCACGCTATGAGTATGTGTATGAATCTCCACCAATAAAACAATAAACAACTAACACATAACCACGTAGTTTGCAAGCAATATGATTCAAAACAAATACATATAAGACACGCATGTGAATTTCGGTTTGCAACATGACACAATGAAATCAAAGTTTGGAACGTGCTACACCCCAAAACGTTAAAAGATGAAAAATGGGGTTATGAAAACTCAACTTATGAATCGAGCGGAAGTTCTACGAATGAATGAGAGCGTCAAAGGAGTCGAAGCAAACAAATGGGTGACGATCGATCCACAAAAAAAAATCATTAGAGCGACATGTGATTCTAACCAAAATCAACTAGACAACAACTGATATACAACCATCATTTCAATATCCTCAATATTACCTCCAATATATTATAAAATGTTATAATTTACTAGTGGGTGGCACGCGCTTCACGATGGGTTCGCAAGAGTTGAATCTAACCCGACCTTTAATCCGGCTTGCCTTAAACACGGATAGTATTTGGGTTTTATTATTTAAATAATAATAATAATAATAATAATACTTGTCATCTTTATTAAATACGCGTTATTATATGTACTTAATGCAGTAAATTAAATATGTATTAATAAATAGTTTATATTTATTATTATTGTTACAAAAGACAGTTTTACGCCTTAAAAATATTAGGTTTATTAGATTTTAATAATCCCTATGATCCTCCGTAAAAAATGACTTAACGACGTTATACTTTTCCCGAATTTCAAACTAATATTTTAGGATTTTTAATCAAAAGGAGGATATGATTCGATTGATGTAAAGCTTCATTCGAAATGGTGCTCCAAAACGACGAAACAATATTTCATTTCGGTTGTTTGAGCTTACAATTAACAAAAATCAAGTTGTTTGGATCACCGTTTCGAGCTAAGTTTTACATTAATCGACTCGTATCCTATTTCTGAACAAAAGCCCTAAAACAATAGTTTGAAATTCGGGAAAAAGTATAACGCCGTTATGCCATTTTTAACAGGGGACCATTGGGGGCAAACTTTTTTAAATTTGGGACCGCCAGCGGTGATAAAATGAATAGGGATTATTATCAGCCAATACCAGTCAATAGGGATTATTAAAATCCAATAAACCTATTAACTTAAAGAGAATACATCAAGTGTTGTACTATATGCATCAAATGCTGTAAAACTATTAAACTTAAAAAGTTCTTAACATATCCTCCTCAAATGTTTTATAATATACTAGTCAGGTGCTCGAGTTTCGTGGCAGGCTTCTAAGACTTAAATCTAACAGGACCTCTAACCCGACTTGCCTTAAATACTGATTAAATTTGGGAATTATTATTAGTTAAATAATATTAATAATAATTGTCATTATTAAATGTGCATTATTATGTGTGCTTAGTGTAATGAATTAAGTATGCACTAATAATATATTAGTTATTAGTGTTTTCAAAAGACAATTTTACCTCTTGAAAGAGTTTTTATTACTTAAAGTGAATGCATCAAATGTTGTACTATATATACTATTAAAAGTGTACACGCGTTGCTGCAGGTTCGCGTAGGTTATTGCCTCTATTGTGATTATTATATTTTTAAGTTCCACGTAGGCCGTATATTATTAAATATATGAATGCTTTGTAATCTTAGAAGTATGGTAAATGATGTGTTAGGTATATTTATTGGTTCAGATTAACTATAAAGACAAACAAATCCAATTGCATGCTTCATTAAACCAAGTAAAATGTATAAAACTAAAATTTAAAAAAATAAGGATAATTTGAGAATACAAAATTTTTAGTTTGCATGATTAAAATAGTAACGGGGATGGCAAAGGTAGAAAGTCAAAGTTTGTATAGAAATAAAATCATTATGGCGTTGCTAGAGTCTCTGTATAAATAATGGCTTGTTCTTCTTGATAATACCGCAAAGAATAGTACGGGTCGTCGCCATTCTTAGTTGTGTCTATCTCATTAGTAAATCCATCATCTGATAAGGCCATAAACTTTCTGGTTGTGGTGATGTACGTTATGGTCATCCCTATTAGTATAGGCCTTATTGGGAGAACACCCATACTATTGTCCATGCATGAGATGCCATCTTCCATAAATCTACGGTCCGGTACAGGAAACCATGAGTAGCAAATACGTGGAGGTCGTTGTGAATGACAAGTAAATGTCCGAGGGTTTTGTTGGAAGTTTTTGGGAAGGTTGTGTTACTAAATTTCTCCATGTGAGTATCAAAAGCCAACAACAAAACATGTCGCGTTAAATATGTGGGTTTCACAACAAAGTACATAACTCCGTTATTGAATGTTCAGGTTTTCAATTGATGGCCCTTTGTTCCCAGTCTGTATTCGTTTAGGGTTCCAACTATTTTCAAGACCCCTGGTTCTAGAGAGGACTTGTATAATTTTGTTTTCTCGTGGTTGCGTTTTACATATAGGAGGGTATATTCATTTGAATGTTGGAAGTACAATCCAACAGTGCCAGATCATGTGTTGAAAATGCCTCTAGTGGTTGTGGTAGGTAGAGTTATATATACACTTGTTAGGGGTTCCAGATGACTAAGTTTTTAGTATTACGACAACATAAACATATGAGGCCATTAAGAGTTGTAAGAATGTTGACTTCACAAGGATTTGCCTCGCCTGGTAGTGGAACGACAATATTTTACATAGGATCTGGGTATGCTGAAGTAAGGGGTGTTAAGCATCAAAATTTCAGCATCCCAAGCGAGCAATATGTTCAGGATAACTTGAGGATATAGTATCCTCCAAAGTAACAGGTATCCTTAATATGTTGTATAACTAACGAGTTATTCGCTGTTTTCTGTTGTTTACCAGGTCATTAGACGTTCCCACTATTCCCTAAAGACTCGGATTGCAGCTGGACTACTTCAAATAAAACGTGTTCAATGGAAGTCGTGGAAATCAAACGACTAGTTGGAAGCAGTCCATTATCTCCGGAATTTTAGGAATTCTTGTTAGCTAGACTGTTGTATAAATAGAGCTCACTTGGATCATCTAACACACACTTTATCACTCGAGACTTAGTAGTACTCACACTTTGTAATCACGATCCAGTTTGAGCTCCACCACTTGTAACCGATTTTTGTTATTAATAAACTGGTGGTGATAGTTTTCACCACCCGGGGTTTTTTTCTTGTTATCCTCAAGATAACGGGTTTTTTCCTCGCAACAAATCTTTGTGTTTTAACTCTTTTTGCATTCGTTTCAACCAAGCACCACGCCTCACTCACTAATTTGGTTACGAAATCACCTTTGTTAATTTTTGACCAAAACAATTTGGCGCCCACCATGGGGCAATCGGTGCTTCAATCCTTTAAAACCATTCACTTTGTTCTCAATCACTTTCATTCCCTTCATTATGGTCACACAACCAAAAACCAGTTCTGTTTTTGCTCCGGTGGTCACCACTGCTTCAAGTGTCAACCCTGGACCTCCACTAGTCCCGAAGAAGAACACTTAGCTCAGAGGAGAACTTCCGCCATATGCTGGATCCTCTACATGGGTAGATCCGGTTATCTCTAATAGTGACATCTTTGCTTTGATGAAACACGTCAAAACTCACATTGAGCAGCAAGAGAAGACCAACTCAAGGCTATTCAAGGAAATTGAAGGGATAAAAAATAAGCCAGGGAAGGATACTACTCCAATCATGCCCAGGGTGCTTGATTTTAATTCTCCAGGATCATTTATCATTCAGAATCCAGGATCCTTGGGGGCACAACCAACAAGGACTCCGTCTGAGTAGCAATCAGGATACTGGGGAACTTATCCTCCGGTATCCTCGGAGTTACCCAGACCAACGAGGCTTGAATCCATCAACATGTAGCCTCGTTCAACCATGCTAGCCGGCATATTCTCGTTAGGATCTCCCGTGGTGTCCTCTGAAGTGCATGTTGGAGATGATATCCTTATGCAGACGTCGCCTTATCCTAAGGACACCCTCAATGGAGGGACTGGTCGTCAAGGCTCAGGATACCCGAGGCCTAACCACGATCTCGGTAACAATTTACTTAATGCAAATTTATACACTAACCGTGGATCTGTGTAGGATAAGGGGATATCCCCGAGATAGCCAGGGAATTGCAGAAAATGAAGGATATGATTTCCAATATCCCGGGGATAATACGTCCCATAGCGGAAGTTCAAGTAGGCAGTCACAGGTTATCCAGGTTCACATGACATATATGCGACGTGGAGATCCCCAAGAAGTTCAAGATACCCAGCATGAAGCTGTACGATGGCACTACGGATCCTGAGGAACACGTAGCTCAGTATAGAGAGAGGATGGAGGTTAACCCCATCCCTATTGAAATTAAAGAAGCTTGTCTCTGTATGGGATTTTGTTCAACGCTAATGGGACCGGCCCTCAAATGGTTATTAAGTATTCCTCCTAATACTGTTACTTCATTTGCTCATTTGATTAACTTATTCAATAATCAATTTCCTTGTAGTAGATCTTTTGAGAAAATGACAGGTGACTTATATATAATAATTCAAAATAACAATGAATCTCTAAGGGATTACATAACTAGATTTAGCAGGGAGGCTTTGGATATCCCCAACCTTGACATGGCAGCTGCTGCTGAAGCTCTCAAGATGGGATTAAAGAAGGACTCTCCTTTCTACGACGACCTTGTCATGACTCCATGCAGGAATCTTGATGAAGTCAGAAACATGGCGTTAAGATACATTCGGCTAGAGGATGACAAGAAGGCTTATGGAAATCTGGTTATGCCGAAGTATGATTCTACCAACAGAAAGTCAGATTCTCCACAGAAGTTCACCAGGTCCAAGCCTTATTCCAAACAAGATAATCCCATGATAAACGCCGTGGAAGAAGACGAAGATGATGAGGAGTATCCTAAAATCTCCGAATATTGTTTTAACATTGATATTGGTGGTGTAATATGTGCCATGTAGGATTTAGGTAACAAGGCTAGATGGCCCAAGAAAAATGAAAAGTCCGGATCCAACAAAGGCAAGTCCAAATGGTGTGCATACTATGAAGACTTTGGCCATCGCACCGACGATTGTATAGCACTTCGAAAGTAAATAGGATACCTTCTCAGCAAAGGATACCTGAAGGAACTGTTTGGAAGAAACAAGAACGAGTCAGGATCCTGTCAAGATACCTGAAAGGGCACCTTCTCCACCACCCGGAGCTAAGGTTGTATCTTTTATCTCAGGAGGATCGGATATTTGTGGAACCTCGTACTCAGCAGCCAAGAAGCATCCCAAAGAAACAAAGATGGACAACGGAGAAAGACCTCTCTGTACTTCCACGTTGACAACTCAAAGAATCATTTCCTTCGATGAGGAGGATCGCTGTGATCTTGTGGATCCCAACCATGACGGTTGGTAATTACTTAATGTATAAATAATTGTTTTATGCGCAGGATACTCGTTGATGGAGGTAGCTCTATGAACATTTTCCAGCTGGATGCATTGAAGAAAATGGATATCCTGGAAACTGAGATTACCCCAAAATTCTCAGTCCTAGTAGGGTTCAGTGACAAGACCAAAGACACGTTGGGAGAAATCAAACTTCCAGTGTACATTGAGGGAATAAATTCCCTACAAAACTTTTGTGTTATTGATTCATTATCTTGTTGTAATGTGATATTAGGCAGGCCCTAGATCCACAGCATGAAGGCAGTACCCTCGACTTATCATCAGTGTGTGAAACTTCCAAGTCCATAAGGGGTCATCAAAATTGAAAATGATCAGCAAGATGCCAGAGAGTGTTATGCATCATTAATGAAGTGGACTGCAACGCCCACTCAGGCATAGCAATTACAGAAGCAACCAGGGAAGGTCCTGCAAGCCAGAGACCAAGAAGTGAAGGAAGTATCCTTGGATCCTCAAGATACCGAGATCAAAGTTTTGATAGGATCGGTTATGTCTGAGGATATCGAACAAGGATTGGTCTCCGTCTTAAAGAAAAGAGCTTCTAACTTCGCCTGGAAACATGAAGATATAACAGGTATCTCTAAATCTATAATTACTCATAAACTTGACAGAGATAAATCTTTCAGGCCGGTGCATCAAAAGTTAAGGAAGTTTGCTCCTAAAAGAAACATTATCATACAAGAGGAAGTTCAGAAGCTACTCAAAACAAAGATGATTAGAGAGGTACACTATCCTAGATGGTTAGCCAATCTAGTTGTAGTCCAGAGAAAGAATGGAAAGTGGAGAGTGTGTGTGGACTTCACAGACCTGAATAAGGCCTGTCCAAAAGACCTATTTCCGCTCCCACACATTGATTCAATGGTGGATGCAATTACCGGTCACGAACTATTAACCTTCATGGATGCATCCTCGGGATTTCAACAAATTCAAATGGAGCCTTCAGATTAAGAAGACACAGCCTGTAGATATCGCTAACAACGCAGGTGCGGAATCCCTGCGCAGGTAGTTACGAGTGTAGAGATAGAATCACACGAGCAATAAATCAAACACGTTATACTGATAACCGAACACGTGACTCACGGTCACTATTACAGAAGATGACACGTAACAATACGAAACACACTGAAACAAACCCTAAAATGACCAACACAAACTGTTTCGTCTGAAACAGTTTATATACACGACAACTTCGCCATAGGCGAAGTTGTCAATAACTTCGCTGATTCAACAAGTTCGCCATAGCGAACTTGTTGACAACTTCGCGCATTACAAAACAAACATAAACAAAACATAATTACATTACAGACTCGATTACAAATGCTAGACTATGAACTACTGACACACATGTACCAACAGACTCCCCCTTGGCAGTAGCTTCATATCTTGATCTTTAAATCTTGAGTCTTGTAATCTTCACCTCTACGCGTGCGCCCCTTCTCTCACACATACCGACACTACCCTTTGATATTTCCTAGCTTGATCCTTCCAAGCAGGAATGTAGAAGATCTTCTTCTCGTTGAGCACTTTCAAATCAGCCTTCGATAGATTAACAAGATGCATCGGGTCGTACACCCGAAGTACTTCTTGTTCATCCTCATCTTCCATTACCGCCTCAGCTGTCTCACAATCCACGTACCACCATTTTAAATCTTTTAGGACGTTCTTGGGCATAACTTTCATCGGTACTTCTTTCAAATGACGGACTGGTTTATACTTCATTACCATCCAAGGTTTGCCGTCAGCCCTCATTCCACGATCTTTGTCTTCTATCAACTTTCCTTTTTGAGGCTTTAGCAGTTCAAACTTTTTGTCTTTAATGGCTTCTTTCCAGACGATCTTCCCAATGATTCTTGCCATATCATCATTACTTCTATTGATCAGCCCCAATCTCGCTAAATCTTTCACCTCACATTCTGGTAAGGAATTCAGAGATCTCAACAATCTCTTAAAGTACTGAATGCCGTCGTACCGTTTGATCACAAATAGTTTCAGTTCTTTGTCGTACAACCAGCATATGATTCCTTTCTTTGACTCTGCATAGCCCTTTATATTATAAGTCTTTCTGAACATCGTTGGCACTGCAGGCTTCTTGGTTTTAACAAACCACTGAGCACAACCTTCTTTCCAGTTCGGCTGCTCCTCCCATACTGTATCTTCTATCACGCTCTCATCCCCCAATTCTGATCTCTCAACAGCTGGAATCTCATGTTCCACTGAATCATCCACAATCCCACCTTCTTCTAATACATCTTCCACATTAATCTGTTCTCCAATCCTCTCAATCTCATCCATAGGCAACACGTCATCATCATCCATCAACTCATCGTCCTCCTCCTCATCCAACTCCTTCAATGCATCAATAACGTCTTCCACAACTACAACATCATCACCAGCTGCATTTGTAGACTCCCCCTCAGTTGTGGAGGCTCCAAGAGCCTGAGAGGTTCTTGGCAGCTCATCACCTGCACCTGAAGGTGCATTGGGATCATCGTCATGATCTTCTCGTCTTTTCGTTCTCAACTCATCGCCCCTACACGTCTTCTCCCCCTGAGATGCCAAGTAATCCTTGAAGGCATCTATTATTCGTCCATGTTCAACCAGGAGGGCAGCTTGTAGTCGATTGGATTCCACTAGGCGGTCAATAGTCTTTGACTGTTCAGCAACAATCCGCTCTAGCGAAAGAATCCTCTCGGTATCTGAAGTAGGCAATGGAGTTGGAGGAATATTAGCAGAAGTGACCGCAGGTGGTACACTTGGTAACCCTGCAGTAGAAGTGATTGTCGACTCCACAAACCGTGCAACTACCACCGGTGGATTAAGCGGTTGAGGTGGTAGGGACACAATTGTTGGTGCCGACGTCTCGATCGCTGTTACCTGTGCAGTAGTAGGAATAAGAGACATACCAGATAAGGCAGGCGGAGCAAAACGTACTAGCCTTGACGATTCTCCAGCTCCCGAACCTATCCCTCTCTGTTCTCTTCTTGAACGTCTTAGCACAATCTGTACTGCCTCCTCTTCATCCACTTCATCCTCATCCTCCTCCACGGTTCTCAGCCTCTTTCCCGTAGTCCGTTCCCGAGACACCATAAGTCTTCTTGCCTCAGCAAACGTCTCGTCTAGATCAGAGTCAGCTACCGAAGTAGCTGCTCTGGTAACATCCATAAACCGAGGACCCGAGACATCCATATCAAACAAACCATGTCCACTAAAAGCAGCATCTAGATCAACATGTTCAGCAGTGGACATAGCCTGAGATATAGTAGCTGGCACAGCAGCAGAAGATACAACAGGCGCAGCTGATACAGCATGAGGTGCTGCCGCCTGATGTGGTTGCGGATCCCTGAACTCGTCCCCTCCTGCAGGAACATACTCCGGGTTAATGAGATGCCCGAAAAGTGGAGTATGCCTGGGACGCCGCTCAGGGTTGCTACGAGTGCTCGACGTTCTGCACTGAGCAAAGATACGTTTTGTTACGCACTCAACGTATCTGATAGGGCGTCTTTGCGGTATAGACGGAGCGACATGATTAATAATCATTTGTAGAAACCGAGGATACATAATAAAACGCTCGCGCGCCGTCGCCCGTCTCTGACGATCAATCTCGTAAAAGATTAGCTGACTAAAAGAATATCTGCGGTTGTAAGTCAGCGCAATCATAGCCGATTGCATCGTCGCACCCATCCCGTCTGTTCCTGCCTTTCTGCCGGACATGCATACTATCAACACATGTATCAAAAAGCGCCATTGATCCAGCAGAAAGCCTTTCCTCCTCTGCGAGTCCCCCAGCGGACCCGAATAACCCATCCTTAAGTAAGCTCCGTCACGGAAAGGAGCTACGAATTCCGTTGGGTCGTCTCTCGTTTCATTACCGAAATTCAGAGCCAACCGTATGTCTTCCGAGGAAAACTGTATGTCTTGACCATTGACAGTTGCTCGCATCACTGGAGGCTCAGGTCTGCAATCATAATACACCGTCTGCCAGAAATCTTGAATGTTGGGCAGAGATATGGGTAGTGTATTAGTGATCGCGTGAAAAACTCGTGATCGTTGGAGAAATGTGATAATCTCCCTATAGTCTTCAACGCCTCGTGCGTCTGGATCCAAAGTGATGTATTGGTTATGGGCTGGGAAGAATTGTCGTTGCTCATCACCATCATCACCTCCAGCACCTCCAACAGCAGCCATATCTGCACAAAACAAATCAAGTGAGAGACCATATAACCATCTCACAAGTTCGCTGAGTACCATGTGCGAAGTTGTGATGTACAGGCGAAATTAAAGGTGAGGCGAAGTTGGGAACAACTTCGCTTCATCTGTAACTTCGTCTAAAATCTTATAAAAAAAATTTGAAATAGGCGAAGTTGTGTTCAAGGCGAAGTTATGGATAACTTCGCCATAGGCGAAATTAAGCTTCAAGCGAAGTTGTGGATAACTTCGCTGAAGGCGAACTTAAGCCACTGGCGAAGTTGAGAATAACTTCGCGTAAACCTTAACTTCGCCTGAATCTGAACCGGCGACTGTTCAGATTCAAACAAGTTATATCCGACGTTTCGGACCGATTTAACGATCCACCAATGAAGAATGGCATGGATTAATGATATTGAGACGTGAAGGACGTCCATGAACACGTAACACAAAGGTGAAAAACTTGGTTTTGAAGGTTCGACGACCCGAGGTCTCGAACCGGGTAAAACTATAACGAACGAGTAAGTTTGGATGATATTGACAACACATACCACGAGTATAGCAGAAACTAGGAACACAAGATCGAAATCGAAAGTGAAGAATAAGATCTGGATGTAATGGTGTTTAGAACAAGTTCGCCGGTAATTCAAAAAAAATGATACTGTTACTGTTTACAATCCCTTATATAGGGCAGAGTTGGTTCAGGCGAAGTTACGCTTAACTTCGCCAAGGCGAAGTTAAGCACAACTTCGCCGAATTCAACAACTTCGCCCGTAATTTTCAAAATCAGCCCTTTAAGTTTGAATAATCTAGAATTTAACCTTATAAATTACCAAAAAGAGTTAAACAAATATGATCAAGATCTAGTAACCAACAATAATATAACTACAAAAAAACAAAAAAAACTTAGAAAAATTTTAACGAAATAAGGGATCAAATTTCAGTCTAGTCAGGGACCACTACGTTTTAGAAAAGATCCTAACAGGAATCATACTAACGATGTGACTGTCACTTAGATCCGTGTTTAGCTGTATTATGACATAGAGACACAGGTTGTAAGCATGTAAATAACGTAAATGGTTTTCATCGTTTCTGTGATACGGATTAAGGTTCAGTTAAGCTCAAAAGTTTAAGTTGGCAACATCTCAGAGATAATGATGTCTTCTATCTATTCTCAAAGCGTATTTGGCTATACCCAAGTCACCCCGAATTGACTTCGACCCATAATGTCTGATTATCTTGTAGATACTTTATGTCTGCCTCCCGTTTTCTTCTAACTCCAGACTTGAGAAGTCTTGATTGTTACTATGTCTCATAAGTATTTAAAAATATACACGTATATATATATATATATATATATATATATATATATATATATATATTTTTCTTTTTTAAATTAAACATTTTTATCGACTTCGGAGTACTAAATCACTGCAAGTCCCGAATCTGGATCACTGCAGTATCTTGAAATGCTTTCTTCACGGGAATCAGAACACTCACGGGCTCGTGTATGACTGGGTAGTCGCTTTTCTGCCTATCCTTCGAAAAGATATGTATGAAGACATACAAAACTCTTAAGGAGTTTCCACGTAAATTCGAGTAAATTTAAGTTAGTATCACATACACTTTTACGCACCATAAAAATTACCATGACATACAATGACTGTTCTAAAGCCTTTTAAGCCTAATAACTTCACTAGTTAAGCACACACGATCAGTATATATATCATTTTCCAAGGTTGGATCAATTTTCTGTTAAACACAGCATAGAACTTCATACGAAGTAACAGACTTGAAAATTAATTTCATTTCCCTTAAAAAAAACTTTAAATTCAATCGCCCCAATCACGTCAAAGTCGTCAGGTAAACGGCTATCCTGAAGATCCAATGGATCAACTGGACCGACCACATACAAGTATGTGTCCTTCTTACTAAGTATGACCGACTAATTTTCAGCAACTGAAAGAACACACGTCATAGCTGCCCCGGTCACTTTCAGTCTTCCAGTTAATGGCTATCCTCATTCTCTACGTTGAAACGAGGACCAAAACATATCCTAGGATATGTCCATCAAACTGAGGTAACCGACTAATTTTAAGCAAAAATGACCCATGTTTTTTTTTTTTTTTTTTTTTTTTTTTTTTTTTTTTTTTTTTAACAAAGACATGGTTACTCGGGATTGATCATCCCGTTTAGCTCAATTAGGTTTTGAAATCTGGATTTATCAAACGCTTTTGTAAACAAGTCAGCAAAATTTTCAAGTGTATCAACTTTTTCGATCTTTATCAGTTTCTTCGCAGCACAATCCCGTATGAAGTGATGACGAATGTCAATATGCTTAGTTTTACTGTGCTTCACGGGATTGTTAATTACTGAGATGGCGGCAGTGTTATCAATTAAAATAGGAGTAAGTAAGAAATTCAGACCATAGTCGCGCAATTGTTGCTGAATCCACAAAACCTGAGAGCAGCAGTTGGATGCTGCCATGTATTCAGCTTCGCATGTTGAAATTGCAACTGATGTCTGTTTCTTGCACTGCCAGGAAACTAATCTTCCTCCAAGAAACTGACAGCCTCCTGTTGTTGACTTCCGACTCTGATTACAGCCACCATAATCAGAATCTGTATACGCCACCAGTTCAACGTCTCCTCCCTTTGGGTACCACAACCCTAGTTTCGGCTTGCCCTTAAGATACCGCAAAATCCTCTTCACACCTTTCATGTGAGATTCCTTTGGGTTTGCCTGAAAACGAGCACAAAGACAAACAGAAAACATTATATCGGGCCTAGAAGCAGTTAAATACATTAATGAACCTATTATCGCCCGATACAGAGTAGGGTCCACATCTGCGTCACCATCTGATTCAGCGCCCAATTTGTGATTGACGCAGATTGGGGTGTCATATGGAGAACTGTCCTCCATCTTGAATCTCTTCAGCACATCATGAACATACTTTGTTTGATGAATGAACATCCCATCCTTCTTCTGATCAACCTGCAATCCTAGAAAGAAGGTTAGTTCACCCATAGCACTCATCTCGAATCGTTTCTTCATGACAGCCTCAAAATCCTGACACATGGATACTCTTGATGCAGCAAAAATGATATCATCCACGTAGACTTGAACCAGTAAGAAGTCACATCCTTCTCTCTTCACAAACAGCGTACTGTCAATCAATCCTCTTTCAAAACCATTTTCCAGCAAGTAGTCCGATAACGTTGAATACCAGGCACGAGGTGCCTGATGTAACCCATATAAGGCCTTGCTCAACCTGTATACGTGATCCGGAAAGTCTGGGTCAGGAAAACCCGGAGGTTGCTCAACAAACACAACCTCATCAACTTTCCCGTTAAGAAACGCGCTCTTCACATCCAACTGAAACACCTTCATCTTTTTAGATGCAGCAAACGCCAAAAACAATCTAATCGCTTCTAACCGGGCAACAGGAGCGAAAACCTCATTGTAGTCAATACCCTCTTGTTGATTAAAACCTTTAACAACCAGCCTCGCCTTATTTCTCACGATAATCCCCTTTTCATCTCTCTTGCACTTGAACACCCATTTCGTGCCTATAGCATGCACATTTTTTGGTTTTTCAACCAAAGTCCAAACTTCCATTTTTTTGAACTGAGCCAACTCTTCTTGCATGGCTTCGACCCACGAGCTGTCCTTTAAAGCCATTTGATAATTCTTCGGTTCGACTTGGCTTATGAAGCAAGAGTACAAACATTCGTTCATGATACCTGTATCTTTAATGCTTGTATAAACACAGGTGTGCTCATTCAAGCTACTTCTGGTTTGTACACTAGAGGTCACATCACCTATAACATTCTCCAATGGGTGATCTTTGTGAATTCTCGTGGTCGGAACAGCACCGACATGCAAATTGTCTTCCAAGTTTGAAGAGATCTCATCTATGGTAGTTTCAGGCTGAGAGTGAAAAGGATTAATAAACTCATCTTCAGTTGAGGCCGCAGGGGTATCGATAGGGTTTGATGTGGAAGGCTGAGATTTTCCTGTCATCTGATGTTGCACTACCTCCTCTTCCTCATCAAAAATCATCTTCGTCACTGCTCTTTCGTCTTCTTCAGAAATTTCCAAAGTAGGTACGTTAAACGACTTAAAAAGTTTAACATAGTCAAACAGCTCAGCAGGTCCATTGCTTGGTTTTGGCGGTTGGTAACTAGTAATGTCGGTGTTACAAACCACCTCCACCTTGCAAGTTGTCGTATTGAAGACCCGTCTGTTGGGAGTCCCAACAACATAACCGACTAGGATTCCCTCATCAGCTACTTCACCAAATTTCGAATTAGTCTTCAAAATCGAACAAGGAGACCCAAAAGGTTCAAGACCGCACAAGTTGGGCTTCCTTCCGTGCATAAGCTCGTAACAGGTTTTTCCAAGTCTCTTAACGGTTAACACCCGATTCAGAACATAGCAGGCTGTAGCAACTGCTTCAGCCCAGAACATCACAGGAAGCTTTGAGTCTGCCAGCATAGTTCTGGCTCCTTCAATCAACGTTCGGTTCTTCCTTTCAGCTACTCCGTTCTGTTGTGGAGTATACGGAGCGCTGTATTGATGCTCAATACCCTTCTGAAGACAAAAGATTTCCATCTCAAAGTTCTTGAACTCTGTCCCATTGTCGCTTCTGATGAATTTAACTGATTTACTCATGACGTTCTCGACTTTTGTAATTAGATTCTTCACCATCTGAGTCGTCTCGTCTTTCGTTTTCAGAAAATATACCCACGAGTATCGCGAGTAATCATCAGTTATCACCAAGCAATAAGAAGTACCACCTAGACTTTGTACATTCACCGGACCGAAGAGATCCATATGAAGTAGTTCTAGAGTACCAGCAATTGAGTTGATCGTCTTGGTGAGATGGCTTTTCTTGTGTTGTTTTCCCTTCTTGCACGCAATGCATTTATCTTCAAAGTTAAAACTCTTTAAGGGAACGCCCATCACAAGCCCATTTTTGACAATGAAGTTCATCTTACGAAGATGAATATGTCCCATTCTCCTGTGCCATAATTCTGATTCTGATTCGCTTGCCTTTGTCATTAAACAGGATTCTCCGGTGGCCATTTCAGTAGACCTCATATCCATCACGTATGTATTCGTTTCACGTGGAGCTTTCATTACTATCCATTCTTCTGGTATATGAAAACCAGGCTTCAATACAATCGCTTCATTCTTAGTGAAATGGACAGTGTATTCTTTATCACAGATCTGCGACACACTCAGCAGATTGTGCTTTAATTCCTCCACAAAGTTTACATTTTCAAGTGTCATTCTCCCATTCGACACAGTTCCTCTACCGGTAATCCTTCCTCCGCTTTCACCTGCAAAACTAACTCTAGCTCCCTGAACAGGTTTTAAGTCTTGCAACAAGTGTTTGTTGCCTGTCATGTGCCTGGAACAGCCGCTATCTACAATCCAAAGATTGTTTGCAGCCCTGTTCAACTGTTCCTGCACAATAAAACAAAGAGTTAGAATCTTGGGACCCAAGACCAATTGGTCTTGGATCGATACGTCCCGTACCCTGGCTTTCTCAAGTTAGAGACTCGATAATTTCTGTAAGTCCTGTTAGGGTATCTCCTTGCAGATTGGGTGTAATGTCTTCCAAACCTTTGAGAATTGAAAGTGTTATATCTTGAGGTTTGGTTGTAAAAATGAGGTTGGTTTTTATGAAAACTTGAATTCGTTATATTTTGGCATTTTTTAAAGTTTTCATTTTTAGCAGGAACAAAATGACGCTTATTCTCATTTTTATTTGTCTTTACATCTCTAAATCTCGGTTTCAAAGGGCAATCTGCAACTAGATGTCCTAACTTGTTACATCTAAAGCAACATCGACTCTCCATTTTCTTGTCAAATGTTGGTTTGGATGTAGAGGCAGTGTTACCAGCCGTTCGTCTCACATAAGGTGGGACGTACGGATTGAGTGGAGAACTCTTTTTAGAAACTTCATTTTTATCTCCATCGGTGGGTAAACCTACCTTCTCTTTTGTCTGACCAGATTCGGACAACTTATCCGAATCTGATGAGACTGGACTTGAAACAGAAATATTCACACTAGAAACAGGCGAACTTGTTTCGCCACAGTTAACACTTGGTTCAACACTTGTAATCTTGATAGGAGTTGTCTGAGAAACCTCGAAATCAACAGATTTCTGAACACTTGGATTATAAGTATAGTTGTGGTTAAAGGGTGGTGGAACTTCGTGATATCCGATTCCTCCCCTCTTTGCAGAGGTACCTGGATCACTCACGAGGTGATCAAGGATGGCCGAGGAATTCCTGAACTGCTCAAGTTTGCGGTTCAGTTCCACCACCTTTACCTGGTGGTCAGCAATCTGTTTATCCCGATCAGCAATCACTTTAGTTTTTTCCTCCAAAACTTCATAACTAAGATCAATTATTTCAATTTTCTCAGCAAGTTTAATTTTTAAGCTTTGAACGTCTTTTTCACATGCTTTTATTTTAATTTTATAACTCGTTTCTCTTGCTTTCGTAAAATGGTGATCTTCTTTAATAGTTTTAAAGTCAGCATCTAAATGGACATACTGATCAGTTATTGTTTTAAGTTGCTCAGACAAATTCTCACAACTAGTACAAATAGTTTTAGGACTTACCTCGGAGCGATTATCTTTGTCATTTGCCATGAAAGCGGTTTCTTCTTCATTTGCTTTCTCAATTTCTTCAACCTTCTCACATTCTTCAGCTTCAGACTCAGCCATGTTTGCTTGCTCACCAGAACCACTTGAGCGTTGATTCCAGTTGTACTCTCCTGCCTCTCTGGTCAACATGGCATTTATCTCTCTGTTAACTCCTGAGTGTTGTGTAGGTCGACCTTGTCCTCGTTCAACCCTCTCATTTCTGCATTCCTTGGCAAAGTGCCCGTACTGTTGACAATTATAGCACCTTACTTTGGACTTGTCGAACCCGGGCCGACCACCAACAAACTTTCTCCCCGTCTTATTCATGAAACGCTTGACTCGCCTCACTATCATGGCCATTTGCCATTGCAAATCCATCTCCTCCAGATCATCAGCATCGATCTGGTCATAATCCTCATCCAGAACAGCAGGGTCCACAATCTTCCCCTGGATGTAGTTTTCATAGGAAGCAATAAATGATGCATAGACTGCAAACTGCTCTTCAGCAGATTTTACACTCATAGGCATCTTGGAATAACTATTGCTTGATGCATTTGCAGAAAAACTACTTGTGGATGCTTGAGGCTTTGAAGTACTAGATCCTCCAGCAACGAAACATACATCACCATTCGTGTTTACAGAAACGTTTCCTTCATGAGACGAGTCAGAGCCTGACTCCCCTTTAGAGTAATAAGCAGCAGATTCAGGCCTTGAACTTGAGCCTGAGTTAACCTTTGCACCATACATACCAGGGTCTTGTATCTGATCTGTAGGTGTTTCTTTTCGAACCATATTAAGCTCATAAGTTCTGAGCTTGTTCACTGCCGTTTCAAGATCATAATTAGGAAAGTCTCTGTCTTCCCTCATAAGAACGGTGTACATTTCCCACTTCGGTGGGAGAGCATCGAGAAGTTTTTCAACGATCTCTTCTTCTCGGTAAGCAATCGAATAATTGCTAAGCTCTGTCATTAGATGATAGTATCTGGTGATAATATCATCCAGCGATTCGTTCTTCAAAAATTTGAAGACGGAGAACTGGGTCTTCAAAAGTTTTACCTTCGATGCACGGATACCCACATTCCCCTCGAATCTATTTTCAAGAGCATCCCAAAGCTCTCTTGCAGAAGTGTACTTTCGGAACGTATGGAGAACTTCTTGAGGAAGTGCCATTGTTATCGCAGCATAGGCCTTGCTTTCGGCCTCGTACATTTTCTTTTCTTCGTCCTCCATTTTGCTGTACTTCTTAACTACGTCACGTCCTTCGTATTGCATAGTAGGAGGGATATATCCATCCTGGATGCACACCCACATTTTGGCATCCTGGTATTTGATGTATTGGATGAATCTATCCTTCCATGCCACGAAGTCAGTTCCTTTCATAAACCTCGGGGCCTTAGTGGCAGACCCCGCTTCTACTTCCATCTTGACCAAATCGGAGATATTGATCGACGACATCCTTGCAAAAACCTGAAAAAACCTGGAAAAACAAAAAAAATATTAAAACAGCTCAGTTGGCGAAGTTAAGAATAACTTCGCTTGAAGGTTAACTTCGCTGAAAGAGAACTTCGCTGAGATCTTAAATTCGCTTGATTTGGGCGAAGTTAAGAATAACTTCGCTTAGCTCTGGCGAACTTATGAGTTGAGCGAACTTGGGTTTGAAGCGAAGTTGCGGATAACTTCGCTAAGGCGAACTTATGAAGTGAGCGAAGTTGTAGTTAACTTCGCTAATCCTTATATCTTCGCCAAAAACCCTAATTCCAGCGACGGCAACTTCGCCTGAAGAATGGTAACTTCGCCCGATGAACGGTAACTTCGCCCGATGAACAGGGAAGTTTGTTCAGATCTGTTTTCGTCAATCCAGCAGCTCCCGATCAATGCAAAGGCTTGAAAATGACTGTCAAGCACTAGCAAAACTCAATCCCAACAAAAACACGTCCCGCGAATAGGTCAAACGAGACGTTTTCTACACCCGCGTGAAATCCCGAACCTCACAATCGAGCCGATTGGCTCTGATACCAATTGTAGGTTCCTGGACGGATCGTACACGAGATATCGCTAACAACGCAGGTGCGGAATCCCTGCGCAGGTAGTTACGAGTGTAGAGATAGAATCACACGAGCAATAAATCAAACACGTTATATTGATAACCGAACACGTGACTCACGGTCACTATTACAGAAGATGACACGTAACAATACGAAACACACTGAAACAAACCCTAAAACGACCAACACAAACTGTTTCGTCTGAAACAGTTTATATACACGACAACTTCGCCATAGGCGAAGTTGTCAATAACTTCGCTGATTCAACAAGTTCGCCATAGCGAACTTGTTGACAACTTCGCGCATTACAAAACAAACATAAACAAAACATAATTACATTACAGACTCGATTACAAATGCTAGACTATGAACTACTGACACACATGTACCAACACAGCCTTCATGACTCCCACAGGTATATACTGTTATATTGCAATGCCTTTTGGACTAAAAAATGCAGGTGCAACGTACCAATGGCTAGTCAACATGATGTTCAAAGACCAACTGGGGGACACAATGGAAGTCTACATAGACGACACGGTGCTAAAGTCAAGAAAGTATGAGGATCATCTCAAAGACTTGGCAACAACATTTGACATCCTGGATGAGTATAACATGAAGCTGAACCCAGCCAAGTGTCATTTTGTTGTAAATTCGAAAAGAGTTGAAGACCATCTCAAAGACTTGGCAATAGCATTTGATATCCTGGACGAGTATAACATGAAGTTGAATCCAGCCAAGTGTCATTTTGGGGTCAAAGCGGGAAAATTCCTTGGATACATGGTCACCAAAAGAGGAATAGAAGCAAGCCCTGAGCAGATCAAGTCTATCTTGGATATGAAATCACCAAGAAACATCAAATATGTCCAAAGGTTGACAGAGATAATAGTAGCTCTCAACAGATTCATCTCAAGCTCTTCAGAGAAGTGTAAAGACTTCTATGATATCCTGAGGAAGAATCAAAAATTCGAATAGGGAGAGAAGCAAGAAAGAGCGTTGGTATCCCTGAAGGAATACTTATCCTCAGCACCACTCCTTATGAAGCCAGTTGATGGTGAACCATTATATTTGTACTTAGTTGTTTCGGGGAATGCAATTAGTGCTGTCTTGGTCGAAGATCATGAAGGTCAATAACATCTGATATATTATGTAAGTAAAAGTCTACTAGATGCTGAATCCAGGTATTCTTATCTTGAAAAGTTATTTTAGCACTTATAATGGCTTCTACTAAACTAAGACATTACTTTGAAACTCATGTTGGGTTGGATTTTCTACAAAGAATATTGGAATCTTCTCAACCTCCTCAGAAACGGCTAAGTATGGAATTCGAGCAAGCCCAGACAATCGAGCATGGTTTTTACTATTTCGAGCAAGGTTCTGAACCTTAAATGGTTGATTCTTCTAAGTGTTAAAGGCTTCGAGCAAGCTACACTTCAACAAGCAAGAGTATTCTTCTATCGATCATGGATTGCCAATCGAGCAAACAGCTTGATCATACAAGTTCTAGCCAAGTGTTACGAGCACTGGATGATCGAGCACATGGGGACGAGCATGGATGCAACAAGAGGATGTCACGTGAATCAAAGCAAAGACTTCGAGCACAGTTCAGTTACCGAGCAAGATTTACATCCGAGCATGCTAAAGATTGCTGAATAAGAAAAGCTGAAGACATCAAGAAGAATGAGGTTGCTCGATGGACTTATTCGAGCAAAGCTTGAGCAAGTCAAGAGGAATGAAGCTTACTCAAAAGGGAATATGTATTCTTCGAAAGAGAATATATTCCAAGTAAAGTCTGCTCGAGGACATTCACCGAGCACACCTAGTATAGGAAGTTTGCTCGAGCAAGGTATGTACCTTGCTCGAGGACTGTAACACTGGTATTTGATTTGTCTTTCATTATGTAATGACTAGGACTTATAGAAGGAATGTCAGGGTCTATAAATAGACGTCCCAGGATACCTTTAGGGCACGGATTTTCGAGACGGAATACAGGCTGGCACGCACTGATTACGAAAAACATTCCATTTTGTTAATCGTACAATAGCCGCCGCCGTCACACAAAACCCTAGACATTCGATTCACTGTTCCATTGATGAATCATTAAATATAGTGAATCTTTGTCTCTGAAATAGCATTTACTGATAATCATTTACTGTTTTGTGTTTGATAATTTTTCACAATCCTTCATTCTCAATCATTGGATATCCTGATTCCGCCAGTATATTCAATCGGTCTTTGGGTATTCGAGTCGGTGTGTTCTTGTCGAACCTTTGCTAAGGTTTCACCCGACTAACGGTCCTGACAACTCATGCTACTCATGTAAAGACTAACTATCCTATTAAGGCTGTTTTGAGAAAATCAGAAATGTCCGGTAGGATGCCAAAGTAGGCTGTGAAGCTTAGTTCATACGATATTGTGTATGAATCAAGGACAGCCATCAAATCTCAGTCACTTGCCGAATTTGTGGCTGATTTTAGCCAGGATATCCTTGAAGAAGTTGAAAAAGAAGTTCAACAATTGGACGTCAAGGAGAGTTGGACTTTGCATACAGATGGAGCCTCAAACATAAGAGGAATAGGTCTAGGAATCCTGCTAAAATCGCCACGGGGGACATTATACCTCTATCTATATCGTGTGAATTTCAGACTACTAACAATGAGGATGAATATGAAGCCTTGATAGCAGGCTTACAATTGGCTAAGGATATGAAGGTCAGGCAGGTTTATGTTGAATCCTTATTATTAGCTAACCATTTTAATGGGTCTTACGCAATAAACGCAGAAAACTTAGCAAAATATTTAGAAATAGTTAAGCAATTAGCTATGTGTTTCGAGACATTTGATATAGTACAGGTACCAAGAGAAGAGAACGCTGAAGCAGATGCCTTAGCAAATTTAGCATCAGCTCTCAAGATACCAGATGACATCAAGATACCTATCGTGCATATCTTGACTCCAGCATCAAAGAGAACCATGAAGTCATGGAGACTTCAAAACCTGAAGACGATCTAACATCCTGGACCCGTTGACGTGAGGTCGAAGACTCACTAAAAAATAAACCAATTACAACTAAATAGATAGCAGTAAGTGGGTGTCGAACACAAGGAGTTTGTGGAATATGTGTTAAATAAGTAGCCTAACAATTAAACTAATATAAATGTAAATGACAAAAAGTAATTTCCAAGTTGGTTTTGATTTGATTTTTGTGAACTACAAAAAACTAAACGGAATTTGTAAACAATTGATTAAACGAGCATTTCTCTCGGGGTTCGAGTTATTACTCAACACTTATGTTAACATTCAATAGATAAACCATATTATCTTGGTTTTGTGTAAATGCACATGTTTGTGATTAATCAAGAACTAAGTACTCGGATTCCTAGAACGCGAGGTTGTTACTTAACAATCTATCAATAATGTTAACCCTAATTCTTTTCACTTAATCTCAATTGTCAACGACACCAAGAACGTGTGATTCAAAACTAGGTTTAAACAATATACAGAAACTACAAACAATCACATAAACATCATGATCATACTAACATAACAATTAGACAATCAATCCAAATTCAAAAACAAATAACATAAAGTGTCTTGCAATTAACCTTACAACCCAAGAGAAATACCAAGGAAATTAGCCACTCATGGTTTGATGAATCATCATAGCTTCAATTGTCTTAATCATAAGAATCAAACACCCAATCTAATTATTAGAATCACCAAAAACAATGTTTTGGACTCCACAAATCGCCCTAGGGTCCTCCCAATTGAAAGATATCTGAAAAGACACCCCAAAACGTCCTAAAAAGTGGCCCAAACTCAGCTGTTACGAGTCGGACCGTGGGACACGGTCCAGACCGTGGACCACGGTCAAGTTACGGTGCCCGGAATGCCACGGTACGGTGTATTCTGTTGATTTTGGTGCTAGCTTGACCGTGGCCCACGGTCAACACCGTGGACCACGGGGGAGCTCTTCCTCAATTTCTTGTTTTCTTCATATCTTTTTCGTTTCAACTCCGTTTTCTTCGCCGTTTTCGCCCACGTTCTTGTAATTTCATCCTCTACCTCCTCCTACCTGCATATATATGAGTAACCATCGTCAACTAATTCCATGAAATTAAGTTGGTTAAGCCAATGCATTTATATCTTTTAACTCGCTTAACGGCTTCCCTACGAGTCACTCGTCACATTCCCACACTTAACCGTTGTTTGCCCCTAAGCAACACTTAAAACCACAATTGCTTTCAAAATACAACCACCAAACATACCAACACACCTGGTTCAGTCAAGGTCCCAAATCATACCCTATTCCCTCATTATTAAAGGTTTACATTAGTATTACTTAATATTATATTTAAAACATAGAATTCTGGTTAACCTTAACATGCTTTCAATTTTTTACCCACACATAACACACCATCACTCATTGACCCTCTTATCGGTGATCATTCCATATATTCCAATAATACTCAATTCTCCTCGCATACGCTTGTACTATCGTCAAATCTCCACCTATATAAATGCTTTGACAAAAATGCAAATCAAGAGGACTTAAAACGGGTTATAATGGGGCAAGGTGTAAGGGCATGGAAGGGGATTGAAAGTAGCTCAGGCGATCCGATCCGGCTTATTACATAAAAACTACGTAAACAATAAAATAAACAACTTTAAACATTACTGACTTGCATCTCAACAGTCACTACACAATACTTTGAACATTGACTCTCAACTTTTTATGTCTTTTCTCTTTTTTCTTTTTCTCTTTTCTTCTCTTTTTCTCTTTTCTTTTTTTTTCTTCTTTTTCCATATTTTTTTCCTTTTTTTTTATACTTTTTTCGAGTAAACATAATACTTAATACTTCCTATTGATTAGTACTATAACAATTACAAATACAAAGAAATACCTACTAAGCCGGATCGTCTCGCAAATTAACATCAAGGTTGATCGAATAAAAAAGAATAGGTCCAATACTGTTTTCTACGGGAACCATCCCCCCGCCCCTCTCATTGCCCACGCTCATATGTGTAATGTATGAGGCCCAACCCCCAAAACCTAAACTCACGCTCATCCAGACGAGGCTTAAACCTAATTGCCTCTATCACTTTTGCACTTATGCCAAGCTAAGGTCTCGAAATGCATTAATCGCACAAGTTCTAATAGAGAATAACCAATCTATCACCAATCTTCACTTTCACAATAAACAAGTGGATATGGACATGTTATGCAGGTAATTGTACCGAAAGCATGCTAACCTTGACTACAATACTACACAACCTCGTTTTTAAAACAACTAAGCAAACTTGAATTTTAGGGAATTGTGACCATGAAAACAGACCAAAACTTTACCCCGACATCTTACCACTTTCCGGTTTTCTTTCAAAAAATTATTTTTCTTAAATTTGTTTTCTTTTTTAATTTTATTTTATAATTTTTTTTTTTGTAAAACCAAAAACTTCCCCATCCCCACACTTGGGATACATTGTCCCCAATGTATGGTTTTGAGAAAATAAAAACAAAGATAAACAAAGATACTACTAATTAAAAGAACCACTTCTTTTCATGAAAAACCCATGTTGTCCCCAACATAGTGTCGAAGAGAAATCCGTAAGAATTTCCCCACACTTGGTTTTTGCTAAGATGGTAACTTAAAATGCCATTAATAACAAACAACCTAGAAATTATAAGCAAAATAAAAATAAAAATATACAAAATGTACAATTACCACCTTTTTGAAACTTTTATGACATTCAAGGTGGGTGACTGGCACACTCCCGTACAGCCTTCTTGTTATAAGCACACTCTTTTTCAAGCAACTGTTGCCAGTCTTCCGGCAAACCAGGGTCGGGCCCGAACATCCTCATCCTCCACCCTGGATCATTTAGGTTAGGTGGATGTCTCACTTCGTCTTCCTTGGCCGGCCACCTTTTTCTGCCACCTTCTCACTCTGTTGATGCTCAACTTCTTTCTTCTCAACTGACCTGTCAATCACAAAACACTCCATTTTTGTGTGATCCTTGCTCAAGGATACACACTTGTTAACAAAATCGGCCTTCAGGCTTTCCCTGTCAACAAAAGGGTCAGTAGTATTTTCAAATAATAATAGCTGCTTATCACGATTCCCACATTTAATTCCCAGTGTCCCCTTAGCACAATCAATTACAACAAGTTAAGTGGCGAGGAAGGGTCTACCCAATATGACTGTGGGTTGCATATTAGTTATTTTTAGCATAATCAAGTACTAAAAAGTCAACTGAGTAACAGAAATCCTCCACATGTACCATCATATTATATATCATGCCTCAGGGAAGTGTATGGGTTTGATCCGCTAAAACCACGGTGGTGTTTGCTTTTTGTAGCGGACCAAACTCATACTAATCATATAAACTACCGGGCATGATACTAACACAAGCTCCAAGATCTAGCAGTGCCCGATCAGTTTTAAATTCACCAATTTGGATTGATAAAAGGGGCACTCCTGGGTCTTGAAGTTTACTCGAGATAATATTATTATCAACCCTCTCATCCCTTATTTTGGTCAATTTGTCATTTAAACATTTATCAAAGGAACAATTTTCACAAAAAGATATTTCATTCGGTTGTAATTCAGATTTATTTTAAAAAATTGTTTCATGATTACCCACATTTTCAATCTCATCGCTAATATCTTCCACCACCCCCTCAACAAACTGTGGTGTTGGATCAACTTGAACACTAGAAATTCCAAAATTAGGTAAAAGACTTACCGCATTGATATGCACGTTGTTCCCCTTCTTTAAGATCGAGCTATTTTTCTTCAAATACTCAACATCGGTTGCAAGTTGACACATTTGAGTGGTCAACGATTGAACGGCTTTGTCACGGACTTCATCCTTTTGCATGCGCACTTCATCAAGTTGATTTCTCCTTTGCAAGTCTTGTTGCATCAACCTAAGCATATCCATGACTTCATTCCCACTTGAAGAACTTTGACCCGAAGACCCACTTTGAGCATTCCCCTGATTAAAATATTGTTGACGAGAAACAAAATGTGTTTGAGAAGTCCCTTGAAAATTAGGATTGAGTTGAGTTGATTGGTTTCCATAATGGAAATTTGGATGATTTCTCAACCCGGGGTGGTAAGTGTTTGAGTTCATGTTAAAATTCTGATTACCACCCCCTTGACCTTGAAGTGCATTTACCTCTTCAACTTGTGCTTGCCCTATCATACACACATCAGCCACATGGCCCAACTCGTTACAATTTGTACAAACATAAATTCTTTGATTAGTAGTTTGTACCCCCACATCTTCCACGGCATGAACTTGCGGTCTTCCAATTGCCGGTCTTGCTCTTCTTGCAGTTTGAGCCTTTCTCTTCGATATGACCGACATTTGTTCCAAAAATGCCCAATCGTCTTGTTCATAATTGGTACCGAACGTACCATTTGTGATTGACATTAAATCCCTTTCATCTTCCGCATTCAAACCTTCATGAAAAGCATTCAATAACTCCCAAAGAGCAATACCATGATGTGGACAATTCTTGATCATCATATTAAACCTCTCAAATGCTTCATGAAACATTTTACCCGATTGTTGTTGGAAAGACCTTAAACTCCGTCTCGCATCATTAGTCTTTTGGGCCGTGTAAAACTCTTCTAAGAACCTTTGTTGCATCTCGGTCTAAGTGTAAATCGATGCGGATGGCAATGTGTAAAACCATCTCTTCGCCTTATCCTCCAACGAAAATTGAAATAAAACCAATTTCACCCCATCCGGTGAGAAACCTTGACCTCCGATTGTGTTGCAAATAGAATCATATGCCTCCAAGTGAAAATAGGGTTCTTCCGTTGCAAGACCCTTGTACTTTGGTAAACTTTGAAGTGCATTAGTTCTTACCTAAAACATTCTTCCATTTTGGTTTTGAGGAATAACCACCGGAGATGGGTTGTATGTGATGACCGGTCTAAAATGAGCTTCAATTCCCCTAACCATCTCCCTTGTATGCCTTCTTGGTACCCCCAATGGTACTCTCGGTTGACCCATTGGTCGGTAAACGGGCCTTTGTTTCATATTTTGTTGAACTTGCGGTTGGGGATTTGGTTGTTGGAATTGAGGTTGTTGATAATGCGGTTGTTGTGGAACTTGTTGCAATGGTTGTGGTTGTTGTACTTGATTGACATTCGGGCCACCCCATTGTTGCACTTGTTGTTGCCGTTGAAATTCAGATCCATACCCAAACTGCCCTTGAATCCTCAATTGACTCCCATCAACCCCGCTTGAATATCCTTCTTCGAAATCTTCATATCCTTCATTGCCATCACCATACCATGGCCCACCAAACAAATGCGGTCCCGATCTTTTACATGGTGAAGTATGAATTATAGGTGGGTCTTGGGTAAATGTGTATGGTTGTTGATAACTGGATTTTGTTGAGATTGGAAGGATGTTTGTTGTGGTGAGTTTGATGATTGTCCTTGAATAGGCATGAAATTTGTCAAGGGTGGGAGGTTAACTGGTGGCTGAAAGCTAAACACAGCTGAAGTAAGTTCACTTATGGAATTGTTGGTGGTAATGGGTACAGTAGATGGTGGGTTTGGTGAATTAATGGGTGGTGGCATCGGCGGTACAGTTTGTTCCGAAGCCATGATTGTGGTGTCAGTTGTTCGACTTTTTGTACTAGGCGACCCAATAACCTTATTTTCCATTTGCAAAATCCGGTTCTGACGAAAGGTTCTCTTGATTTCAGGATCAAACGCTAACGGTGATGAAGACCGAGAGCGTATTGTATGCATATACCTGTAAGTACCTACACACTAGCACAACCCACGTAAAACTGACAACAACAACTTAAACAAAAACTACAGAAATAACACACGTTGCGCACTACTCCCCGGCAACTGCGCCAAAATTTGACGTGAGGTCGAAGACTCACTCAAAAATAAACCAATTACAACTAAATAGATAGCAGTAAGTGGGTGTCGAACACAAGGAGTTTGTGGAATATGTGTTAAATAAGTAGCCTAACAATTAAACTAATATAAATGTAAATGACAAAAAGTAATTTCCAAGTTGGTTTTGATTTGATTTTTGTGAACTACAAAAAACTAAACGGAATTTGTAAACAATTGATTAAACGAGCATTTCTCTCGGGGTTCGAGTTATTACTCAACACTTATGTTAACATTCAATAGATAAACCATATTATCTTGGTTTTGTGTAAATGCACATGTTTGTGATTAATCAAGAACTAAGTACTCGGATTCCTAGAACGCGAGGTTGTTACTTAACAATCTATCAATAATGTTAACCCTAATTCTTTTCACTTAATCTCAATTGTCAACGACACCAAGAACGTGTGATTCAAAACTAGGTTTAAACAATATACAGAAACTACAAACAATCACATAAACATCATGATCATACTAACATAACAATTAGACAATCAATCCAAATTCAAAAACAAATAACATAAAGTGTCTTGCAATTAACCTTACAACCCAAGAGAAATACCAAGGAAATTAGCCACTCATGGTTTGATGAATCATCATAGCTTCAATTGTCTTAATCATAAGAATCAAACACCCAATCTAATTATTAGAATCACCAAAAACAATGTTTTGGACTCCACAAATCTCCCTAGGGTCCTCCCAATTGAAAGATATCTGAAAAGACACCCCAAAACGTCCTAAAAAGTGGCCCAAACTCAGCTGTTACGAGTCGGACCGTGGGACACGGTCCAGACCGTGGACCACGGTCAAGTTACGGTGCCCGGAATGCCACGGTACGGTGTATACTGTTGATTTTGGTGCCAGTTTGACCGTGGCCCACGGTCAACACCATGGACCACGGTGGAGCTCTTCCTCAATTTCTTGTTTTCTTCATATCTTTTTCGTTTCAACTCCGTTTTCTTCGCCGTTTTCGCCCACGTTCTCGTAATTTCATCCTCTACCTCCTCCTACCTACAAACATATGAGTAATCATATTTAACTAATTCCATGAAATTAAGTTGGTTAAGCCAATGCATTTATATCTTTTAACTCGCTTAACGGTTTCCCTACGAGTCACTCGTCACCCGTCCCATAATACGATATCTTCAGGATAACAAGATCTCAGAAGGAGAAAATCCTAGAGCTTTCCGAGTGATGGTAAACCAGTATATTATCCAAAATGATATTTTGTATAGAAAATCACTTGTAGGTCCATACTTGAGGTGCTTGGAACATCACGAAGCACAAGAAGTCTTCAAGGACATACATGAAGGCAATTGTGGAAACCAAACTGGGGGCAGATCCTTAGTATCCAAGATAGTGAGGACAGGTTACTTCTGGCCAGCAAGGAAGAAAGATGCAATTGATTTCTCCTGGAAATGTGATGCTTGTCAAAGACACAGCAACATCTTACATTATCCAGCTGTACCACTACATGCTATTATATCCCCGTGGACATTCATGAAATGGGGAATGGATATTATGGGAAAGATGCCCAAGGCTCCTGGTGGATGAGTCTTTATGCTGGCCATGACGGATTACTTCTCCAAGTGGATTAAGGTCGGAGTCGACATGCAATCCGATGTAATGATAGATCGGGCTGTAAGATATAAGAAAAAACATAGACTTTATGAGCCCTGAGCTAATGGGTTCGATATAAGATGAAAAGGGGATGTTCGGACCTCATAAAACATGGGTATACAAAGTTGGTACAATCCAAAACCCATAAAAAGGGTAAAATCGGGTCCTAAGGAAGAGTCACGGAGGAAAATGGCTTTCAAATGGTAAAAATAAAGAAAAGGAAATTCTGTTCGCATAGAAAGAAATCGCATCGAATGCCATGCGAAGCGAATGAATTCCATACGAAGCGAATGGATTCCACGCGAATGGTTTCCATCCGGAGCGAATGGATTCCACGCGAATGGTTTCCATGTGATGCGAATATATTCCATGCGAAGCGAATGGATTCCATGCGGATGGTTTCCATGCAAAGCGAATGGATTCCATGCGAATTGTTTCATGCGAATTGTTTCAAATTGTTATAAAGCGTGACCCGATTCAGCTCGACCTCAACCAGGGGCTCTGTCTCTTGGACCTTGCTAGGGGCTGCCGCCCCTAGACCCCGCTACCAGGGGCGCTGCACCCGAACCCCATTCGTTAAGGACTTCACTAAGTTAGAAGAATGGTAAGGTTAAAAGTAGTTAATTGATATGTTAAACTATTATACAGTTAAGCAGAGGCAAGTATAGAGAAGTGCTAAAGTTAACTCTGAGAGGAACAAAATCCAGGTGAGTTCTAGCCCCCGTTTTCCTTTAAACGTTTTGGGGCTTATGCAAACTCAAGAAAGAAGATAAAAGACGAACGAGATGTGTATTAAAAGAGAAAATAAATGTGAATATTATTAGTAATTTTATTTAACTACTAATGTTAAGATGTATTAAGAATGTGAGTAAGTCATGATGTGGGCATCAAGGGGTTGTAGCACCTTATACTTATCCACATCATGAATACTCATGAGTGGTATGTAGACACGTATGCGATAGACATATGCTCTACTTATGGAAACGATATAGTGCTATGGGACGGAAAGCACATGCACGAGCACAATAAAGGACTAAAAGCCTATACTGTGTTCGGGGCACGTGTGGTTATAGTAACGTGGTCTAGTGATAGATACAACGCAACTGTCACACCCTCAAAATCCACAAACGGAGTTTTACCGTCAGAGGGTGTGAACTAACAGGATCGGAATCATTAGTTATAATAAAACCATAAAAACGTTTAAATGAAATTAAGTGCGGAAGCGTAAAAACCAAGAGATAAAAGTTGCGTCACGCAGGACGACTCAAAACCCCATAATAACAGTTTAAAATCAGGTTGCATAAACAAAAGCGTTTCAAACAATGCATGATCCTATACCGCGCGCCCGCCTCGGCTACCTGAGAATAACATACTAAAAGTGTCAACAAGGGGTTGGTGAGTTCACAAGTTTATATAAAATAAAGCGCTTAGCGTTTGCGTTCAGCGTTTTGCGTTCAGCGTTTTGCATTCAGCGTTTTGCGTTAAGCGTTTTGCGTTACTAGATAATGTTATGTCAATTATATATCTATAGGTAGCTAGCCTATAAAACAAGTATTACTAAGTGTTCAACACCGAATCTGACTGTTTATCATTTGCCTTGCCACCAGGTCTATCCCGACCATGGTATGTGTTTAGCCAAGATTACACCCACTCGACCTCCAGTCGAGTTTAGCGTTGGGTGGGGTTTGTCAAACCCAGTAGTACTACTCAACAATGACTCGCTATTATCCAATATTAAACGGTTCGATGTGAATGAAGGACTTTAGTTATTGCGTTTGCCACTTAGTCTTTACAAGTGATATATAATCTATATTAACAAAATCTTAAATGCGTTTTCGGAGTATGTTATCTCACCCAAGTGAAAAGCGTTTGAAAACAGTTTAAAAGGGGTAAGTGAACTCACTGTTTGCGAAGTATTCCCAAAATAATTCACCAAGATGCGCGTCACAGAAAAACTCTCTCTAGCGTTCTAAAACAACAAGGAGATTTTCTAAGTGTCGGAACTATTATCGAGTCTCTAGACTCGGCACATAATACCTATGCACATATCATGTTTCGTGTTTCGTTTGTGAATCGTGTGTGACTTAACAAGTACATTTGTGATACGATACATGTGCGAACAATTATTTACGTGTCATGTATTAATAATGTACATCACTAGCAACTATTCCCCACAAGGGCAATTTGGTCAAAACACCACAATTATTTAGCAAGTATTCCCCGCAGGGGCAATTTGGTCAAAACATAACAATTAACTATCAATTATCATGTTTCATGCAGTTTCACAAAATTCAGCAGCTAGTTTCACCGAGACAGAAATTCTACTTGAAAGATTATACTATACCACCGATCATAGCATCTCAATTAATTCATCAAAAATCATCACAAAAGCATACATGTATTAGGTTTCCAGAACATATTTTATTTTATTTTTATTCCACATATGTTTCTCACAATGATCAAAACATTACAGCAAACTCATACAGTCAAATTCATGCGCAACAGAATGTTATTTGAAATTCCCGTTAAACTAAAAATTCAACAAATGCAAGACCACTTGGGTTAGGTTCCTAACTCAACAAGTCAATTTCCAGAAGTGGAACCAACCCAATTGGTCTCGTAGTTCATGAGATATAACATTTACAAAACAACCTAACAGCAGGTCTAACAACTCAGCTTTGCACAACGTTTTTGTAAAATCATAAAGGTTAACTTTTACACGTCCAAAAATTGCAAATTTATATTCTTTAGAAACTAGACTCAACCTAGTTTACTGTAGTATCAATAATCTCAACCAATTTTCACATTTACACGCCGTTACAGTCAATTGAACATCAACAACACAATCTGTCCAGAAACTGTTTGCAACAAAACTCAACCTATTAACTATCTATGGACCATAATCCGTTCATATGACCTTATAGACACCACAATCATTATCCATGCACATCAAATACACATTACATCCATGATTAGGGTTTTACTTGAACTCAAAATCAAGAAACAAACGATTAACATGCAATAACACCAATACTAGCTATCAATTCAACAATCAATACATCTTTCAATCAAAACAAGACATATGAACATCATGTATATAATTTCCAGATTCTAGGGTTTATAATTATACCTTCCAAAGCACAAAAATAAGCAAGGGGAAGGTAGAAGATGACTAGAATCGGGTGTAGGATGCTTCAATTGTGAAACCCAAGATCAAAAACCAAGCAATATGTGTGTGTGTGTGAGCCGATCGTGAAGAGAGGGGGGGGGGTAGCTGCCGTCGTTTTGGTGAGGGAGAGAAGGAGGTTAGGGTTTAGGTTAATATTAATAATAATAATAATATAATACACTTTGGTCCCTTAACTTCCAAATGTTACTTTTCTAGCTTAATTAACTAGTTCTAGCACATTAAATTAATGTTTATAAGAATGTTATCACATAACACATAAGTCTAACACATAATTATCACATAATTATTGTTTTGACGTTTTTCGTTTATTCACCAATTGTTTGCGTCAACTCGTTTGCGTTTCGGTGCAATTCCCGAAAGACTACACATGTAGTAAGTGTTAAGCGTCATTTAAACCCTAGTTTAAATGTAATGAGGTGTGCGTTATAGATTCAATGATCTTAAGTTTGAATTGACGGAGTTGAGTTAACGGAGTTAACCTGAAATTGACGATTGTCACATCATTCCCATGTTAAAGAATTTTCGTCCCGAAAATTTGAGTCAAGTCGTGATGAGTGTCTGAAAAAGTATGAAAAAATTTTCAGTTTGTCATATCATCCCCTAGTAGAAAGAAATTTCGTCCCGAAATTTAATTCATACCTCCGGTGATTTCTGACGGTTTGTCGGGTTTCGCGGTTTTCTGTGTTTGGTCAGCCCTTCAAAAAGGTGTGGATACTTTTTCATCATTTGATCCTCGCGTTCCCACGTGAACTCCGGTCCACGTCTCGAGTTCCAACGAACCTTAACGATTGGAATTTTGCTGTGCTTGAGTGTTTTGGTTTCCCAATCCAAAACTTCAACTGGTTCTTCAATGAAGCGTAGCTGTTCATCAACTTGCAATTCGTCCAAAGGGACTACATGAGTTTCATCAGATAGGCATTTCTTCAAATTGGATACGTGGAATACATTGTGTACGCCACTGAGTTCCGTTGGTAGGTCCAGTCGGTACGCCACCGGACCAACGCGTTCCGTTATCCGGTAAGGACCAACATATCGTGGGTTGAGTTTGTTTCGCTTTCCAAAGCGAACCACACCTTTCCAAGGTGAGACTTTGAGTAACACCCGATCGTTCACTTGAAATTCGAGAGGTTTTCGGCGCTTGTCGGCGTAACTCTTTTGGCGATCTCGTGCTGCTGCCATGCGATTTCGGATTTGAAGAATCTTTTCCGAAGTTTCGAGTACCAGTTCTGGACCAGTGATTTGGCTGTCACCCACCTCTGCCCAGCAGAGAGGTGATCGACACTTCCGTCCGTACAACGCTTCAAACGACGCTGCTTTAATACTTGCGTGGTAGCTGTTATTATACGAAAACTCTACCAAAGGTAAGTGAGGTTCCCAACTTTTTCCGAAATCCAACACACATGCACGCAACATGTCCTCTAAGGTCTGAATAATTCGTTCACTTTGCCCATCCGTCTGAGGATGGTATGCTGTGCTCATATCAAGACGGGTGCCTAGTGCGCTTTGCAGTGACTTCCAAAAGTGCGAAGTGAAACGGGAATCTCGATCAGAAATGATTGAGACAGGCACTCCGTGTCTAGACACTACTTCCTTCATGTAGACGCGAGTCAGTCTTTCCATTTTGTCCGATTCCTTAATCGCTAAGAAGTGTGCCGACTTAGTCAACCGGTCAACGATCACCCAGATGGTATCGCATCCCGTCGGTGTTTTAGGTAATCCTGTGATAAAATCCATTGAAATGTGTTCCCATTTCCACATTGGAAGTTCCGGTTGCTGTAGCAGGGCAGATGGTTTCTGGTATTCTATTTTGACTCTGGCACAAGTCAAGCATTTGCTCACGTAGGTGGCAATGTCGGCTTTCATGTTTGGCCACCAGTAAAGTTCCTTTATGTCATGATACATTTTATCTGAGCCAGGGTGGATAGAATATCGGGACTTGTGTGCTTCGTCCATCACCAGAGTTCTCAACTCTCCGTATCGTGGAACCCAAATCCGGTTCTCAAAATATCGGACCCCGTTCGTTTTGATTTCAAGTTGCTTGTTCATGCCCCACATGAGTTCTGATGGAAGATTATCATCTTTCAAAGCTTCGAGTTGCGCCTCGCGAATCTGATCGGGTAAGCTGACATGAATCGTGAGTTGCAATGCTCGCACTCGCCTAGGTTTATCGGTTTCTTTTCTACTGAGGGCGTCGGCCACTACATTGGCCTTGCCAGGGTGGTACTTAATGGCACAATCATAATCCTTAAGCAGCTCGACCCAACGACGCTGTCGCATGTTCAGCTCCTTCTGATCGTAGATATGTTGGAGACTCTTGTGGTCAGTGTAAATAGTAAACTTGGTACCGTACAAGTAATGCCTCCATATCTTAAGGGCAAACACCACAGCTCCGAGTTCCAAATCATGGGTCGTGTAGTTCTTCTCGTGAACCCGTAGTTGTTGAGAGGCATAGGCTATAACCTTCTCGAGTTGCATCTGCACACAACCGAGACCTTGTATCGATGCGTCACAATGTACCTCAAAATTCTCTGTTCCCTCGGGGAGGGCCAGAATAGGGGCGCTGCAGAGTTTGGTTTTCAATAGTTGAAAAACGGATTCTTGCGCGTCTCCCCAATTTTACTTAGTACCCTTGTGAGTCAAAGCGGTGAGGGGTTGGGCAATCTTTGAAAATCCTTCGATGAAACGCTGGTAGTAGCCGGCCAGTCCTAGGAATTGCCGCACCTCAGTCGGAGTCTTAGGTGCTTCCCAGTTTTTGATGGCCTCTACCTTACCGGGATCGACATGGATACCATTTTCGTTGATCACATGTCCTAAAAAGTGAACCTCGCGAAGCCAAAATTCGCATTTCGAGAGTTTAGCATACAGTTGTTCGTTCTTCAGTAATTCCAGAATTACCTTTAAGTGTTCCTCATGGTCAGCCTTGTCCTTGGAGTAAACCAGGATATCGTCAATAAACACAATCACAAACTTGTTGAGGTACGCCTTGCATACTCGATTCATGAGATCCATAAATACGGCTGGTGCGTTGGTTAGTCCAAAAGGCATAACCGAAAACTCATAGTGACCATACCGTGTTCTGAAGGCCTTCTTTGAAATATCTTCTTCGCGCACTCTTAGTTGATGGTAACCAGATCGCAGATCGATCTTCGAATAATAACTCGATCCTTGGAGCTTGTCAAACAGATCATCAATTCGGGGTAAAGGATAACGGTTCTTGACCGTCACCTTGTTCAACTCCCGGTAGTCGATGCACATGCGGAAAGTCCCGTCCTTCTTTCTGACAAATAAGACAGGGGCTCCCCATGGCGATGAGCTAGGTCGGATAAAACCCTTATCCAACAAATCTTGCAACTGGGTGGACAACTCCTGAAGCTCCGCCGGTGCGAGCCGATACGGGGCTCGTGCTATGGGTGCTGCACCGGGTGTCAATTCGATTTGGAATTCGACTTGTCGTATAGGAGGGAGTCCGGGCAAATCCTCCGGGAAAACTTCCGGAAAATCTCGCACAACTGGTATATCTTCAATTCGCTTCTCCTCCGCGGGTTTCTCAACAATATGCGCCAAAATTGCCGGGTGACCCTTTCGTAGATACTTCTGCGCCTTCATGAGGGTAATGACGCTGGTGGTCATGCCGCTTCTTTCGCCTCGGATCAAAATGATCTCGCCGGAAGGGGTAGTAATGTGGACTATCTTGTCATAACATATAATCTCCGCTTGGTTCTCGGATAACCAGTCCATGCCGACAACGACATCGAAACTACTAAGCGTAAAAGGAATAAGGTCAATATCAAAAACATGACCTGACAGTTTTAACTTACATCCCGCAAGTACATGAGTCGTTACTATAGTCTTTCCGTCAGTTAATTCAACAGGAAACTTAGCATCTAACGGAGTTGGAGTTAGGTCTAAGAGTTGACTAAAGGCTTTCGACACAAAACTCCTATCAGCTCCAGTGTCATACAATACAGAAGCAAAACAATCGTTCACAGGGAACTTACCAGTCACCACGTACGGATCATTGCGGGCTTGACCCGACCCAATAACAAAAGCTCTTCCTTTACCATTGTTTCCACCACCACTGCCACTTCCATTACCTCCATTGTTGTCGTTCTGTTTCAGCTTAGGGCAGTCCTTCTTAAAATGTCCCTCTTGTCCACACTTAAAACATCCCTTGGTTGTCATGGGTGGTTTAGGAACACCCTTTGCCGCAAGGTCTCCTCTACATTCCTTTGCTTGGTGACCCATCTTTCCGCATCTCTGACACTTGACACGGTCACACGGGCCAGCATGATGATAGTTGCACCTGTTGCACTTCAGATATTTCCCAGAATATCCGATCGAACCCTGCCCGCCACCGTTGTTATTGTTATTGTGACCCTGATTGTTGAAGCTCCGGGTGAATTCGGGCTTTCGGTAGTGTTGCTGCTGTGGGGGGTTCGAGGATGAGGATCTGGTGTTGTCAAACTTTCTCTTTCCATAGCTCTGGTTGTTGTTGCTGCTGTTGTCAGTACTCGGGTTGTCACGGGCTTTAGTGGTTGAACCCCTAGGTGGTAGCGCACCTTGGGTCACTGATTGATCCGTTAGTTTGTGAGCTAACCGAATCGCTTGTTGAATCGTGGCTGGTCTGGAAGACGTTACCATGCCCTGAATTTGCGGTGCTAACCCATCAATATACATTTCAATCCTCTTACTCGGCGGGTCTACCATCCGCGGACATATCACAGCTAACTCTTGAGAACGGGTAGTGTAGGCTTCGATTTCTGAACCCACCATCTTCAATGACCAAAATTCTGACTCCAACTTTGCAATCTCCTCTCTTGGACAGTACTCCTCTCGCATCATGTTTTTGAACTCCTCCCAGTTCATCGCGTTAGCTAGTTCCAATCCAAGAATCTGTACGTTCGAATTCCACCAAGTGAGGGCAGAATCCTCAAGTGTTCCAGCAGCGAATTTGACCCTACTGGCAGTGGGACAATTACACATCTCAAACGCCGATTCGGCCTTCTCAGCCCAACGCAGGAAACCTATAGCTCCCTCAGTGCCCTTAAACGTACTGGGCTTGCAGTCAAGGTTGTTCTTGAAAGTACACGTTCCAATTGGACCCCCATCTTGGTTCTGAACATGTGCGGTTAGAGCGGCCGCCGCGTGGTCATTCAGCAGAGTTTAGAGTTCTGCTGCAGTCAAGTTGATGCTACCACGTCCGTGTCCAGCGTTTCTTCCAGCCATTTCCTAGAATCACAGCATAAAATGTTAGACATGAATTTTTCTTTCATATGCAACACGCCATACATGTAATAAAAAGATAGGCAGGCAAGAAATAAGAAACAAACATCACATCACAACCATATATTAATCCAAATAAAAATTCATGATTAAAACCATTGTATTCGCTACAAAGTATTTCCAATCAATCCTTAAAATCATAGAAAATAATAGTTCGGATGGAGACAACCCCTCCATCTAGGTGTCATCATCACTAGATGTCATCATCTGAGGACACCTCTGAGTGTGCCTCCTCCTCAGCCGGTTCTTCCTCCGGTTCTTCTTCAGGTTCCTCCTCGGGATTTTCCTCGGGATCCTCCTCAGGCTCCTCTTCGGGATCTTCTTCAGGTTCCTCTTCAGGCTCGGCCTCAGGCTCTGCCTCAGGTTCGGCTGCGTTCTGAGCAACTTGCATTTGTAAGACATCGCAACGCTCTAAAGCTATCTCGGTTCGAGTCCTTGCTACTTGGAGTTGCTCTTGCAAGTTTATCATCTTGGCTTGCATCTTTCATAATCTTCATCTGTTGATCACTAGCCTCTTGCATTTCCTTCATGGCCGCTGTCATGCGGGAAATTTCCTCCTTAGTCTCGGTTCCATCTTTTAACAGTCCGGAAACGTTAGCTCTCGCATAGCGCATGTAACCAACATCACGCTCTAAGCAAGAAACAACAGCTGCAAGCACACGCTCTACAGGTTCGGTTATGGGTGGTAGGGTGTTGGGGTAAGCAGGATGGTTCGGGTGAGGTAGCGGGGGAACTTGTTCACGGTAGACCATACGCCTGATCATATTAGGGTACCAATCCCAGCTAACTTCATTTTCGTACATGCCTCCGGATAAGCGATACCTCTTCGGTGCAGGCGCTTCGAGTTCCGGGACTACACGGGGTGGCGATGAGGTAGGTAACTGCGGTTCCTTCCCATGTGCATGAGTCATCGGATCGGATGATGATGATGATGGCGGCATCGACATTCCTACAGGTAAGCCGTGTATGCGCGCGTATGAGTGAAAGAGGTAAAGAGATAAGATAACAAAGCCTACACAAACTTATGCAGTGCGTATGATTATAACTAATGGGTCGTCGCGGTTATAGTCTAGTATGCATGCAATTTCTAGTTCGCTATAACCAATGGCTCTGATACCAATCTGTCACCCCCTCAAAATCCACTAACGGAGTTTTACCGTCATAGGGTGTGAACTAACAGGATCGGAATCATTAGTTATAATCAAACTATAAAAACGTTTAAATGAAATTAAGTGCGGAAGCGTAAAAACCAAGAGATAAAAGTTGCGTCACGCAGGACGACTCAAAACCCTATAATAACAGTTTAAAATCAGGTTGCATAAACAAAAGCGTTTCAAACAATGCATGATCCTATACCGCGCGCCCGCCTCGGCTACCTGAGAATAACATACTAAAAGTGTCAACACGGGGTTGGTGAGTTCACAAGTTTATATAAAATAAAGCGTTTAGCGTTTGCGTTCAGCGTTTTGCGTTAAGCGTTTTGCGTTAAGCGTTTTGCGTTACCAGATAGTGTTATGTCAATTATATATCTATAGGTAGCTAGCCTATAAAACAAGTATTACAAAGTGTTTGACACCGAAGCTGACTATTTATCATTTGCCTTGCCACCAGGTCTATCCCGACCATGGTATGTGTTTAGCCAAGATTACACCCACTCGACCTCCAGTCGAGTTTAGCGTTAGGTGGGGTTTGTCAAACCCAGTAGTACTACTCAACAATGACTCGCTATTATCCAATATTAAACGGTTCGATGTGAATGAAGGACTTTAGTTATTGCGTTTGCCACTTAGTCTTTACAAGTGATATATAATCTATATTAACAAAATCTTAAATGCGTTTTCGGAGTATGTTATCTCCCCCAAGTGAAAAGCGTTTGAAAACAGTTTAAAAGGGGTAAGTGAACTCACTGTTTGCGAAGTATTCCCAAAATAATTCACCAAGATGCGCGTCACAGAAAAACTCTCTCTAGCGTTCTAAAACAACAAGGAGATTTTCTAAGTGTCGGAACTATTATCGAGTCTCTAGACTCGGCACATAATACCTATGCAAATATCACGTTTCGTGTTTCGTTTGTGAATCGTGTGTGACTTAACAAGTACATTTGTGATACGATACATGTGCGAACAATTATTTACGTGTCATGTATTAATAATGTACATCACTAGCAACTATTCCCCACAAGGGCAATTTGGTCAAAACACCACAATTATTTAGCAAGTATTCCCCGCATGGGCAATTTGGTCAAAACATAACAATTAACTAGCAATTATCATGTTTCATGCAGTTTCACAAAATTCAGCAGCTAGTTTCACCGAGACAGAAATTCTACTTGAAAGATTATACTATACCACTGATCATAGCATCTCAATTAATTCATCAAAAATCATCACAAAAGCATACATGTATTAGGTTTCCAGAACATATTTTATTTTATTTTTATTCCACATATGTTTCTCACAATGATCAAAACATTACAGCAAACTCATACAGTCAAATTCATGCGCAACAGAATGTTATTTGAAATTCCCGTTAAACTAAAAATTCAACAAATGCAAGACCACTTGGGTTAGGTTCCTAGCTCAACAAGTCAATTTCCAGAAGTGGAACCAAACCAATTGGTCTCGTAGTTCATGAGATATAACATTTACAAAAAAACCTAACAGCAGGTCTAACAACTCAGCTTTGCACAACGTTTTTGTAAAATCATAAAGGTTAACTTTTACACGTCCAAAAATTGCAAATTTATATTCTTTAGAAACTAGACTCAATCTAGTTTCTAATCTCAACCTTGCACAACAGAATGTTACTGTAGTATCAATAATCTCAACCAATTTTCACATTTACACGCCGTTACAGTCAATTGAACATCAACAACACAATCTGTCCAGAAACTGTTTGCAACAAAACTCAACCTATTAACTATCTATGGACCATAATCTGTTCATATGACCTTATAGACACCACAATCATTATCCATGCACATCAAATACACATTACATCCATGATTAGGGTTTTACTTGAACTCAAAATCAAGAAACAAACGATTAACATGCAATAACACCAATACTAGCTATCAATTCAACAATCAATACATCTTTCAATCAAAACAAGACATATGAACATCATGCATATAATTTCCAGATTCTAGGGTTTATAATTATACCTTCCAAAGCACAAAAATAAGCAAGGGGAAGGTAGAAGATGACTAGAATCGGGTGTAGGATGCTTCAATTGTGAAACCCAAGATCAAAAACCAAGCAATATGTGTGTGTGTGTGAGCCGATCGTGAAGAGAGGGGGGGGGGGGGTAGCTGCCGTCGGTTTTGGGGAGGGAGAGAAGGAGGTTTGGGTTTAGGTTAATATTAATAATAATAATATAATACACTTTGGTCCCTTAATTTCCAAATGTTACTTTTCTAGCTTAATTAACTAGTTCTAGCACATTAAGTTAATGTTTATAAGAATGTTATCACATAACACATAAGTCTAACACATAATTATCACATAATTATTGTTTTGACGTTTTTCGTTTATTCACCAATTGTTTGCGTCAACTCGTTTGCGTTTCGGTGCAATTCCCGAAAGACTACACATGTAGTAAGTGTTAAGCGTCATTTAAACCCTAGTTTAAATGTAATGAGGTGTGCGTTATAGATTCAATGATCTTAAGTTTGAATTGACGGAGTTGAGTTAACGGAGTTAACTTGAAATTGACGATTGTCACAGCAACGAAGGAAAGAGTAATTAGCGATAGATGGTCCAGTTACGGATACAAAAGTTAACATGGTCCGGTTATGGATGCTAGTTGCGTAGATAATTGTTAAATACATTAGAATGATAAACGCATATACAATGTTCAGGACACAAAGTAATGTGGTCAAGTTATAGATACAATGAATTGATGGATTAGAATGATATGTATACATGGTTCAGTTATGGATACAATGGTAAGATGGTCCAGTTATGGATACGAAGAATAATATGGTCTAGTTATGGATACAAAGAATAATATGGTCCAGTTATGGATACTATGGTAAGATGGTCCAGTTATAGATATAATGAATAGGTGGTCCAGTTATGGATACTATGGTAAGATGGTCCTGTTATGGATACAATGAATAGGTGGTCCAATTAGGGATACTAAGTACAGTAGCTATTACTTATGTGTGTTTATGTAGTACGATTGCATGGCATGATAATTTTAAATGCATAGATATATGTTGTGTGAATGAATGGTCCAGCTATGGATACTAGTGGCATGGATAAATGTTAGTTGACAGAACAGAAAGAAGATAGCTAACAATACTTGTGTAGAATAATTAGATGAATATAGATGTGAATGAATGTTATATAGAGAAGAACAGGTACATGTTCGTGCGTAGAGCCTTCGGGCCTCATGCATGCGCAACAAGTTAGGATGGCAAATCCCCCTAACTTGATAGGTCTCGGTTATGAGCAAGAATAGGAGGCTCGGCTATGAGTGAGTGTGTAAAAGAATAGTTATGGGTGGGTTGTTAGACCAGTATAGAGAATAGTTGGGGCGGATGCCAAGTGTTACGTTATGTACAAATGTTTAAAAGATACGATTCCTCATTTTTACCTTCAGCTTCCTGTCACACCCAAACACACACACAAGATCTCCTCCTCCTAACAAATCTGAGATCTAAGTGCAATCAAGAAGATTCGTGTGCAAACATCATCAAACAACAAGAAACACCCCCAGATTTGCGGGTTGCTCCAGATCCGAGCCCGAACCTGAGACCCAAAAAGGTGAGTTCGGCTAAAAGTTTAAGTTTTAAGGTCGGATTTGACATGCAATCCGATGTAATGATAGCTCGGGCTGTAAGATGTAAGAAAAACATAGACTTTATGAGCCGTGAGTTAACGGGTTCGATATAAGATGAAAAATGGATGTTCAGACCTCATAAAATACGGGTATACAAAGTTGGTACAACCCAAAACCCATAAAAAGGGTAAATTCAGGTCCTAAGGAAGAGTCACGGAGGAAAATGGCTTTAAAATGGTGAAAATGAAGAAAAGGAAATTCTATTCACACAGAAAGAAATCGCATCGCATTCCATGCGAAGAGAATGGATTCCATGCGAATTGTTTCATACGAATTCTTTCATGCGGATTGTTTCAAATTGTTGTAATGCGTGACCCGATTTAGCTCGAGCCCATCCAAGGGCTCTGCCCCTTGGACCCTGCTAGGGGCTGCCACCCCTAGACCCCTCTACCAGGGGCGCTGCCCCAGAACCACCGTTCGTTAAGGACTTCACTAACTTTGGAGAATGGTAAGGTTAAAAGTAGTTAATTGATATGTTAAACTATTATACAGTTAAGCGGGGGCAAGTATAGAGAAGTGTTACACTTAACTCTGAGAGGAACATAATCCAGGTGAGTTCTAGCCCCCTTTTTCCTTTAATCGTTTTGGGGCTGTATGCATACTCAAGAAAGAAGATAAAAGACGAATGAGATGTGTATTAAAAGAGAAAATAAATGTGAATATTATTAGTAATTTTATTTAACTACTAATGTTAAGATGTATTAAGAATGTGAGTAAGTCATGATGTAGGCATCAGGGGGTTGTAGCACCTTATACTTGTCCACATCATGAATACTCATGAGTGGTATGTAGACACGTACGCGATAGACATATGCTCTACTTATGGAAACGATATAGTGCTATGGGAAGGAAAGCACATGCACCAGCACAATAAAGGACTAAAAACCTATACTGTGTTCGAGGCATGTGTTGTTATAGTAACGTGGTCTAGTGATAGATACAACGCAACAAAGGAAAGAGTAATAAGCGATAGATGGTCCAGTTACGGATACAAAAGTTAACATGGTCCGGTTATGGATGCTAGTAGCGTAAATAATTGTTAGATGTACATTAGAATGATAAAAGCATATACAGTGTTTAGGACACGTAATGTGAAAGTAATGTGGTCTAGTTATAGAGACAATGAATTGATTGATTAGAATGATATGTATACATGGTCCAGTTATGGATACAAAGAATAATATGGTCTAGTTATGGATACAAAAAATAATATGGTCCAGTTATAGATACAACGAATAGGTGGTCCAGTTATGGATACTATGGTAAGATGGTCTTGTTATGGATACAATGAATAGGTGGTCCAATTAGGGATACTAAGTACAGTAGCTATTAGTTATGTGTGTTTATGTAGTACGATTGCATGGCATGATAATTTTAAATGCATAGATATACGTTGTGTGAATGAATGGTCTAGCTATGGATACTAGTCGAATGGATAAATGTTAGTTGATAGAAAAGAAAAAAGATAGGGGACAAGCCGTACCAATACTTGTGTAGAATAATTATATGAATATATATGTGAACGAATGTTATATAGAGAAGAACGGGTACATGTTCGTGCGTAGAGCCTTCGGGCCTCATGCATGCGCAACAAGTTAGAATGGCAAATCCCTCTAACTTGATAGGTCTCGGTTATGAGCAAGAATAGGAGGCTTGGCTATGAGTGAGTGTGTAAAAGAATAGTTATGAGTGGGTTGTTAGACCAGTATAGAGAATAGTAGGGGCGGATGCCAAGTGTTACGTTATGTACAAATATTTAAAAGATTCGATTCACTTATAAACTGAAATTCTATAAAAGGAAGAAATGTTAGGCTCATTGTGTAGCTGACTTTTAGTATGAATGCAGGTATTGTTGATGATGTGGCAAGCTTGAGGTGCGTACGAGGCTATACATGTTGATATTAGTATGGGAAAAGAGTTATTATGTAAAAGTTTTAATTTTCGCTGTAATTTGTATAGACTTCCGCTGTAACAAACTACGTTTATGAGTAAATCCAACGCCAAATGTAGGGCAGTGGAAACGGGGCCTTACAGCACGCCTAAACTAGGCCTAATGTAATTTTAATATTTTTTTCTAGTTTCCCAACGAATATCTATATCAACTTTTAGTTTTTAATTATTCCTTTTACTAACTTTTATTTTAATTTTGATATTTATTATTAAATTTAAATAATGTATGACGTTTCTTCTTTTTATATTATAAAACTAAAAACAATTTATGAATGGGAATTTAATAATATTGCCTTTTCAACTTTTAGATTTAATTAATAAAAAAGCTTATTTAGATGTTTACATATTTTTAAATATCTAACAAATTTATTAATAAAATTTTACCTTTAATATATTTTGAAATATGTTACAAATATATAAATAAGTTCACACACTTTTTAATCAATAAAATTATATGTTACATAATTTTTAATATGTAATAAAATTGTAAATAAGTTTATATATTTTAAATATATTTTTAAATATGTAAATAAGTTTATGTATTTTTAAATATGTAAAAATATTTAAATAAGGCTACATATTTTAAATATGTTTACATATTTTCAATATAACTTTTCATGTTTTTAAATATGTTTACATATTATCAATGTAACTTTTCATGTTTTAAAATATGTTTACATATTTTCAATAATGTTTTTAATTTTAAATATATTTACATGTTTTTTACAAAAGTTATATGTTGATTAATAATAAGTAAATATCACGAAAAACGTTAAGGGCCAATTATTTATAAACATCAAACATGTAAAAAATATATGTGGACATATTGTTTCTATGATTAAACATGAATAAATTCTCATTTATTTTTATTTTAATTCGTATAAATAATAATCATGCTTTTATGTTTCATATTTTTTTCTGTAACTATGGCTTTTAACATACTTATGCTAATTAGTATTAATTGTTTTTAAGAGTGGATGAAAAGAAACTTTTTGTTAATATATATACAGAGAGAGAGAGAGTTAGATTGAAATATGTGTTGGAAACAAAGGAAGAGAGAGAAAGATAATTAAATAACTATAAAGTTCTTATTGTTTAAATAAAAAACTTACAAAAAAATGTAGATGTGGCAATTTGTGTTCTAAGTGTTGGGTTTCCATAGGTTTTTACATGTAAGGTGGTTTTTAAATTATACTTATCCTATATATATATGTGTGTTCATTTCGGAAGTGTTTTTTAGTGCGAGAAGTGCGAGAAATGAATCCAACTAATCATATTTTTTTTTGTTTTATCATTTATTTAATGTTAAGGGTATTATAGTTAGACATATATTTACTCATATTTGGCAAATCATAATTTATGGGGGAGTTACAACTAATTTATATTTTTATTTGTTTTCAATTTTCGACTATATACGCAGACCAACTATATTGAATTCTTCTTTTATTTTCTTTTATTATGCAATTGTGTCTTTATCCATATTATCATTTTTCAATTTAAATTTCATATATTAATCCATATAATAGTATGTTCTTGAGTTCAACTGTGTCGTCTAATTCAATCAAAAGTTACTTATCAAATTGATTATTTTTTTATTAATATAGGCTTGATATCAATTGTGGCACATAAAGTGTGTAATAAATAATAATTAGACATAGATATTTTATTTTCACCACTCAATTGAAATTTTTTTATGATGTCTTACAATATATGAATCAAGTTCGTCAACTGTGAGACTATTAATGACTTTTATATAACCATTACTTTTATATTGGATAACAGTTTCACCAAGAAAACCAAAAGTTAGTTTATAAATAATACTATTAATTTTTGTTTGTTTACACTTAGTATTAATATGAGTGCACCAATAACCATCTTCAACCCTGTTCTAAATCTCTAACTTCAAGCATCACCATCAGACCTAAAATTCAATATTTCAAGCAACTCCATCACAAATATTATTTAGTATGAACTGTGTATTGAATCAGTAGATGGCTTGTACAATTATACTATTTTAGACTAATTAGATTTCTAAATTGAATTAGATATTAGTTTATTCGGTGTTTCATAATTTTCACAGCATGATGATTTAGAGAGAAAAAAAATCACCAATTGGATTATTATATTTTATGGTAAACATGTTCAATTTTTATTTTTTTTATTATTTTTTTTTCTATGGTTGACTATAGCAAGTTAGATATTACTTGCATTACATTTAAGTTGATTGTTATACTCTATATCAAGTTTGGCCGAAAGTTTATGAACATTTTGGGCTATTGTTGACTATAGCAAGTTATATATTACTTGCATTAAATTTAAGTTGATTTTTTTCTACGGTTTTGTCAAGTTTGGCCGAAAGTTTCAAGGGGTGAAGGGGAACCATTTTGGGTCATTGTGTTATTACATATTTGGATGTGTAATTTATTTGGGTTGTGTAATATATTTATTCATTTCAATTGGTTTGTAATAATAAGTAGATTAGGTGCATTTCTTTTACTAGAAAAAAATGTATTAAGATATATTTTTGTAAAAGAAGATGCAAGGAAGGAAGCCCAAATAAAATGGATGGAGACCATAACACGGGGGTGAATACTTGGAGCATTTGGATGCGGGATCAAGTGGAAGTTCACTGACACAAGCACATCTCCTTTTGAGTCCCTTAGGAGAGACCTTTTGACACACTTGTCTTCGGTCAACAAGTATAGTCAACATTAGGAGGCTATGGCTATGAACTTGTGGTTGTATGTTTTATGCTTGCATGGTTAATTTACTTTTTGTTTATGTTATTGCAATGTGGTTTGCTAATAACTTAAAATCAATAACTAGCATAAAATTGGTTCTTTAGAAATCGTTAGATAATAAAAATTGATTTTATTAAAGACTAATGATTTCATAATAAAATGGGTTTTATTAATATGAACTTTGAAAATGGGGTTTTTCAACTAATTACCATACATTTGAATGCATGCAAATGAAAGGCACATAAAAGGTTTTCCAATCTAGAATTTAGAAAACTAATATCCCTTTTATAAAATAAGTTGAACACCATCCTTTTATACGACATTCGAATCACTTGGGAACTCGATGTGGGATAAAGGTCACCAAACCGCATTAGAGGAAACTTGTGAGTTTGAGGTGGGTTTGCCATATTTGTGGGATAAAGGTCACCTAACCACTTGTATGTGTAAACTCACATGTGTGTATAAGTAGGACGACTTAAATTGGAAACCATGTGAATAGGGTCCCCGAAGCATGGCGTACAATGGTGTTGATGGGATTAAAAATGCCGACTAAACATCAGATGTTTAACCGATCCCATAAAACTAGAATTTGCAAAGGGTTGCAATCGTCAAACGTTGACTACCTTGTTAATTTAAATAGTAGGATAAAGGTCACCTAACTACTATTTGAATGTAACGTTGGGTTGTAGCTTTTAATCATCAATTGTCTTGGAGACATAAAGGGTATTAACGATTAAAATTAATTGATATCGAAAATACTAAAATTGAGCTTTGTTATATTTTTAGATGGCCGAAATCAACAATCCACCTAACGTTATTATTCTACCCGTTAATAACCTATCACTAAGATCTATTCTCGATAAGGATCGTCTAAACTATACCAACTTTATGGATTGGTATCGAAACTTGATAATCGTTCCCAAGCAAGAAAAGAAATACTACGTATTAGAGGATCCTATTCCCGATGAACCTAGCATTGACGATGTCCAAGACCATAACTACTGGGTTAAGCACAATGAGGATTCGGTACAAGTTTCTTGCCTCATGTTGGGAACTATGATTCCCGAGATTCAAACGGATTTTGAACTTCATGGGGCGTACGACATGATCACCCAACTTAAGGAAATGTTCCTTACACAGGCTAGGGTGGAACGCTTCAAAACGGTTCGAGCGCTTCATGCATGTCGTATGGAAGAAACCCAATCGGTCTCATCTTATGCACTTAAGATGAAAAGCCACATTGATCATCTCGAGCGCCTTAATTGTCCCGTCTCAAAGGAGTTAGCCACGGATTTGATCCTAAATGGGTTAACCAAGATATTTGAGACATTTGTTATGAATTATAACATGAATGGGTAGGACAAGAGCATTGGTGAGCTTCACGCAATGCTCAAGACGGCCGAGACAGGAATGGGTAAAAAGGTTTTACCCATTCTCACGATCAATGAGGGAGAAGAGGCATCACTCAGAACCCAAGGCAAAGGTTGCCAAAGGCAAGGGACAACACATGGGCAAGTTCAAGGGAAAGGCTAAAGTGGAACCACCCAAACCAAATAAGCTAAAGGTTAGCTTGGAGGATCCATGCTTTGGATGTGGGGAGATTAGGCATTGGATGAGGAATTGTCCAACCCGTCTCAAAGAGTTGAAAGCTAAGAGGGATGCGGGGAAAACCTCGGGTACAACTTTCATGATTCATGTTGATCTTAATATTATTTCCTCTAACACATGGGTATTGGATACCGGATGTGGAACTCATATTTGCAATTTATTGAGCAAAGGTTGTTGTCAAAGCCCGAGGAGACTACACATTGAAGCTTCCAAATGGTTTGGAAGTTATTTTGAAAGACATTTTGTATGCTCCTAGTTTGACTAGGAACATTATCTTCGTTTCTTTATTAAGACAATGTGGTTTTGATTTAATTTTTGTGGACAATGGTATTTGTGTTTTCATTAATGATGTCTTTTATTTTAAAGAAATTCCGTCTAATGGCATTTATGAATTAGTTCATGATAACACATCCTTTGATAACATGTTGTACCAATCAAGCACCAAGAGACTCAAAATGGATTTGAGTAAGACTTATCTTTTGCATTGTCGCCTTGGTCACATAAACAAAGATCGCATACATACACTTGAAAAGAATGGTCTTTTGAAATCAAGTGAAGATGATTCATTTGATAAGTGTGAGTCTTCTTAGAAAGATGACCGAGGACCCCTTTAGTGGAACAAACGAAGGGGCAAAAGACTTATTGGGTATCATACATTCGGATGTATGTGGTCCCTTTAAGGCAATGACAAGGAATGGTGAAAGATACTTCATTACTTTTATCGACGATTATAGTCGCTATGGGTATGTGTACTTGTTAAGACACAAAGATGAAGCCTTTGAAATGTTCAAATTCTTCCAAAATGAAGTACAAAATCAACTCGATAAAACCACAAAGTACTTCGTTCGGATAGAGGAGGTGAATACCTAAGTGATACTTTCCAAGATCATTTTAGAAGTTATGGGATCATCTCACAACTTACTCCACCCGAAACACCACAACACAATGGTGTGTTCGAAAGGAGGAATCGAACTCTATTGGATATGGTTCGATCTATGATGGCTAGAAGCACATTGCCTTTATCATTTTGGGGTTTCGCTTTGCTCTCAGTGGCCCGTATTCTAAATATGGCCCCAACCAAGAAAGTGGACAAAACACCTTTTGAAATATGGAATGGAAGGGCTCTATCGTTATCATATTTAAAAGTATGGGGTTGTGAGGCTTATGTCAAGAACAACACCCGAAACAAACTTGAAAGTCGATCCACTAAGTGTATCTTTGTAGGATATCCCAAGGACTCCATGGGATATTATTTCTAAAACCTAACCGAGCAAAAGGTGTTCGTTGCTCGAAAGGCCGAGTTCATGGAAACTAAGTTCCTTATGGAAGGTACTAGTAGAATGGTGGAACTCGAGGAGGATCGAGAACCACAAATCGATACACGTTTGGTTGATACTATTAATCAACAAGAGGTTGTTGAGAATGATCAAATGGTTGATCAAGACACACAGTTCGCAAATCCGGTAGAATTAGTCAACCACCCGAAAGATATGGATTTTTCATGGATGGATGCTATGTGGTAGATTCGGATGAACCCACCACATACCGTGATGCAATGTCACAATCCGATTATGACAAATGGCTTGAAGCCATGAACGTTGAGATGCAATCCATGCATGACAACCAAGTATGGGATTTGGTTGTACCACCTCTAATTCCAAACCGGTTGGAAGTAAGTGGGTTTTCAATAAGAAAACCGATATGCATGGAAACTTGGTTACTTATAAAGCAGGACTTGTAGCAAAAGGTTTCACTCAAACTCAAGGGGTTGGCTATGATGAAACTTTTTCTCCCGTAGCAATGCTAAAGTCTATTAGGATATTGTTTGCCATAGCCGCACATTATGACTATGAGATATGGCAAATGGATGTCAAAACTGCTTTTCTAAATGGGCATCTTGAGGAAGATGTCTATATGGTTCAACCCGAAGGTATTGTCGATCCACAACATCCTGACAAAGTATGCAAGTTAAAGAAATCAATCTATGGATTGAAACAAGCGTCTAGAAGTTGGAATCACCGTTTTGATGAAGAAGTTATGAAATTTGGATTCATCAAGAATGGTGATGAAGCTTGTGTGTATAAGAAAGCTAGTGGGAGCATCATGACCTTCTTAGTATTGTATGTTGATGACATACTACTATTTGGGAATGACATTCCAACCATGGAGGGTGTAAAAGCATGGCTTGGAAGTTTTTTTTCAATCAAGGATCTTGGTGAAGCCGCCTATATTTTGGGAATAAAGATCTATAGGGATAGATCAAGGTGGTTGATATGTTTAAACCAAAGTGCACACATTAACAAAATCTTGAAGAGGTTCAAGACGGAGAACTCTAAGAAAGGTTTGGTACCTATTCAAAGAGGAACGATATTGAGTGCGTCTCAATGTCCAAGCTCGAAAGAAGAGCAAGATAGAATGAATGGGATCCCATACGCATCGGCTATTGGATCCATCATGTATGCAATTGTATGCACTAGACCGGATGTATCATGCGCTTTAAGCATGACAAGTAGATTCCAACATAATTTGGGAAATAGCCATTGCATGGTGGTTAAAAGTATATTGAAATACATTAGAAGGACTAAGGACATGTTTCTAATATTAACACTTGAGTTATTTGGAAAGGGGTTTCTAAATAAAATGTATTTGTGAAATAAATAAATCATATGGATGATTTATGCTTAGAGAAAGAGCATTCCATATTGTTATTTAAAATGGTTAAGTTACAATACGTTAAGCATGTTACCTATAATGTGTTATTATTGTGTATGACACAACATAAGTGTGAATAACACAAAGCATTATGTATAACATAATATTGTTGTGCATGACACAATGCATGCTATATGACACATTACAAGTTATATAACACAAAGCATTGTGTATGACACAATGCAAGGTATACAAATGGAAACCTTGCATATATTAAAAACAAGAAAGGAAAGAAAGGCCCCCCCCTCTCTCACCCTTGTCTGTAACGCCCGTAAATTTCCTTAATCGGCTCGATCGTTTATAAATGTTGGTCAAAAAACCGGGGTTTCATCTTTCTAATTTAGAGCCTTGTAATACTTTTTAAAAGTCCGTTTGTCCATCATTTTTCCCAAAACATCCCCTCTTATGACTTAAAGTATTATATTAGTATGTAGCACCCGATATTTTTGTTTATCGGCATGCATGTTGTAGAGTTTGTATATTTATCGGGTTTGAACCGGCTTACTTCGGGGACCTCCTTGTCATACCCGTAAGTTGAATTAATTGACTTTCCACCCAAGTTGCTATACACTTCAATTTGGAGGGACTTGGATGTAACTTTTGTTTTTATAGCATAAAACAAAACAAACCCTAACCCTAACTCCTACCAACAGCCGATCGTAGCAGCTGCAGCCCTCCCACCTCGTTTTCCGTGCAGCTCCAGCCGAGTTCCAGCCCTCCCGAGTCTAATTCAAGGTTGGCATTAAGTGTCTACAACTCTTTTACACCTTAATTGATCATATTAACGCGTTTATTGGTCGTTAAGATTGAGCTTTGATGATAACAGCTTGCTGATAAATTCGTATACGTTTATTGTAGGATCTGTAACGCGATGTTAATCCACTGTTTTTGATGGATTCTTGATTCCATGATGTTCTACTTTGAGTCTAGTTTCCAGAAAGGTATAATACGTAATATTTGGACAAGATTTGAATGGTTTTTATGATTTTATAAAATCGAGTGTCAAAGCTGATGAGGGATGTCGGATTCTGGTCTGTCTTCCCGACATCATAACTCTTTTTCAACAAGTCCAAATTAGTTGGTTCCACTTCTGGAACTTAATATTTTGAGTTAAAAATCAAACCCAATTGGAATCGTTTAATTTGGTTTGGTAATGAATTTTATAAAAATAAAACCATTTTGTTGCGCGCTGAAATAGCTGCACATACCCTTCTGTGTTGGAAGAATTTTTATGATTTTTGTGTCCACTAGAAAAATATAATAAATATATTTTTATAAACTTAAGATATTTATCAAAACTGGTAAAATTTTAATAATTTAATTCCATGGTTTTCCTATGTAAGAAATTACATCTTTGCATGCTAAAATCTGCATGTTATATTCGTTATTGATCGTTAAGTTCGTTTTAGGCTTAACCGGTGGCTGCCTTTTCTCGCATCTTTCAGGGCTGTTATAATTGAAGTTCGTGCTCCGTCACCTTCTTAGGTATGTCACTTACATCATATTATAATTTCATGGCCAATGGAGGTGTTTAGGCCGGTCAATAGATTTTAGTTCGAAAACTAGGGTTTATCGGGTGTAGGATTGGCAATTGTTGAGTTTGATGCGTAAAACGATTGGATGACCGGCCGAATCGGTTTGTACAGCCCGGGGGGGGGGGGGGTTTAAGGGCTGTGGAAAAATTATTTTTTTGATGCTCGGGGCTGTTGTGGTTAGTGCTTCGTCAATCGAGTCGGCGGTGCGCGAATTTTCGTTTAAACGTAAAGTAAGAGTTGTAAAAAGGAACCGTCAACCCTATCAACTCGGGTGACATAATCTTGATGAATGAAAAGATTTAAAATGGAATTTGGTCCATTTGGGGCTGATTCGTTTAACCAATGGTTTTAAGGTTTATTACACGCTTATTCGACCCGATTTGATCACCCTTGGGCCAAGTTGTTGGGCCTTTGGCCAAAGTGTTGGGCCTTGGGCCAAGTTTTTGGGCCTTGGCCCAATTATTGGGCCTTGGTCCAAGTTGTTGGGCCTTGGGCCAAAGTGTTGGGCCTCGGCCCAAGTTATTGGGCCTTGGGCCATAGTGTTGGGCCTTGGGCCAAGTTGTTGGGCCTTGGGCCAAAGTGTTGGGCCTTGGGCCAAGTTGTTGGGCCTTAGGCCAAAGTGTTGGGCTTGAACGGCCCATTAGGCAAGAGTGTTCTTACGGTCTAGTTTAGTAACGCGTTGTGTACTATTTACAGGCCCTTACTTGTGAGTGTGCACTTAAGGATTTCCTAGCTCGTTGCAGGTGTTCGATCGATTACAGGTGAGTTTATGATGCCCTTTTTACTCTTTTTACTTTTGGGCTAGCATGCACACCTAAGTGTTTTCTTACATGATGAAATGTTTTAAACCATTTTATATAGGCTTGCTAGTATATGGTAGGCCTTGGGATGTTAAATATATATATATATATACATATACATTATTGCTTGGCCTATATTTGGCGATGTTGTAGTCATTTTAACTACTAATGTTGCGTATGCCTACTTTGTGTTTGCATGTGTTGATGTTACGTGTTTGGGTTGTACGTTTGCTCGACCCTGATGTTATACGTGGATGTTATATATATATATATATATATGGTCTTATATTCCTTAAGGTTATACATATTACTTGTGGTCTAGGCTCAAGGTTGCTATTAGGCTTAGTATTAATTTCTACGATTTTTCCTGATGAAACGTTTAAACTATTTTATATAGGCTTGCTAGTATATAGTTGGCCTTGGAATGTTATAGTATGTATATATATATATCTAAATTATTGTTTGGCCTATATTTGGCAATGTTGTAGTCGTTTCGACTACTGATGTTGTGTATGCCTACTTTGTGTTTGCATACGAATGGATGGTGATCTTGGCCGGGCCAAACTATACGACTCAGGTTCTTAAATCCTGTGGCGGGCCCTGAAAAGCCCGTGAGGGGGGAGGCTCGTGTGGCATGATCATCATCGGATGTTACGTGTTTGGGTTGTACGTGTGCTCGACCCTGATGTTATTACTTGGATGAGATGTTACGTGTTTGGGTTGTACGGGTGCTCGACCCTGATGTTATTATTTAATTGGATGGTATTTATAGGGATATAAATATATGGATGTATATAGATGTCTAAGTATGAATACTTAGTGTTGATGATGGCCTAACTGTTCGTATCCCGTATTATATTTAAACTCTTGGAATGTTTTATAGTCCAGTTTTTATATTTAAACTCTGGGAATGTTTTATAATCCCGTTTTTTTATTTAAACTCTTGGAATGTTTTATAGTCCCGTTTTTACATTTAAACTCTTGGAATGTTTTATAATCCCGTTTTTATATTTAAACCATGGGAATGTTTCATAATCCCATTTTTATATTTAAACTCTTGGAATGTTTTATAGTCCCGTTTTTATAATTAACCCCTTGGAATTATTTATTTAAATGTCTATTATTAAAACTTGAACTCACTCAGCTCAAGCTGACTTTGTGTGTATGTTAGATTGATTTTCAGGTTAAGGATTGGAGGTTATCGCTTGGACGTGCTGGGGACTACTCGGAAGGTTGAAGGCATTTCTAGTCGAGGATTTCCAATAAAACGGATATTATATTTATATTTGATTTTTGGACACTTGTACCCATGTTTGGGATTTTCTTTAAATAATTACACATTTCCACTATTATTTACTCTGAACTTGTTCTAAATAAAAACGAATCGTTTGTTTTTTTAAATTTTTGTGAAATTGTGGATGTGATTACCAACCGTAGGATTCCCGGGGTTCGGGGTCTTACATTGTCTTATTTTATTATTAACTTTAAGAGAGTGGGTACATGCAAGAGTGATGATCGGTTGCCTTGGGTGGTGCCTTTCATAGCTCTCCTAACTCTCTCTCACAACACAAGAGACTATTACACAAGACACAAAAATACTCTCTTTTCTCTCTTGGGTTTTCGGCCAAAGGAAGGAGTAATTTCAAGTGTAAATCCTAGCTAATCAAGGTGTATTATTGAGGCTTGGGGTATGCAAGCTTGAGGACCTTCCCTTTGAAGTTATTGCCTTCCAACCATCCTCTTCATCACCCGGATTTGTCTACTTGAAAGGTATCTTGACATGCATGAACTTATAGTGTCATGCATGTGTTTGATAGTATGTATTTCGTATTTAGATCCGAGCTTGGGTTTTGCATGTGTAAAACGGTTTTATACATATCAAATTAACAAGATTTAAAACTAATTTCCGCTGCGTTTTTCATAAAATTAGGATTTTATGACTTTGATAATCTTGTTAAAACCCAACAATGGGGACTGCCAACATGTCTCCTAAGCTTCTAAGAATGGAAGACTATCCGTCATGGGCTGACAAGTTCGAGACGTATGTTCAAGCTTTGAACTACGAAACATGGAAAACAGTTGAGGAAGAGTACATAATTCCCAAAAATGAGAATGGGGAAAACTTTCGATTGTCTCAAATTGCTGATGCGGATAAACCTTTATTCCTCAAAGAGAAGAAAATGTTGAATCTCTTTCAACAAGCCATTAAAGCCGAGATCTTTCAACTATTGCAACATAATGGCTCATGTTATTCAATTTGGCATGCTTTGTTGAACAAAGATCGAGGAAACCCTGTATGAGAAAGAGTAAAATAGCATTGCTCAAGAAAGAATTCGATATATTTACTCAAGTTAAAGGTGAATCTTTCGCACAGTTGATTGAGAGATACTGCTATCTGGTGAATGAAATGAAGAGGCTGAAGATTGACAAGCCTGAGTATGAATACATTGATAAACTTGCTGACACTTTACCAGAATGGGGTACTTTTATCATGATTCAGCAATCAAACCCCATTACTTATGCCCGTCTAAATCTTGCAAGTTTTATCGAGAAGCTTGAAGCTCATGACCTGGAGCTCAGAAAGTAGAAAAAGATGAAATCAACCGAAGTATCACAAGATGTGGGATTATACTACAAGGGTTCACAATCAAGTTCTTCAAATCCCAATATTCCCACTGCATTCTATGCTAAACAAACTGGTCAAGACTTTGCAACTAGTGTACTTGTTATTTCTGCTACTTCTCAATATAATAGTAGTTACTCAGGGACCACTTCTGTATCTCAAAATTCTAACCCACAAGACCCTGATTTATTATAGTGCAACTTTGCTGTAAATTTGAAGAAAACTGGGTGCCTAACCACTGAAACTGTCAAAGAACATATGGTTTTTTTGGGTTCAGTGCTGGAATCTTATGAATGTTTAGTTGCTGGATGAATTGGCAACTACAACATGACAAAAGAATATTATGATCAAATCGACCCAGAAGAGATGGAGATGATTGACATTCGTTGGTGCATAGCAAGTGTGATAAGAAGAGCACAAAGATTCAAAGAGATCACTGGAAGAAATGTATTGGATGGATCAAATTCAAAGCCGGGCTTTGACAAATCCAAAGTGAGATGTTTTCGATGCAAAGAAAAGGGACACTTCAAGAGGGAATGCTCAAGCAAAAATGTGGATGATAATGCTGCAAATCCGTTTGGACGAGACTACTATAAGCAAGCAATATATCATCGTCCCAAATGAGAGTCATCTAAAGGAAAGAAACAGACAGAAGCATCAACTTCTCAAAAGGCTACTTCAACTCAAGTAGATAAGGTGTTCAACTAGAACTCAGTATTTCAAGCGAATGTAGCTGAAGTTGTTGATGATTGTGAACAGGTTGAGAAGGTGGAAGAAGTCAAGCTGGTTCAGTGCATGGATGAGAAAAAGTTATTGAATGATAACCAAGCGAGTGAAAAGTTGATCAAGATGTTTTTGATGACAATCTTTCAAGAACCTATGATACAATTCATAAAGTTCTTACTGAGTATCTTACCTCATTATTTCCACCTGATATAATTGAAAGTTTTGCAAGCTGGTTTAATGGTGAGGAAGTGCCACACGGTAAGATAGATTTTGGTGAGGAAGACATTGATGAATCAGATGTCAAGGAATCAAGTAAGGTTGAAGATTCAAAATATGAGATGATTGATGAAATTGTTGAAGTAGTGACTGATGAAGATTCAGAAATTTCAAGTGATGAACCAACCGATCAAGCATTCATGGCAAACGAGGAAACTCTAAACTCAAATTTATGTGAAAAATGTGAATTGCCTTGTGATGAATGTGACTTTAAAAATCTTGAAATTAAAGAGTTAAAAAGACACTATGACAAATCATTGTTTGATTTGAATGTTGTTAATGAGGCATATTTGAAATTTCAATCGTGTGAAAAGAATTTATAGGAAAGGATTTTACAAGATCAGAAAACCATTTCAATGTTAAAACACACGTTCGAAGACAAACGAATTGCCATCAACAGACACATAGACGAAAATGCAACACTCAAACTTGAGCTTCAAACACTCAAGATTGAGACTGAAAGATTTAATTTGAAATTAGTGAGCTATGCTGCATCGTCTTATTTTCTTGATCACATTATTCTAAAACACTCAACAAAACACAAGGATAATGAGACTGAGAACATAAAAGAGGATTATCATGCTGTGCCTCCACCTATGTGGAATGCTTATATTCCAAAGAAACCAAAAGGTTTCAAAAAGGCACTAAACGTGGAACTCAACACTCCACATCATGATAACTCAAAGTCTGCTGATGATGATTGTGTTGAAACTGGGCAGAATAAAAGTTCTGGATGTGATATGTCTACTGGTGTGAAAGTGGCAGAATCAGTGCTGACTGAGGAAACGATTAAAAATCATGAGTTGGATAATGAAAAAGAGGTTATGGAATCAAAATGATTTGCATAAACAAGTTTTTATCACAAACAATCAAATAAAAAACCACATCCAAATAAAAATATTGTGTTTGTGCATGGTAAAACTTCTGAATCTAAAAAAGAAGTTGTCTTTAGAAACCAATCGAATAAAAAGTTTTATCGATTGAAAGCAGAACGTGATCAGGTTAAAACTACATCTCAAATCAATAAATATGTTGATAGGAGACGTTGTTTGTAACGTCCGTTAATTCCGGTTTCAAGGATTTAATATTGTAGAATATGTATATATCTCAGGATTTATCCGACGTTTCTCGGAAGCCTTTATGTCATCCCGGTTCGCCTAATCGCTTAACATTTCTTCCAAGTTGTATTATTGTTATTTTCCGGGGTCTAGAATGAAAAAAAAACTTTTATGTTATAACACTACATTAAAACCCTAAACCCTATTTCCAGCCACTGTTGCGATCGGCAGGTTCCAGCCACCCCCTCCCTTCCTTGCTTCGACTTTTTGATCGATTCCAAGCTCCTAGAGGTAGTTCAAGGTATGTACTACAATCCCCTACACTCTTTTTGTTCACCCCTAATCGTCTTGATGCTCTATTTTGCCGAAACTTTTCGTTGGACAGGTTTCGGCTTGGGTGCAATTGACCCACTTCCCGTGGATAAAAATTAGAGTTCTGGTGTAGAAAGATCCCCAGGTATGACATTTACATCATATTAAGATTTCCTGGTCATTGGAGGTGTTTAGGTCAGTCAATCGATTTTAGTTCGAAAACTAGGGTTTATCGGGTGTAGAATTGTAAATTGTTGAGTTTGATGCGTTAGTTGATCGGGTGACCGACCGATTCAGTTTGTGCAGCCCTAGGGAGGTTTAAGGGCTGTGGAAAAATATTATTTTTGGTCTATTCGGGGCAATTTACCAAAATACCCCTGGTATGTATCTTCCGTAAAGGTCAGCTTGGCCAAGCGGTCAACGACACCAAAACAATCTCAAGTGTAATTCATTTACGACCATGGATTCAGTCCACGAGCACACATAAGTCAAAGTCCCTTCACGAGCATACTCAGTTTGTACTCAGCATGCTTGAAAACACTCCATTTAGCATGCTGGAAAGCTTGCTCGAGGACCTTGCTCGAGCAAACACTTGTCTTTTTTTCTGTTGTTAATCGAGCGTGCTTCTGACCTTACTCGAGCTTGCTCGAGGACCTTGCTCGAGCAAAACACTTTTCTTTTTTTTGTTAATCGAGCATGCTTCTGACTTTACTCGAGCTTGCTCGAGACCTTGCTCGAAAATTACTTAGTTTTTCTTCTTTTCCTGAGCATGCACAAAAGCAAAGTGTGCTCGAAGAAGGTTTTCTTGAGTAGAACAAAGTGTGCTCGAGACCAAAAGATAGATTCTAAGATAAACCAGGATGTGCTCGGGGTTCATGTAAGATTTATGATGGAATTTGGTCCATTCGGGGCTGATTCGGTTAACAAATGGTTTTAAGGATTATTACACGCGCATTCGACCCGATTTGATTACCCTTGGGCCTTGGGCCAAGTTGTTGGGCCTTGGGCCAAAGTGTTGGGCTTGTACGGACCATTAGGCTAGAGTGTTCCTACAGTCTAGTTTAGTAACGCGTTATGTATAATTTATAGGCCCTGCTTGTGATTTTGCCCTTAGGAACTTCCTAGCTCATTGCAAGTATTCGATCGATCTCAGGTGAGTTCATGATGCCCTTTTTACTCATTTTACTTTTGGGCTAGCATGCGCACCTAAATGTCTTCTTACTTTATGAAATGTTTTTAAAAAAAAGATTTTATATAGGCTTGCTAGTATATGGTAAGCCTTGGGATGTTAAATATATATATGTGTATATACATTATTTCTTGGCCTCTATTTGGCGATGTTGTAGTCGTTTCGACTACTGATGTTATGTATGCCTACTTTGTGTTTGCATACACTGATGTTACGTGTTTGGATTGTACGTTTGCTCGACCCTGATGTTATACGTGGATGATATATATATATACTGTTATGTATATAGGGATGTTATTGAATGGATGTTTACATATACATTTTGTATATGTATGTATGAGGATGTTTAAGTTTGGTAATGATGATTAGATGGATGTACCCTTTTACTTTTAGAAAACCTTTGATATGACTATCATGATTTTACTACTGATATCTTTTACTTAAAACTTGAACTCACTCAGCTCAAGCTGACTTTGTGTGCATGTTAGTGTAAGTTTCAGGATTCGGAAGAGGATGCCTTATCGCTTGGACGTGCACGGAGCTACTTGGATGGTGAAGGGCTTACTGGAAGGAAGAATTATTATGAATGTTTTATTTCAAGGAAATTTATAAAAGTTATACTTACTTTGGATTTTGGGCAACATTCCCGGGTTTCGGGAACTTATTTCATTTTTCATGTTTTCCGCAAAATTGATACTCTGAAATGTTTGTTTTAATGGAAGAAACGGTTTTTGAGTTTATTTAATTTTACGAGTGTTTCGAGTGATTACCAACTGTGGGGTTCCCCGGGTTCGGGGCCTTACATTGTTTTAATTGCAATGAGGTTGGGCACGTGTTTTATGCTTCTCCCAATCTATACAAACATGATCACATTCCGCCTCCAAAGACTGTTAGCAAGAAACCTGGCCTAGGTTATGTGTGTGAGAAGAAACCAATGAGTGTTCCTAACAATGTTAAAATCTTGTAAAGAGGTGAGTCAGTTAGAATTGATTGTGAAACTGTTACAACTGATGTTCCAAAATCAAAAGTTTCAAAATCAATTCAAACATCGTTTTATAACAAAAGGCAAGCCACATGTCAAAACTGGGTGGTAAAAACTGTTGTTAAACCACCAGAGGTTGTTGAGAAAGTAACAATTGAAAATGAGTCACAAGTAACTAGTGAAAGTTCATTAATTGGTGATTCAGATTATGATCAATTTAGGTTGTTATACAAGAACTTCAAACAACCCAAGACCAAGAAGGCTTGGGTTTCCTTGTTTCACTGAACTGTTAATTGTATGTGCAGGGGCTTCCAAGATCCCACGATTCTCATTGGATAATGGATAGTGGAGCCACTAGGAACATGATAGCTACTCTCTACTTGCTGAAAGATGTAAAATCAATAAGAGGAGGGTACGTTGGTTTTGTTGGAAACCATGGAGGACAGATAGTTGGTGAGGGCACACTAACAAATGGGAAATTTACTTTTGAGAACTTCAACTACATTTCACAATTGGAGAATAATTTGCTCAGCATTTCCCAGATTTGTGATAAACATTTCTCTATACACTTCACAGACCGAGAGTGTTTGATTTTGAAACCGGGTTTCAAAATTCCAGAAGAGTGGATTCTTATGCGTGCTCCACGAGTGAATGACCTTTATATCATGAATATGAGTACCGCATCAGCATCTTCAGGGTCTGCTCAATGTTTAATCTCAAGAGCATCTGAACGGGAATCAGTTTTATGGCATCGGAGGATGGGACATATAAGTTTGAGGAAGATGAACCATCTGGTTCACAAAAACTTGGTAGAAGGAGTGAATTTAATAAATTTTCTATTAAGCGAAGAGTGTTTGGACTGTAAAAAGGGAAAACAGACAAAGAAACCTCATCCAAGGAAAATTGTCAACTCCATCAACTTACCATTCAAACGTCTTCATATGGATCTATTTGGTCCAGTGAATGTCAAAAGTATCACATGAGAGCTTTATTTTCTTGTGGTTACTGATGATTACTCGAGATTTTCGTGGGTGATGTTTTTGGAATCAAAGGATGAGACATATGATTCCCTAATGATCTTATTCAAGAAACTTGAAAATTTATATAATCTACCGATTCGTCGAATAAGAAATAATAATGGGACGGAATTCAATAACAACAAAATGATTGAGTACTGTAATGACCAGGGGATTCTTCATGAATTTAGTGCATCATACACACCACAACAAAATGGGGTTGCTGAACGAAAGAATCAAACCTTGATTGAAACGACTCGAACTATGCTATTTGATTCAAAGTTACTAGTTAATTTTTGGTCAGAAGCAGTGGCGGCAGCTTGTTACACATTGAACTAGGTACTTACAGTCAAGAAATTCGGCAAGACGTGTTTTGAGCTACTAAATCGTCGAAAACCTAACTGAAGTGGCTTGAACCGTTTGGATCAACATGTACTGTTCGTGAACCAAGTGGGAAATTTGGTCCAAAATCTGTCGAAGGTTTTTTTGTGGTGGTATGCTAGTCCACTTAGACATGTCTACATTCCTAGTGTCCACAAGATTGTTCAACTCCAAAATGTGGATTGTCAAAGATACATTCCTACTGTTCAATGACCAGGGGATTCTAGGCTATTAGATTATGAGAGTCTTTGGGAGAGCTTCAAACTCCCTGAGGAAGATTTGTCCGAAGAAACTTTGACGATGATTTGTAATCATTGTCGGAAAATCAATTGACTATGCCTAAAGAACCTGCGTTTGTTCCTCAAGACATACCTGACCATGTTCAATCTGATGATGTTCCAGAATCTAATCGTGTTTTTGATGATGATGGTGAATCTGTTGAGGAGATTATTGAAGCTATTTCTCCATCCACTGTTGCTACTGAATTGTGTGAGAACAATCTCCAACCTGAAATGTCAGTACCTACCGAGGTGGTGTCTAGAACGTTATCCTACCATCCCGAGGATAATATAATAGGAGATCTAAATGCTGGGATGCAAACTAGACGTCAACTCGATCAAAATCTCCATTGTTTCTACTCTCGTGTATCTCCTTTACAAAATCAATTCTCATTTAAATGTTTTATTTCTCAGGTTGAGCCGAAAACGTATAAAGAGGTCCTAACTGAAGAAAGCTGGGGCAATGCCATGCAAGAGGATCTTACACAATTTGAGAAGCTCGGGGTCTGGAAATTGGTTGACTTACCTAAAGACCAGAAGCAGATTAACACCAAGTGGGTATACAAATGCAAGAGGGATGAGAATAGAATAATTGTTAGAAACAAGGTAAGACTTGTTGTGTTGGGATTTAATCAGAGGGAAGGTATTGATTACAACGAGGTTTATGCACCAGTTTCAAGGCTAGAGGCTATTCGGATATTTCTAGCTTTTACTTCTTGGAAAGGTTTCAAATTTTATCAGTTGGATGTGAAGTCAGCATTCCTTAATGGAAAGATTAGTGAAGAAGTCTATGTGGGACAGCCACCAGGGTTTGTCGATCCGATCCACAAAGACAAAGTGTATCTTCTTGATAAAGCCCTTGATGGTCTCTATCAAGCCCCGAGAGCTTGGTATGAGTTGTCCCATCATCTTTTGGACAACGAGTTTATTAGATGAACTGTCGATTGTACACTTTTCACCAAATCTGTTGATGGACATTAACTGATCGTGTACATATATGTCGATGATATAATTTTTGGATCGACAAACGATGTGCAAGCAGTTTGAAGAAGTCATGAAAAAGAAGTTTGAAATGAGTGCAATGGGGGAGATGAAATTCTTTCTTGGACTTCAAGTAGAACATATGTCAGATGGTATTTTCATCCATCAGACAAAGTATGTCAAAATGACGTATTGATGAAGTTCAACATGACTAATGCATCGGCAATCAGTACTCCTCTACCATTAAATCATGGTATCGGTCCTGATCCCAACGGGGAGAAGGTTGACCAAACTTTATACCGATCCATGATAGGCTCATTGATGTATTTGACTGCTTCTCAGCCAGACATCATTTATGCTACCTGTTTGTGTACCCAATGGAGCAAGACTTTCACGTGTATTTTCGTTGATGGTGCTATGATGAAAACCGGGGAGAAGCTCAGATTGTGTTAAACCGTGATGGAGTATGGGATGTTATGGATGTGATGGATCCTATGTGGTTGGTTAACTGTTCAGAGAAGGACATAGAGACGCTGCATAAGTGTAAGATTCAAGTTTCACGTGATAAACATCATGCGTTTGCTATGCAATACCAGAAGGTGATCAAGATATGTTACAAGTATAAAATCCATTCTGGAGAGGTTTGGAAAAGAAAGTGGTTTGAGTTTGGTGAAGAGGAAGCACGGAAAGAGAAAGAAAGAGAGGAGGAGATAAAAGAGAAGATTTGGATTGCATCATTGAAAACATTTCAATACAAAGGCGTTGGAATATCGATTCCCACAAATCAGAAGCCCTCAACTAATCGTTCATGGGAGGATATGAGGAGGGAGTAAAGAGAAAAGGTTTTTGGGATGAAAGACTGAAACATAAAGATCGAAGACTTAGCAACGTCCAAGGGGGAGTTTGTTAGAGAATAATGTCTATTGCAAGGGTCTTAGATATACTAGATATTATTGTATAGGGCTTAAAATGTCAAATGTATGATTTTTAATAGTCAGTCAACGCATGTCTCCCAAGCACCGCATAAGTAAAGCGGTGCATAACTTATGCGCCGTATATCTTATACGGACTTGGTGTGTCTTATGTTGTTTCCTATAAATAGGAGACTTATGCGTGGGTATGTAGACTTTTGGCAAATGTTTGAGTGAGAGTGTAGAGAGAGAAAGCATTCAAAGTTTCGTATATTGTATCTTTCAAGTTATCAATGAAATATATGCTTAAAGTTTACTTGTTTTGTTCATTCTCGATGGATTCCGCACATTGAGTTTAAAGATGTAACATATAGAGATCCTGAGTGTCATAGGCATCATCATTCCAGGTCATTTCACTAGATGGCGTAGGCTATGGTCCTTGCAGTTTTAGATCGCGACCAAACATTTTTGGCATGGTCTTTTAAGGGGTTTAATCCCTAATTTGAAGAATATGTGATTTGTAGAATGATGGCGTAAAGTACTAGATTTGAGCATGTTTAGGATAAAAATTGGTTCTGACCATACCCTACGGTCCCATGGGCGTATCATACGGTCCATACATCATATGAGACAAGTTCTGGCGAAAACGTGGGGCAAAACAGAAGAAAAAGGGTATTTGCTACGGTTTGGTTGGACCCTACGCCCTCACTCACCACTGTAGCCTATGGCCTAGATGGCGTAGGCTACGGTCCTTGCAGTTTTAGATCCCGACCTAACATTTTTGGCATGGTCTTTTAAGGGGTTTAATCCCTAATTTGAAGAACATGTGATTTGGGGGCCTAATTCTCATCCCAAACATTTTTGCCTGATTAACTAGAAGTCACTCAATGTAGCTGACTTTTAGTATTCACGCAGACAAATAGAATAAGGCAACTATCATAAGAGGGACACACGATAGAAGAATAAAGAAGCTGCCATTTGAAGATTTGAAGTTAGGATATTTTATGATGTTTGAATGTTTGTTTAAAATTTAAGACTTATGTAACGAATAGTTGATGTGTTTATATTCCATGAGAAGTTTTAATTCACTCTGATATTTAGAGCTGTGTTTATGAGTAAATCCAACACCCAATGTAGGGCATCGGGTCTGGGGCCTTACAAGTTGGTATTAGAGCATAAGTTTGAAAGAAACAAACATCCTAGATGCTTAGACTCGAATAGAGAATGGGACTTAAAGAAGAAGAAAAATAAGATGCCAGTACAAGAATGCAATGCATCCTCAAGTAAGCTCGCTAGTGTAAGGGAGTTAGTTTAATTGCTAGAAATAGAAGTATGTATTTTATATGTGATTATACAAAATGTTTGATTGATTGTCTAACTATTTAAATCTAGAACATAGCACAAGTGGACTATTTAAATCTAGAACATAGCACAAGTGGACTTCCAAAGGGAATGTATAGGACATGGAAAGTAAAGTGATTAGCTAATCACAGTGGGCCGCTATTATTACCTGCTTGCCTTACTATCCTTGTACTACATGGTTCCTAGAGTGACGACATTTGTGTTTTGTTATAGAATATGAATGGCTGGCACAACGAGAGTTGTTGGACAGGGAGGTCGCATGGGACGCCGTGGTAGGCCACGTATCAACCCGTTACCCTTTGCTGAAATGGTGACTAACACAAGGGAGGAAGATGACGCGTCTGTGCGAGACCCGACTAACAATGAGGGGCGTCAATTTGACCCTGGTATTCAAGCTGCCATTGCTCAAGCTGTAGCTAATGCAGTGAAGACATGCAACTCGAAAAGTCTGTGGGAAGTAACAGAGATGTAACACCCTGACTTAAGTGGAAACGCCTAAGTGTGACGTACAGATTGCTCAAAACACATGTGACACTATTAAGTGACAATATTATCATTAATTAATTTCAACATAATACACAAGTTTGAAAACATAGAAATACAAGAAAATTAACCAAAACTAAACAGTTTGCCCATTATTTTGTAACCTAAGTCTAGTGTCTTCATCGCACTTCAACTTCTAATAATATACCTGCAACTTGTATATAAATAAAGTCATTTAACAAGTAGTTGGTGAGAATCACACAAGTTTGATATATATACGTAAAGAAAATCATACAATTCAATGAACAAGTGTAAAAACGAAAATAAGGTCTTTTCCAGTTGGTAACAACCAATGTAATCAGACAATCGCATGCAAGGGTCCTTTCCAGTTGGTTAACAACCAACGTACACGGATTGAGGGTCCCTTTTCCACTTATAACACGATGGTCCTAAGTGTAAGGGGGGGGGGTATGATCATACTTATCGAAACCACCACTTAAAATTGAAATTGAAACAAGTAAGCATGCAAGCAAGCAAATAAGTCCGTAATACGAATTGTAGTTTGAAAAACTATAACCAGGTAAATGCTTTGAATTGGATATACATGCCAGCCCTAATATAAAAGCGTTTAACAAGGGGGTATGAGAAACTCACCTTGAAATTGAAGATAAACGAGAAACCAAATCGAAAGCGCGTTAACAAAACCGAAGCTATCGAACTTCATGAACTATAATTAAAAACAAAAACAAAATCTAACTAACGAGATTGTAAAAGTTAAATAATTTGGTTGGGAATTTGTATTATTTTAATATATATATTATTATTTTAATATATATTTTATTATTTTAAGGCATTTTGTATTATAATATTATTTTTAAGTTTTAATGGATTTTAACGATTTTATTATTATTATTATTATCACTAATACTAGAATTATAAGATTTGTTGAATGCAAATTTTAACTGTAGATTTAAACCGAAAATCATCAATTTAGCGTATTATAAAGTTAACGAAATAGAATTATAAAGTTATTAAAATGGATGTGGACGAATGAGACACTATTCTAGCGAATGAAGACCAAGTAACGTATGACGATTAAAAAAAGAGTATTTTCGGAAAATTTTCTTAAACGAAATTTTTCGAGGATATTCCAGATATGCGGGACACTCTTCTTGAAAATTTTGATGATATATTTTCCTGCCGACTTTTTGTCACACCCCGGTCGTAATGGCGGAAAACCGAGGCGTGGCGACTAGGTCGTGATTGATTGAGCACAATAGTATAAAAGTCTAAATGCATAAACATAACCAAACTGTCAAATATTACATCATCCAGGTAACATGAAACAAATTGTTTTAATACAAAATATCAAGTTTCCAAACAACTCCTAGCCTAGCCTTCATCTCTCTAAGGCCTCTATCAGCTATTAGCTACTTCCTGCTTCATTTCCTGAAAACATGTAATAAAACGTCAACTACAAAAAGTAGATGAGTGAATTCATAGGTTAACTAATACTGTAGTGATAAGCCCTACACAAGCATACTAGGCTAAGTTGTAGGGGTTTATATATAGGGTGTACCATCGGCTAACCCACCACTCCTACAACTTATCCTACTATGCTTGGTATGCTTATCATCTCAACTGAATCTGCAAGAGTTTCGTATAAAGATTCCAATTATTGTTTCCATGCATGCAGGAGGAACGGTATCAAGGATATATGTATAAGATACCCAAGAATCATATGTAACCATGCCATGATGAAAAATGATAATGATGCATAATGATCACACAAGACCTGACATCGACCCCACACAAGACCACACTATGCTACTTGATTTCCTTGATGGTAACCCAAATCGATCACTTTGGGTACCATGAGAGAATTCTAAAGCGTACTTTAGTATCTCTTGGATTCCTAATCGATCACTTAGGAGATCCTTCGGATCCTTAATCGAACACTTAAGAGATCCTTCGGATTCTTAATCGAACACTTAAGAACCCCATAGGTCACGTGTATTCTAAATCGATCACTTTAGAATCCCACATCTAGTGACGGCCTGTCTACCAATCGACCACTTGGAGATCAAACCTATGCACTATTGTGACCTATATTGCCACTGTTCACACGATCACAAGACTGACCAATGAATAATGTGTTTTCATGATAAAGTATAACGGGTACATGACTTTGATTTCCAAACGTCCAATGTTCCCTAAACGCTGAGTGATTCCCATATTTACTCCTGAATATTTGATTATGCATACACAACTTCCGAGAAAGTTAAGGTACGCGTAACCTGCCATGATTACTTGTTTTCCCAATGTTCATTGTTTGCAAAAGATTTGTCAAGTGTTTATGATAAGTAATGTTTGAATAAATGTGTTTTGTCAAAACGTGTACATTTACCATGTTTTCACCCCCAATGATTTGAAAGGCTTTAAAAGAAAAATGGGGGCTATGAACTCACCTTGTTGACTAGGTGTGGTTGCTAGGGCGGTCGGGTGCTGTCAAACGTCGATCCTCTAAGTCTAGACAAGGACATAATAAGTTAACAACGCAGTTTAAGTCTAAGAGTGTAAGCCTTACACGATCTCGAGCAAAAACTAGGTTTTAAAGACGAAACAGCTTGGTTCTGACCTGATTCGATCGAATAGGAACACATTCGATCGAATAGACACACATTCGATCGAATAGAAACACATTCGATCGAATAGACAGACGTTCGATCGAATACGAAGCTCATTCGGTCGAATGAGTTGGAGACCATTCGGTTGCTTTCCTATTCGGTCGACTGGACTGGTTCGATCGACACATTCGATCGAATGAACTGATTCGATCGACTGGTTCGATCGAATGAACTGATTCGATCGACTGAAAGCTGGGCGACGGAGATACCCACGGGTTTTCCAGATTTTCCAGATTTTTGACCCAAAATCGAAGTTTTTGACATGGAAATGCTCGGGATTGAAAGGGGTATCGATTCCTAGTACTTTTAAACACAAAAGCTTGCATTTTGACACCAAAAATGACGGTTTTTGACCAAGAACACACTTGACACAAAAGTCGGAGTTTTTGCTCGATTCGGGGCGGGTTTTGGTTGTAAAAACGTATGATTTTCAAGAAGATCTTACCGACAACAACGATAAACAGATTGGTGGACTCGAATCTTAGATTGGATGACTTTCTCTCACTACTCTCTCTCTAGAAGTGGGAGTGTTTGGGTGGGAAGTGTTGGTGGAAATGAAAGAGATGGTGTAAGAATACTTGATTTTCCGCTTAAATACTCGGGTGACTCGGGTTCGGGTTTAGGCTACCGACGGGTCAAGACTAGTCGAGTTCATAAGTTTTTAAACAAACTAAAACTTTTTCAGCAAAACTTTTATAAACCATTTTCCGAATAATTATTTAAAATCTTCTTTTTTTTTTTTTTTTTTTTTTTAAATAAGAACATTTTATTTTTCAAAAGCATAAAAATTAATATTTTCCAGGCGTAAATGTCGTTTTATAAAATAAACATTTCAAATGATAAAAGCAGATTTCTCCAATGATATGGGTTCCGAACTTATCGTCCAGAACCCCAAAGTGTATAGTTTCCGATGATTCCTTGATTTTTGTCTACCAGTCAAATTCCAGGGCGTTACACTTTTCATGCATATTGATGGACCGATGGGGAGTATCCGAATAAGTTAACGAGAATTTGTTGAACGTTTTTGAAGATTTGTTCAATACCTTGCCGAATTTGTCAATAAAAGGGGGAGATAAAAATTTCAAGGAGTTTATTCGATTGGTATCTTCCTATGTTTGCAAGTGTTTCATGAAAATTAATGCAATTCGGGTGGTAATTCATGATTGCAAAGCTACGTTTGATTGAGTCCAAGATTGCAATTGTTCTTTGATTGTGGATTGATTTGTTCAAGATTGAAACCTAACTATGTGGGATACGAGTGTCTGTCCGTTTACTTCTTTCTGAAGGACTTTGATCCTGACCATGTTGGCTACTAGTATTCAGTGGATTGCTTCCGTTGAAGGGGACAATTCTTGAATGTGTTGATCTTGTTGAGGAATATACGGGTTTTTTTTATTGGATTGAAGAATCTGACCCTTCGGGATCGATTAATGAAGGTTGGAACTCTGAATCATATGCCCAAATTAGTAGCGCATCCGAACAAATGGGATGCCGAAGAGGTTTAAAGGGTGACAATTTGGGATAGACATTATCGAGAGAGTGAAGACCGAAGCGAAAGATGCTGAATGATCGGATTGTTCATGAAAGTGTGTGACGAAGTCAAATGTAAAGAAATTTTTACTTTACAAGTGCTGACAGATAGCTGATGACTTACTACAAGAAAAGTGACCATCAGAGACTAATTTATCAAGGACTGATATATTAGTCTCGAATACATAGTATCTAGGACTGATTTTTCAGTTACTAATAATAATAAGTACTGATTTTTATGTGACTAATGATAGTGACCGATAATCAGTCGTTAATACTTTGACACCTCATATGAGACCAAATTTCAGTCCCAAATGTGATTTAGGAATTATAAGGTTTTGATAGAAACATATTGGCGACTGAATTTCAATCCCAAATATGTAATGAAAAATTAGTCAAATGTATACCGATTTATAATGAGTCTCTAACATTAAAGGAACACATTAGAGTGTGTGACATTTGAGACAAAACAAGGTATAACTCAGTACGTATTTACCGATTAAGCAAATAAAAGCCTTTTGCGTAACAAACGAACGATTAATCGAACAGGTCGGGTTATGACCCAGATATCTCGGGGGGGGGGCAATCTATAAGTGATATACGATCTATACAAGCTAAAATATTAGTAATATAGCCCTAGTTCTATAGCAAATAAGTTAAACGAAAATATGCTCGTTTAACTACCCGCTATAGATTTAAAAGCGAAAGATAGTTACAAACCAAGCATTGTATCATCCGTTAAGCCGAAAAAGACTTACCAAACACTTATTTGAAATGTTTTAAGGGATCCGTTAAAATATTTTTGATTTTTACAAACATATAGTATGTTTTTATAATTTTACACAAAAGTAGCTGAAAAACACTCGTTTTCGCACTGTTTAACGCACCCGATAAGTTTTTAGTGCCAAAAAAACGAACCCGAAATAAATTTGGGGTCGGGATTTCATGTAAGGGCATGAAAAACAAGACAAATGAGCAAGAGGGGGGCCCATGGACCCCACCATATGGGGCGGCCGCAAAAGGGGAAACCACCCCCCCTTGGTTTTCCTTTAAATATTAAACAAGTTTAAGATATTTTGTAAAATCATTTTCATGAAAATTCTGGACACAAGCAGCTCTCCATCAAAAACCAGCAAGAAACTAGGTAAAAATGTCATAGATAATCGATTTTCGGCTTGTTTAAACTCGATTAATACCATATAAACATAGCTTGATTGCCAAAAATCATTCCTAACCATGTAAAAACCCTAAAAATGGTCCATAAACATGTTTTGATCATACACATGGTGAGGAACCTGGTATAATAGTTTTTTTGGCCATAAACACGGATTAAAGGGTTGAAACGGCGTTTTTACGGTTCAAAAGTTCGTTTTTGTGCACTAGCCGAAACCCTAAGTTAAGGGCTGTTATTTGGGATGAAAAATTTCTTGGTTTGTGATATAGGACTTGTATCTAGCTTGCATAGAAGCACAAGAACTTGAAAACTTGATTAGAAAGTCGGAAACGAGCCAAACCCGCTAAGGTAATGCCGAAACACTAGCTTACGGGCTACTTAGGTTAAGGTTGTGATGTGCATATTATTAGGCCTTGAAATTTTGTAGAGACATCAGGGACCATGTCAATGAGTTTCTGTTCAAATTTGGTAATTTGTCAACCATCCGAGAATATTTGGCGAATTTATTACCGAATTGGGACGTTTATTTGGGAAAAATAGCTAAAATAGTTCAAAAATTATGAATTTTTTCTGGGAACTCATATTTGATGTATTTTGATCACATATGAACTTTGGGATCATTTGGAGAAGTTTAAAGGTGTTTTTCTTATATGCGTTCGTGTGAATTTCTATAGCCGAATTTGGGCCGAAAAGAATATCGCACGAGCTTTTTACATTCTCTAATTGATACAGGTTGATTTGGGACATTATTGGAGTATTCAGGAATTTTTGTGGAATTTTTGGAAATTATTTGGGGTAAACAGACGATTTTCACACGAAATATAGCTGATAAAATGATTTTTTATAAATTAATAAATCAGTAAATAATTCCAGAAATATTTTTATAAAAATCTAAATATTTTAATTGATAAGTGGTTAAATTTTCATAAATTAATGATTAACGGTTAATTAATTATGCTAATTTGAATATTAAACAAATTCAATTTTTATAAAAAAACCGGCAAGTTCGCGACTAACGAACCTGCGGGAATATCAAGACACCAAGAGTAATAAAAAATCATATTGTTGGACTAATTAAGTAAAAACGAACTTTTCTATGAAAAACCTGGACAATCCGGATGGATTATGCGCGTTTCTTCTTAAATCAAACTGAATAAACGGAAACGGGCCCCGTGACTAATCCGGGACCCCAGTATGTGATCCTTCTTTATAACTTAATCATTTTATTAACCAATACATTTACCCAAGCTTGTTTTCCCATAACTGTTTTCTGAACGCGTAAACGAACAACTTGGCCCATCTGGGAAAACGGGAATCTGAGCCAAGTTCAGTTCAAAGTATTAGACATTGAACAACATCACAACCCAAGCCTATTGCCACTTTCTGGGCGTTCCAGCTACACCCAGATTAGTTATAAAGCCCAGTTTAGTATTGAGATTATAATAATATTAAAATATTAATATTATTATAATATTAATTATAGGAACTACTGATAGCGGACCGAACAAACCACGAGCTGATACAGTACTGATTATCTACTAAACCGTGAGTTTCATGACCCCACTCTTTAAACAGTTTTATGAACTTTTGGGGTGAAAAGCATGTTTGATTACATATACATACCTGAAACATGTATTGATGTGAATTATCTAAATGTTAACACACGAAAGTCCCCACTAACACAGTGATTAACTTCGAGCCGGTGGCTTGTGAATAGTACTATTGGTTTGACAAACCCAAACGAAGCCGGCATGTATTGCTGAGACTTTACCCCGTTTGCACATGACCATAATTATACAACACGCTATGTAGTGTTAGACATAGCTACTTGGGGCATGTTGTGGGCGGAAAGGGGCCACAGTGGTTGATTGAGCGTGGAAAATGGATGCACGCAGCACATACAGTCAAGGCTTCACTGTAGATTAGCATAATTAAATCATTTACATACATACATACATAATTATTTCATGATTACAAGTGTTGACTTGTGAATACTCATTACTGTTTTCTTGAAACTCGTGAAACTCACCAACTCTAGTAGTTGACCCGTTTTAAACTGCTTTTCAGGTGTACCTAAATCGGAGTGATTTGGTGATCTGTTACTTGCCCAAGGTGTGTGGTTGATGCTATGTGAATAGAAGCAAGGATACTAGTAGTAAGATCGTATAGTTAACAAACTAGTTTTGTTCGAATCACTTAGACTGTAAAACAATGATAGAACAATGAAATGTAATAAATTGTAAATTAGTTTGTAATGTTTCTTTATAAACAATGTGTTGATACCAGAGATGTCTGTTACATTCCCGTTTTACGCTTCCGCATTGTGCTAGTCGGGGTGTGACAGAGTGTAATGAAGAAATAATAATAATAAAAGTAATAAAATTTAATAGTAATAATGGTACTGTAGGAAGTTAGTTGAAAAGAACAACAACAGTACTAGTAGTAGTAGGACAATAATAAAAATGTAGCAGCAATGTCATCCTTCATAATAATATAATACTAATAGTAATAATAAAATGACGATGGTAATGTATAGTAACAACTAGTAGCGTGAGGATGAAAATAATAGTAACATTAACAAAAAATTGATTGAGAAGGGAAAAGGGGAATCTTGGCAGCAACAATGTCACTATATAGTCTAGTTGAATGAATCTCTAAACATACGGATGTGATGGGTGAGTGGTTAAGTCTTGGAACTGTGTTATGGGACACCCAGGTACGAGTCCCGGTTCTCGCATATAATAAATTTTTGCGATAAGGATTGGACTGGAATGGGATGCCAGAACTGGATCTGAAATGCGAGTCAAATGGGTCGTTCAAATCAATTGGGTCGTTTAACTCGATTGGGCTATGCGATGCGATTGGGATTGGGGTTATGCGATGCGATTGGGCTTCTTGATTCGATTGGGCTTGGCCTAACAAGTCCTAAGCTAATTAGGCCTTGTCCTTTATGACCAAAGGTGGCTTGACATAAATAAAACCAAACTAGCCAACCTAGTTACCTACGGTAAGTCCCTTTAACTTTTTAACTTTATGACCAAAGGTGGCTTGACATAAATAAAACCAAACTAGCCAACCTAGTTACCTACGGTAAGTCCCTTTAACTTTTTAAAAGACAAGTTAGCCGATAAAGGAAAGAAATGTATAGACATATATGTATATATGTATATATATATGTATGTATGCATGCATGCATGTATGTCTGTCTTTAAATGAAGGGAACATATTTACATAACAAATGAAAGAAATAAATAGAACAATTGAAAGTATGAATGTCAAACGTGAGGAATAGAAGAAGTGTAATAAAGACCGTCATTAAACAAAGTAACCCCGCTAGATCTATTTAACTAAGCAAGCGGGCGTAGCTTATCAAGTACGTTTAGTTAACTAAATATAAACTAAGTTAATCCAGCCAGTTAGTTACACGATTAATTAACAAAGATATATGTTAAACAGTTAGTCGTGCACAACTAAAAGGATTACTGTTAGCTTTGAGCGTAATAGGATCCAGGTGAGTTTCTAGCCTCTTTTCTCTGTTATGGTTTTTGGGGTTGCGTGCATACTCTATGTGATAGTTTGATACACTAACTTTATAGAGTAAGTGTATGACATGTGAATGTGTATGTATATAGTAATGGACCTAATCATATGGTTATATGTTGTAAGGAATGTTTGTATGGTTGTATAATTGTATGGTTGTATGGAAGGTAGGGACTAGATCCTAATAACATCTGAGATGATAGGGATCAGACCCTAATAATGTCTGAGATGGTAGGGACCAGACCCTAATAATATCTGAGATGGTAGGGATCAGACCATAATAATGTCTGAGATGGCAGGAACTAGACCCTAATAATATCTGACATGGCAAAGATAAATATGTATGCATGTATGTATGTATGTATGTATGTATGTATGAAAGAAAACTAAATAGGTTAAGTGCGTAATACGTATATTCGGATATGTATATACAAGTATGGGAATGTAATGTATGTTGTCTGATTAACTAGAACTCACTCAGCGTAGCTGACTTTTAGTATGCACGTAGGCAAATAGGATGTGACAGCTGGCTTGGGAGGGACACACGGCAGAAGAATAAAGAAGCTGACATATGAAGATTTGAAGTTAAGATATTTTTGGTATGTTTGGTAAGGAGCTTTTAGGAGCTTCTAGATTCAAGCTTTTATGAAAAAGCTCATACTCAATAAAAAAACATTGTTTATTTGAAGGAGATTGAAGCTTTTAAGTTATGAGAAAAAGCTCCAAATTTGAACGCTACTACTACTAGCGTTGGAGAAAAAGCTTGTAGCTTTTATATTTGAAAATTTACAAGTTTGGTACTTGAACTTTTAACAACTTTTGTTAATTTATATAATAGTTACACATTTAACACTTATTCAAAACCAACTACCCCATGATTTTTTATGAGGCCCTAACTTTTTCACACGTTAATATTTTTTTAAAAATTACATCATAAAAAAACATTTTATTCTCTTTAATTTGAGTATGATATTGCTATACTTCTTTAACTTTAAAATATAACATATTTCGTGATTAACGGTTAGGATCGACCACAAGTCGAGTCAGGCGAGCTCGGGTAACGTGTAAGACCAAATTATGGTCGGAATGAGTCGATACAAAACGTGTTAATTTAGTTCGGTTTCTGTTGGTAAGGTCTTGAGTCGAAAGTGGTAAGGTTAGAACATGTTTTAGATTCAAACATTGTCGGGTCGGAACGGGATTCTGATCAAAACAGGTTGGTTTAAAAAATTATCTATTTGAAATTACTGTATATTTTAGCCTTGCTGTTGAGTCGGAATTTTACAAGGATGATTGGAATCTTTTCAACCTCCACAAAGAAATGGTTAAGTATGGACATAGAGCAAGCTTGGACGTTCGGACATGGTTTCACTACCTCGAGCATGATGTCTTATGGGTATAAGACTACCTTCTGGAATTTCTTCTAAGTGTTGAAGGCTTCGAGCAAGCTACACTTCATCTAGCAAGGATGTTCTTCATCGAGTATGGATTGCCAATCGAGCAAACAACTTGATATCTCTAGCTTAAACCAAGTGTTTCGAGCACATTGGTCGGTCGAACATGGATACAATAAAGGAAGGTCTCAAATGTTCTAAGTATAAACTTTGAGCATGGTTCAGTCCTGAGCAAGCATCACACCCGAGTATGCCGAAGGTTGTTCACAATAAGTCACAAGGCAGGATTGAAGAGATTAAGAAGAACATGCTTGCTCGTGGGACTTATTCGAGCAAAGCAAAGATATGTCATGAAGATTGAAGTCTAATGATGGAGAATATTTTCTATCTGAAAATATTCTAAGTAAAGTATGCTCGAAGAATTGTATTGAGCATGCTATGCATAACAAGTCTTCTCGACATGGATATATCATACTCGAAGACTTGTCTACATTTGTATTTATTTATGTCATTCATTATGTAATCATTAGGGTTTCTAGAAGGAATGTCTGGGCCTATAAATAGTGTCCTAGGTTTACAATGTAAAAGGACGAGCCTTTACGAAATACGAGAGCACAATCACCTGAGCGAATATTCTCTTTATGTAACCTCATACCACTGCCGTCACGAAACCCTAGACATTCCATGCATTAAATCACTGTTCCTTAAACGATATGTTTAATATAATGAATCTTTGTCTGTGTTCTTTACTGATTATTTATTGTTGTTCAAACCTTCTTTCCCAACCCTTGAATATACTGATTCCGTTGGGATATTCAAGAGGCCTTTGGGTTGTTAGATCTAGTGTGTTCTTGTCAAGCTACTAAGGTTATGCACAAGGTCCGGTCCTGACAAGTGGTATCAAAGCATCGTAAGCGCTCTGAAGGCCACGTGTTTGAAGGTTTAGAGACAAAGTTTGAATCTTGTAAGGGTTTACAAGTGATTAAGTTTAGATCTAAAAAGATGGATGAACAAGAGGTTTCGACGAACAAGATACCAAGGTTGCTTGGTCAAGAAAACTACATAAAGTGGAAGGTATTGTTTGAGGCTGCCGTCAACTATAATGACACAGAACTATGGAATTCCATTAAAGATGGACCATATGTCGCATCTCAAGCCCCGAGCAACAATGTTACCGTGGAAAGGCAAATGAAGAAAAGAGATGATAAAGCCTTGTGCATGCTAAAATTGGGACTTTCTTGGGAAAATTTGACAAGTGTGAATCATCACAGCAAAAGAGATGTATGATGCTGTTGTTGAAATATTTGAAGGGAATGTCGAGTTACGGGACTTAAAGAAGGATCGTTTGATACAACAACTCGACAGGTTCAAGTTCAAGGAAGGAGATAGATTAAAGTCTGTTTTGCAAAGATTCATGGCGATTGTGAATGAAATCAGAACCACTGATCTTCAAATCTCTGATTTTGATTTGAACAAGAAACTGTTAACATCCCTATCTGGTGAATGGTACACCGCGAGCAAGTTCAGTAGAGAGAAGGTGAATTTTCCCAACTTCAAGTTGGATGATGTGATATCATTCTTACAAGCGGCTAAGCATGAAATGATTGAGAATCACATGATTAAGGAAGAAAAGCCAAGTTTCCTAGTGACAAATGCACTTGTAACGTCCGTAAATTTCCGACAAAACGTTTAACCTTGTAGTGTTGTGTGCATCTTTGGGGCTTGACCCGACATTCTTCCGAGAGCTCCTTGCCACCCTCGTAAACATATTTTACTTCACTTTTCTTACAAGTTCAACGATTAGTAAAGTGGAGGGGCCAGAATGTTATTTTGTTATTATATTTTATATAAAACAAAAACTAAACCCTAACCCTAACCCATCACCGATCGGCGCCCCCCTCCCCCTCTCTTCTCGATTTCGGTGCAACACCAGCCCATTTCCGGCCATCCAAACTTCAATTCCAGGTCGGTTCTATCTTAGTATAACTCTTTTTCACCATTAAACCATTTGTTGAAAACGTTAGGGTTGAGTTTTGATTATAACAATTTCTGACAGATTCGTACTCGTTTATTGCTCGGTCTGTAACTCAATGAAACTATATTGTTTTTGATCTATTCTTATTTCTATGATGTTTTACTTTGAGTTTAGTTTCTAGAAAGGTATAATACGTAATTTTTGGACGAGATTTGAATACTTTTTATGATTTTATAAGATCGAGTGTCAAAGCTGATGCCGGATAACGGATTCTGGTCTATCTTCCCGACATCATAACCCTTTTTCGACAAGTGTAAATTGGTTGGTTCCACTTCTGAAAATTAATATTTTTAGTTAGGAACCAAACCCAATTGGAATCGTTTAATTTGGCTAGGTAATGAATTTTATAAAAATAAAACCATTTTGTTGCGCACTGAAATAGCTGCACATACCTTTCTGTGTTGGAAGAATTTTTATGATTTTTGTGTCCACTATAAAAATATAATAAAATTATTTTTATAAACTTAAGATATTTATGCAACTCTGGTAAATATTTAATAATTTAATTCCATGGTTTTCCTATATAATAAAATACATCTTTGCATGCTAAAATCTGCATGTTATATTCGTTATTGATCGATAAGTTCGTTTTAGGCTTAACCGGTGGCTGCCCTTTCTTGCATCTTTCGGGGCTGTTATAATTGAAGTTCATGCTCCGTCATTTTCTTAGGTATGTCTAGTGTAATATACTTTAGTATCATGAGTTTTGGCATTCGTTAGATTGGTCAACTGTTAACGAAGTGAAAACTAGGTTTCGGTTGTCTAGTTTGTCAATTGTTGCGTCTAGCACGTTGTTTGAGGGAATTAACAACCAATTCGGATGTTGTAGCCTTGGTCTGATTTGTTGGCTGTGAAAAACTATATTTTTATGTTATTGGGGCTGAATTGGTTGTCGGTTACTCAAACGGGTCGGTACGGCGCAAATTCGCGTTTATTTGTAATTTGTGCATCGTGCTTGCGAATTACCGACCCATCCAACTCGTGTAGCGTCGTGTGGACTTGTTGGCTGTGATTTTACTAATTTTGGTCCACACGGGGCTGAGTCGGTATCTAAGTGCATAAACAACCTGTTAACGCGCGTATTCGATAAAGTCAACAACTTTCGGGGGTAAATTGGGAACCCTTTGTCCCCGGGATTAACTAAGGGTGGTTTTGGTAAATACATGGCCTCGGGGATGATGTAATTGAATTTGTTAATGTCAAGGCCTTAGGTCAATCTAATCATGTTAGAACGTCTTGTAGGATAAACGAGTCGGTACGTTTAGTTAGTAATCTTGTGTGCAATCCGACAGGCTTGTAAACTATGGATTGGCTTTGAAGTTCTCATACCTATTGGTATTTGATTGGCTCGTTTCAGGTGAGTTCATGATGCCCTTTTTAATCTTTTTACGTTTTGGGTTAGCATACACACCTTATTATGATTTTAACCGATTTTAATTTGTTTAAACTATCGATTTGGTATTGTATGATCTTGTTTGTGGTTGTGCCTTTATGAAGACATGTGTAAATTAGATTTTATGCCTTAGGATATTGTAGACTCGTTTATGGTCTTATATTCCTTAAGGTTATACATATTACTTGTGGTCTAGGCTCGAGGTTGCTATTAGGCATAGTTTAATTCCTAGTACAAAACGATTTTTCCAGATGAAACATTTTAACTATTTTATATAGGCTTGCTAGTATATGGTAGGCCATGGGATGCAAATATATATATATATATACATACATATATACATTATTGTTTGGCCTATATTTGACGGAGTTGTAGTCGTTTCGACTACGGATGTTGCGTATGCCTACTTCGGGTTTGCATACGGATGGATGGTGATCTTGGGGCCAAACTATACGACTCAGGTTCTTAAATCCTGTGGCGGGCCCTAAAAAGCCCGTGAGGGGGGAGGCTCGTGTGGCATGATTATCATTGGATGTTACGTGTTTGGGTTGTACGTGTGCTCGACCCTGAATGTTATACGTGGATGTTATAGATGGTGATCTTGGCCGGGCCAAACTATACGAATCAGGTTCTTAAATCCTATGGCGGGCCCTAAAAATCCCGTGAGGGGGGAGGCTCGTGTGGCATGATCATCATCGGATGTCACGTGTTTGGGTTGTACGTGTGCTCGACCCTGAATGTTATACGTGGATGGTATATATATATTGTTATATATATAGGGATGTACGGAAGGATGTTGATATATATATATCTTTTGTATATGTATGTATGAGAATGTTTAGTCTTCGGTAACGATGACTTAATGGATGCACTCTTTTTACTTTAAAAACTTTTGGTATGTCTACCATATTTGTTATTACTGATATTGTTTACTTAAAACTTGAACTCACTCAGCTCAAGCTGACTTTGTGTGTATGTTAGTGTGAGTTTCAGGTTTAGAGGAGGATGCTTACCGCTTGGACGTGCTCGAGACTACTTGGATGGTTGAAGGAATAACTAGTCGGAGATTAATACGCAAACTGTTTTCTTTTTATTTATTACTTTAAACATTTAAATTATGGTTTTGGGAACTTGGTTTTAGTACTTGTGATTTTCCGCTGTTTATCACTCTGAACCGAATTTTAATAATATGAAATGGTTTGACTTTAAATTTTTGAAAGGATATGATTACCAACTGTAGGACTCCCGGGGTTCGAGGTCTTACAACACTTGTTGCACCTATGGGCAATCTTTCTACAAAGTCTCAGCAAATGCACCCAATTGTTGAAGAACCATTTGATACTAGTTCAATGTGTGGAGCAGGTCAGTCAAGGTTCAACATTCAGATGATTGAATATGATAATGCATCAACTACTAGTGGACATGCACCTTATGTTAAAGTTCCAAGTCAGGGGAATGAGTACCAAGCACTGTTTTCAATGTTTAAAGAGTCATATAATGCAGTTTTTGACAAGAACATCATTCATACTAGTGTGGTTCAAGAAGACTTGGAGCAGATAGATGCTGATGAGTTGGAAGATATGGATTTAAAGTGGCAAGCGGCTATGCTGGTAGCAAGAAGGAAGAGATTGTTTAACTAGACTGGAAGGTCGACTTTTGCGGGTCCAAATGACAGAATTGGATTTGATAAATCCAATTCTCTATGATACTATTGTCAACAACTTTGTCTCTTTGCAAGAGAATGCATTCTTCCCAAGCAATATGGAAATCAAGTGAATCAAGCTTAGTTCTACCAGCACCAAAATCAGAATCAGCAAGGTTATTAGCAGAGAAACCAACCCATGAACCAAAATCCCTATCAACAAAACAGGCCTCAGCAACAAACCTAGCTTCAACAAAAAAATAAGCAATTGCAGATACAGGGGAATCAAAACAGGAGAGTTACTAATGCTGTCATTCAAAACAGGGATCAAGGAAATATGGCTATAACCATGGTTCCTCAAGATGGTGATTTTGACTGGAGCAACCATGCAGCTGAAATGGAGAAGGCTAATGTTGCATACATGTCCAAAGTGAAAGAAGCTGGAGAATCCTTAAACTCTAAGGTAACCACTGAACCTTCTATTTCTGATCTTCTAACAATCACTGATGATCTTTACAGAGAGGTTGGAAACTAGAAAAGTGAATGTGGAAGAAAGGATGTTATGTTAAATGTTTATTGTGCAAGTGAAGTTACCTATGATAACCAAATAAAGAGTCTGGAAGAGGACTGTATGCAAGCTTACTTAACTCAATCCAAATTAAATGTTGAAATTGAAGGGTTGAAAAGGATGTATACAAAAGAAAAGCTTAAGAACACAGAGCTTCTAATTCAAGTGGACTTCCTTAAGAACCTTGTGTATAAAGGAAACATTGTTGGGCACATAGAAAAGATGAATCATGAAAAGAAGTATAAGAAAGTACCACCTCCCTTTTGTGACAAATATCCACCGAAAGTGGATAAAGAGCAAAGAGAGGAATACTTGAAGCAGTTCAAAAGTGTTTTTGAGGACATGAAGGAGTTTGTGGAACTTTATAACAATGTGATAGTTGATAAAGAAGGTGAGCTTGTGATTAATGAGAAGGCTGCACCAACTAAAAAGGAAAAGAAACCTGTTAAAGTTATGGAAAGATGGAGTGAATACTCAAGTGAGGGAAGCACCTGCAGTTGCAAGAGTCAAAAGTCATATGATGAGAAGATTCTAAAGAAGACTTCCAAGAAGAACAATGGTGATAGAATTCCAAAGGTGCCATGATCAACTCCTAAACTGAAGAAACATTATGAAAGAATGAGAAGAGAACACAAGGTGTTTGACCTTTGTGAAATATGCGGACCCATGAATAACAAACCTAGAAGTTCTTCCAAAATCATGAATTATTTGACATAGGAGATGTGGATTATGCACCAAGAAGGAGAGTTGTGATTGAAAAGAAGGAAGATTCTTCATACAGTTCCTTGAAGAAGAAAAAGATTAAGTTTGTGAAAGAAAAAGATCCACAAGAATTGGAAGTATGTGGACCTGTCCAGGTGGATTTCAGCAAGACCACCTATGCTAAAACCTCTTTTGGATTTGATTTCCCAAGACCAAGTGACAAGATCAAGAATGAAAAAAAACTTGAAGAACTTGGGAGCTTTGCAAAGGTGTGGTGCAAAAAGTGTGATTCTTATGGACATCACACTGACTCATGCTGGATGGAAGAAGAAGAGAAGTATGTCATTCCAGACAAGTACTGTGGACAAGATATGAAGCTATTCCGAGAAAAATATGAGAAGTACTTGAGAGGTGAAAAGGATCCAGTTGATGATGAAGCAAACAGAGTGAAATTGGAGAAGAGACTGAAGGCTATCTTGAAATTAAATGAATCATCCAGTGAGTCAGACAAAACTATCAGAGGAAAGAGATCTAGCTCAAAAGGAAAAGGTAAAGAAAGACTTGGAATTTTGAATGGAGATGAGAAATTTTGACCGAAGCAAGGTTTTGAACCAAGAGGATTTCAATGGAGGACCAAAGAATCTGTGATCAAGAAAGAAGAACATGTGATTGAACATATTGAAGTTGAGAAAATTGAAGTGAATGTGGAGTATGACTATGAATATGATGATTCATGTGAGATTGTGCATTAAGATCCAGTTCCACCTCCTGTTGATATCTTAAATGATTCTGATATATAAACTGATGAAGTTTGTACCCCAGATCTTAACTAATCATTTTGTGTTTTTATGTGCAGGGACATTCCACTGATGGAAATGATATATGGTATATGGACAGTTGGTGTTCCAGGCACATGACATGTGACAGAGATGCACTTGTTAATTATGAACAAAAATTTGAAGGACTTGTTGCCTTTGAAAGTGATGAAAATGGAGGGAAAATTGTTGGAAGAGGTACACTAACAAATGGAAAGGTATCCTTTGAGAATGTACAACATGTTGAAGGTCTTCAATATAATTTGCTAGGCATTTCTCAAGTCTGTGACAAAGAATACAAGGTTAGATTTGATGATGCACACTGTTTTATCCTAAAGCCTGAGTTTGTCATCCCACCTGAAATGATTATGATGATGGCACCAAGGAATGGAAACCTTTATGAGCTAAGAATGAAAAATGCAACTTCAAGAGGTGGTTCATGCTTTGTGTCAAGAGCTACTGAAAATGAGAAATAGATGTGGCACAGAAAGATGTGTCATGTGAATCTGAAGAACATGAACAGACTTGTGAAGAGAGAGCATGTCCTTAATCTTCCCACAAAAGAATTTAAGCTGGATGAAAAATGCTCTTCATGTATCAAAGGGAAGCAACACAAGTCCTCTCACAAGAACAAATTGATAAACATAATTGATGAGGTACTTGAATTGCTACACATGGATCTCTTTGGTACTGTGAGTGTTCCAAGTATTGGAAAGAAGAGATTCTGTCTTGTGATAACTGAGGACTTTTCAAGATTCACATGGGTGTTGTTTTTTGGGAACCAAGGATGAAACTGCTGAATTGATTAAAGGATGTGTGCTAAGAATGGATAATCTGCTTGACAAAAGAGTGAAAGTGATTAGAAGTGATAATATGACAGAGTTTAAGAATGGATTAATGGATGAATCTGCACTTCTAAAAGGATCTCTCAGCAATTCAGTGCTCCAAGGACACCTGAACAAAAATGGTGTTGCAGAAAGAAGAAACATAAAACTTATAGAGGCTGCAAGAACCATGATAGCAGATGCTTACTTACCAGTAACATTTTGGGTAAAATCTATCAACACTGCATGTTATGTGCAGAACATTAGTCCTTTTGAACAAGACTCAAAACAAGACTCCATATGAAATACTTTTCAAAAGAAAGCCTTATATGAAGTTCTTAAAGCCTTTTGGTTGTAAAGCTTACTGTTGAACACAAAAGACTATCTGAATTAATTCCAATCCAAGTCATTGGAATGTTTCTTTGTGGGCTATTCATCACAGTCAAAATCATATAGGGTCTATGTGAAGGAGTACATGTTTGTTATTGAGTTATCAGACATAGTGTTCAATGAAAATAATTTTAATAATGTTGAAGGAGCAAAGTGGTTGTTTGATTTAGAGAAATTGATCAAGTTATTCAAAATCTACAGTGAAGAAATGGATGAAAGTCTGTTCAAAACAAGTATGGAAGAAAAGGGAAAACAGAAAAAGATTGATCTGGACATATTATGGTCAAAGGTAGCTACTGGTGAAAGAGAATTTGAGTTTGTGAAGAATGAGAGAAGATTAGATGAAATTGGGTCTACTGAACTTGAAACTAAAGTTGAAGCTCAAAATGATAGCCCAAGTGTAGCGGAGAGTGAACCAGTGCAAAGTCAATCTGAAGAGACAAATGTGAATGAAGACAGGTTCCAATCTCTATTTCGTTCATTACAAATTGGATGCATTGAAGCATCTACATCTGGGCATGCAAACAACCAAGAACCTACTGAGAATGAAGAAGAGCCACAGGTTGATGTTCCTAATTTAAACATTTCAAACTTAAATGCTGTAAACATATACCATTTGTCTTTATGCTTGCTTTCTTTCTCAAATTGAACCAAAGAACATCAATCAAGCACTAAAGGACAACAGTTGGGTAGAAGCAATGCAATAAGAGTTAGCTCAAGTCAGAGACTTACAAGTATGGGCCTTAGTGGATAAGCCTAGGGGAAAGTATGCAATTGACACCAAATGGGTTTTCAAGAATAAGAAGGATGAAAGGGGAGTTGTGATCAAGAATAAGGCAAGACTGGTGGCTTTGGGATGCTTACAGGAAGAAGATACAGACTTTGAAGAAGTCTTTGCCCTAGTTGCAAGATTGGAAGCCATTAGAATCTTCTTAGCTTATGCAGCATCAATGAACATAAAAGTCTATCAATTGGATGTCAAGTATGCATTTTGGAATGAGAAGATTGATGAAGAAGTCTATGTTACTCAGCCTCTAGGATTTGAAGATCCAAATTATCCAAACAGGGTGTATAAATTTAGCAAAGCTTTGTATGGACTACATCAATCTCCTAGAGCTTGGTATAATGAGCTCTCAAACCATCTGTTAGACAACGGATTCTGCAGAGGAGCAATTGACAAGACTCTATTTTACAAGAGAATGAAAAGGGATCTGTTGTTGGTTCAAGTGTATGTAGATGACATTATTTTTGGCTCAACCAATGAGCAGATGTGCATGGACTTTGAAACAGTAATGAAATCAAAGTATAAAATGAGCTCTATGGGAGAAACTAATTTCTTCCTGGATTGCAAGTGCAGCAGAAGAGTGATGGAATATTCATAAATCAATCAAAGTATGTGCAAGAGATTCGGACAAAATTCAAGTGCCACGACTTCAAGACAGTGTCCACTCCAATGGACACACATGAGAAAATGGTAGCTGATGAAAAGGGGGAGCCAGTGGATCAACATGAATATAGGGCCAAGATTGGATCACTCATGTATTTAACAGTATCAAGACCAGATATCATATTTGCAGTATGTGAGTGTGCAAGATTTCAAGCAAACCCGAAGATGTCTCATATGTTAGCAGTGAAGAGGATTTTCAGATATCTTAAGGGTAAACCAGATTTGGGCATCTGGCATCCAAAGAATAGCTCTTTTGACTTGACAGCTTTCGCAGACAGTGATTATGATGGTTGCAACATGAACAGAAAGTTAACCTCAGGAGGATGCCAATTTATAGGAAACAGGCTGATGTCATGGCAATCCAAGAAACAAACCACAGTTTCAATCTCAACTGCTGAAGCTGAGTATATTGCTGCATCTGCTTGTTGTGGACAGGTTTTTTGGATCCAAAATAAGTTGCTGGATTATGGTCTGAATTTCTTACTCACTCCTATTTTTATAGATAATATTGCTGCTATGTTTATTGTTAAGTATCTAGTTCATCATTCCAAAACTAAGAACATAGAAATTAGGCATCATTTCATTAGGGATTGCAATGAAAAAGGGCTGATAGAAATGAAAAGGGTTGAAACTACTGACAACTTGGCTGATTTATTCACCAAACCCCTAGACAAAACCAGGTTTCATTTTCTGTTAAAATGTCTAGGAATGATTAATGCTGATGAAGTTTGATTGATGATGTCTGCATAAGTGAGATACCTAATTGACCATATGAATTTGCTCACTGTTTTGAATGTATGATTGTGTGGTAAGTGCTTAAGTGACTATGCTATGTTTACCTGAAACTTGCTTGTTTGAATTATTATCTATAGGAATGCATGACTGTTTGCATTATAAAGAGTTGGATTGCTAAGTTTGAATCAACTGTTTTGATAAGATATATTCTTGTGATGAATGATTCAAGTTTTCTGTGATTGATGTGTGCTTGAATGAACAAACCTTCATCTTGAATGAATGTGTCGGTTTGAATGAACAATGTGTGAAATTTTCGAAAAAGTTTGTAAGTCAAAATAGATCTTTTGTGAAAGACAAAAGTTGTTTTTAAAATCAAGTAAGAAATGAGTTTTCAAGAGATGTGATTTTTGAAACAATTAAATGATTTTTGGACTAAGCAAACTTTTTTGGTGATTTCATAAGAGAAATGATAATAGTATTCAGTTATAAGCTTTATACAAACTTAAAAATATTTTTAAGATAGAGATAGAATCCAGCCTTGTGGGAAATGATACAAAACTGTTTAATTCACCTAACACATGGATTATAGGCTTAAAGGACCAAATTCAGTCATTGATATTGTATGATAGATTTCCATGGTGAGTAGTTGTCTAAGTGATATGAACATAATGATCTTGCTATGTCTGATGTGGTGATACATTTTGAAGATCAAGGTATGTTCCCTTACACATCTCTCCAAATAATAGGCAGAATGGTAGTTATCCAGTCATACACAAGCCTGTTGATGCTATGGTCACCCAAAAATCTCTTTTATTAAATATTTGAGTAGTTGTAAATATATATTTTAGCTTAAGTAGCATATACAAAAGGGGGGGGGGGGTGGGTTACATATGCTTATTATAAATATTATGTTCTTAAAAATAATCAGACTTAAAGGGGCCTCAGGGAACTACAGGGGTGGGGTATACAAATAAGTCCTAAACACCCTGAATGTAAGGCATGTAAGTCCGGATGGCTTGTAAGTCCAACGTTCAACCTTAATGTCTGCTTTTTCTAAATACTGTTCATATAATCAAAATCATTTTGACCATAAATCAGGGGGTTGAAGTCAATTGGGGTGACTTGGAGAAAGCTAAATAAGATTTGAGAAGAGATTAGGGACAACCTAAATCCATAGTGTTAACCATTCATACCTTATGTACTTAATTGAACCTTAAGCATATCACTGAAAGCTATGATAATAATGCTAAGTGTTAATACCTGCTCTCAACCTGACTTAAGTCATAATAATACCAACCATGAAATGTTGTAAAGTGATTAAATAGTATGATCCCATGTTGAGATCTCTCTATAAACTATTTTGTGGTGACCAACAACTGAAGTTTGATCTCTTATTCACCTCAAACTTATGCTTGAGTCAAAACAGTCTATAAAATGATAAATTTTGATGATTTAAGTAAATGTTTATGTGTGAATTTGTCTAGACTGTTAGACAAGTGTTGATTTGTTTCAAAAGTGTGATCTGAAATATTACAATTCATGTCGAGCATGTTCTAGTATTAGAACTGCTCTCAAGGTGCTTCGAGCATGATTCTATGCTTGAAAGTGATATTTTCACTCTTCGAGCACAAAGATTTGTATTGAAAACTTTTTTAAGTCTTTCGAGCATAGATTCTTGAATGTTTTGTGATTTTGGCTTCACGAGCTCGTTGTTGTGGAATGATAGATTTTTCTAAGTGTTTCGAGCATGAATTTGTGCTAGCCTCTTAAGTTTACTCCACGAGCATAAGTGACTAAATGATAACTTGTATAAGTATGTTCGAGTAGACTTAATGATTTGAATATGTTTCGATTATGATTGATTGACTGAATATTTTTCCAAGTATTTCGAGCACATGTGAATGATGTTGTATTTGAAAATATATATAAGTGGTTTCGAGCACACTGACTATTTTACTTGAACTGATTGTGTTAAGTGTTTGTTAGTAATGCTCTTGAGTATGGTTTTGTAAACAAGCATGTGTGTTTGTTTATAAGTTAACTAAAACTGAAAGTCTAGTTAAGGCAAAGTCTCGAGAATAGGTAAATCTTGAGCACATTTTTGAAATGTCTCAAAGATTGAAATTTAGTCTAGGTTTTTCTTTCCAGTATACCTGGTTTCGAGCAAATCTCTGAACGAACATTCTCAAACACTTAAACATTTTCTAATAAATATAATTTGAGCATGCTTTGAAAAGTGTATTCGAGCACAATGGGAGAAAGCTGTTTTTTGCTATATGCTCGAGCAGAGGTTTTCATTTATTTCAAATTAAATGACATCTGGCGTGTACTAAACGACAAATCTAGGTTGTACTACCCAAGCGTTAGGTATAAAAGGGGGACTTAGAAAATTCTCCAAACACTTTTTCCCTCTCATAACTAAAAACCCTTATGCTCGTGTCTCCCCTGCTCTATCCAAACACTAGATTTTGCTTGAATACTTGTTCGATTATAGCCATTAGCTTTGATTCCAACTTGGTAAGAAATCGATTATCGATTATCGTCTCTTCGAATATCGGAATTATGGTTTCAATTGACTAGTTTACTGACTGTTTACTCGAATTGTGCAGGTTCGCAAATTGTTACGAAACAGGTTGCTGAAGATGATTTTCTTCTATAACTACTAATTACTATTACTCTGCTATTACGGATACTGACGATTTCCTTTGTCTTGCAGAAATAATGGCAATGAAGTTCGAACCTAAGCACAACATGTGCGCAAGATTGGTAGTGGATGCTGAAAACAGAGAACTGGAGTTTATAATCAACTTCTTAAATAACTCAAATCTTTGGGTCGCACTGACAGAGAACCCTACTATTTATAGAAATCATATAGAAATCAGCAGAGTACATGGATGACATTAATGGCAGAAGAATTGAAGCATCCGTACTAGGACAAGATATTGAAGTCACAGAAGCATCCATCAGAGAAGCACTACAACTAAATGACAATTATCAAGTGCAACTTTTGTATCCTTCTCAATGATTATTAAGGATTTTTTAGGAGATGTTGGGATATCAAGGTGGAATTCACGAAGGACAATTTCAGAAAGGAAGTTTCCCATTGATGTACAGATTTCTGATTCATGACGTCATTCAGTCCTTATCACCACGAAGGGGAACGTGGAATCTATTGAGTAGAGAACTGGCCATAGTAACAGTTGCAATACTATTCAATCAGCCATTCAACTTTTCAAGATTCATTTTCAATGGCTTGGTCAGCAATGCTCAGAAAGCTCAGCATGAGAAATTCTTGATGTATCCACATTTTATACAGATCTTGATCAACAGAGCATTACAAGGTTTAAACTTAGCTGGAGAACATCTACGGTTGCAAGATCCAAATATATACAAGAGAATTAAAGGAGCAAGGAGTATGTTTAATGAAAATGTAGAATGGGATATGCTCCCTTGGTTGTTGAATGCAGATAATGAGATTATGGAAGTTCCTCCTTCCCCACAGCAAAGTGATGATGATTCTGAAGAAAGTGAAAGTGATGAAGATTCTGAAGTAGTGATGATGAAAACAATGATGGTGCAGGAGATGAGATTGTAGTTGTTAAACCACAGGCAGAACAGTAGGTCATGAAGTAGAGATTTATATGGAAGTGGGAAATGCAGAAGAATTTGTTGAACCTTCTGGACATGAAATGGTGATATTTGAAAATCTGGAATCAGATGTGCAAGTTGAAAATGTGGAGGTTCATGTTAAGAGAACAGATGAAGAGCCATTTTTAGGAAAGAATGGAGATAATAGTGAGCCTACGGATGATGATACTTTTGTTGACAATGTGATCACACAAGTAACAGAGAACATTCAAATGATCACACCACTTGTTTCACCAGATCCACACATTGACCAAGATGACATATCTTCAACTGGAATAGAACCAATCTCACATGGTTCAGAACCTGCTCAAGATTCAATACCCACTTCTCCAGCCAACACTGAACCTTTACACTCCAGCCCTGAACAAATGCAAGAAACACTAATAGCAACACCTTCAACATCACCAATCTGACGTGAGGTCGAAGACTCACTCAAAAATAAACCAATTACAACTAAATAGATAGCAGTAAGTGGGTGTCGAACATAAGGAGTTTGTGGAATACGTGTTAAATAAGTAGCCTAACAATTAAACTAATATAAATGTAAATGACACAAAGTAATTTCCAAGTTGGTTTTGATTTGATTTTTGTGAACTACAAAAAACTAAACGGAATTTGTAAACAATTGATTAAATGAGCATTTCTCTCGGGGTTCGAGTTATTACTCAACACTTATGTTAACATTCAATGGATAAACCATATTATCTTGGTTTTGTGTAAATGGACTTGTTTGTGATTAATCGAGAACTAAGTACTCGGATTCCTAGAACACGAGGTTGTTACTTAACAATCTATCAATAATGTTAAGCCTAATTCTTTTCACTTAATCTTGATTGTCAACGACACCAAGAACGTGTGATTCAAAACTAGGTTTAAACAATATAGATAAACTACAAACAATCACATAAACATCATGATCATACTAACATAACAATTAGACAATCAATCCAAATTCAAGAACAAATAACATAAAGTGTCTTGCAATTAACCTTACATCCCAAGAGAAATACCAAGAAAATTAGCCACTCATGGTTTGATGAATCATCATAGCTTCAATTGTCTTAATCATAAGAATCAAACACTCAATATAATGATTAGAATCACCAAAAATAATGTTTTGGACTCCACAAATCGCCCTAGGGTTGTCCTAATTGAAAGATATCTGAAAAGACACCCAAAAACGTCCTAAAAAGTGGCCCAAACTCGGCTGTTACGAGTCTGACCATGGGCCACGGTCCAGACCGTGGACCATGGTCAAGTTACGGTGCCCGGAATGCCACGGTACGGTGTATTCTGTTGATTTTGGTGCCAGTTTGACCGTGGCCCACGGTCAACACCGTGGACCACGGTGGAGCTCTTCCTCAATTTCTTGTTTTCTTCATATCTTTTTCGTTCAACTCCGGTTTCTTCGCCGTTTTCGCCCACGTTCTCGTAATTTCATCCTCTACCTTCTCCTACCTACAAACATAGGAGTAACCATAGTCAACTAATTACATGAATTAAGTTGGTTAAGCCAATGCATTTATATCTTTTAACTCGCTTAACGGCTTCCCTACGAGTCACTCGTCACATTCCCACACTTAACCGTTGCTTGCCCCTAAGCAATACTTAAAACCACCATTGCTTTCAAAATACAACTACCAAATATACCAACATACCCGGTTCAGTCAAGGTCCCAAATCATACCCTATTCCCTCATTATTAGAGGTTTGCATTAGTATTACTTAATATTATATTTAAAACATAGAATTCTGGTCAACCTTAACATGCTTTCAGTTTTTTACCCACACATAACACACCATCACTCATTGACCCTCTTATCGGTGATATTTCCATATATTCCAATAATACTCAATTCTCCTCGCATACGCTTGTACTACCGTCAAATCTCCACCTATACAAATGCTTTGACACAAATGCAAATCAAGAGGACTTAAAACAGGTTATAATGGGACAAGGTGTAAGGGTATGGAAGGGGAATATTGAAAGTAGCTCAGGCGATCCGATCCGGCTTATTACATCAAAACTAAGTAAACAATAAAATAAACAACTATAAACATTACTGACTTGCATCTCAACACTCACTACACAATACTTCGAACATTGACTCTCAACTTTTTCTGTCTTTTCTCTTTTTTCTTTTTCTCTTTTCTTCTCTTTTTCTCTTTTCTTTTTTTTTTCTTCTTTTTTCATATTTTTTTTCTTTTTTTTATACTTTTTTCGAGTAAACATAATACTTAATACTTCCTATTGATTAATACTATAACAATTACAAATACAAAGAAATACCTACTAAGCCGGATCGTCTCGCAAATTAACATCAGAGTTGATCGAATAAAAAAGAATAGGTCCAATACTGTTTTCTACGGGAACCATCCCCCTGCCCCTCTCATTGCCCATGCTCATATGTGTAATGTATGAGGCCCAACCCCCAAAACCCACACTCACGCTCATCCAGACGAGGCTTAAACCTAATTGCCTCTATCACTTTTGCACTTATGCCAAGCTAAGGTCTCGAAATGCAGTAATCGCACAAGTTCTAATGGAGAATAACCAATCTATCACCAATCTTCACTTTCCCAATAAACAAGTGGATATGGACATGTTATGCAGGTAATTGTACCGAAAGCATGCTAACATTGACTACAATACTACACAACCTCGTTTTTAAAATAACTAAGCAAACTTGAATTTAAGGGAATTGTGACCATGAGAAAGGACCAAAACTTTATCCCACCATCTTACCACTTTCCGGTTTTCTTTCAAAAAATTATTTTTCTTAAATTTTTTTTCTTTTTTTATTTTTTTTTGTAAAACCAGAAACTTCCCCATCCCCACACTTGGGATAGATTGTCTCCAATGTATGGTTTTGAGAAAATAAAAACAAAGATACTACTAATTAAAAGCACCACTTCTTTTCATGAAAAACCCATGTTGTCCCCAACATAGTGTCGAAGAGAAATCCATAAGAATTTCCCCGCACTTGGTTTTTGATAAGATGGTAACTTAAAATAACATTAATAACAAACAACCTAGAAATTATAAAGCAAAATAAAAATAAAAAAATGCAAAATGTACAATTACCACATTTTTGAAACTTTTATGACATTCAAGGTGGGTGACTGGCACACTCCCGTACAGTCTTCTCGTTCTAAGCATGCTCTTTTTCAAGCAACTGTTGCCAGTCTTCCGGCAAACCAGGGTCGGGCCCGAACATCCTCATCCTCCACCCTGGATCATTTAGGTTAGGTGGATGTCTCACTTTCGTCTTCCTTGGTCGACCACCTTTTTCTGCCACCTTCTCACTCTGTTGATGCTCAACTTCTTTCTTCTCAACTGACCTGTCAATCACAAAACACTCCATTTTCGTGTGATCTTTACTCAAGGATACATACTTGTTAACAAAATCCGCCTTCAGGCTTTCCTTGTCAACAAAGGGTTAGTACTATTTTCAAATAATAATAGCTGTTTATCACGATTCCCACATTTAATTCCCAGCGTCCCCTTAGCACAATCAATTACTGCAAGTGAAGTGGCGAGGAAGGGTCTACCCAATATGACTGTGGGTTGCGTATTAGTTACATTTTTAGCATAAACAAGTACTAAAAAGTCAACTGAGTAACAGAAATCCTCCACATGTACCATCACATTATATATCATTCCTCGGGGAAGTGTATGGGTTTGATCCACTAAAACCACGGTGGTGTTTACTTTTTGTAGCGGAACAAACTCATACTGATCATATAAACTGCCGGACATGATACTAACACAAGCTCCAAGATCTAGCAGTGCCCGATCAGTTTTAAATTCACCAATTTGGATTGATAAAAGGGGCACTCCTGGGTCTTGAAGTTTACTCGAGATAATATTATTATCAACCCTCTCATCCCTTATTTTGGCTAATTTGTCATTTGAACATTTGTCACAAGAACAATTTTCACAAAAAGATATTTCATTCAGTTGTAATTCAGAGTTATTTTGGAAAATTGTTTCATAATTACCCACATTTCAATCTCATCACTAATATCTTCCACCACCCCCTCAACAAACTGTGGTGTTAGATCAACTTGAGCACTAGAAATTCCAAAATTAGGCAAAATACTTACCGCATTGATATGCACGTTGTTCCCCTTTTTTAAGCCCGAGCTATTTTTCTTCAGATTCTCAACATTGGTTGCAAGTTGACCCATTTGAGTGGTCAAAGATTGAATGGCTTTGTCACGGACGTCATCCTTTTGCATGCGCACTTCATCAAGTTCATTTCTCCTTTGCATGTCTTGTTGCGTCATCCTAAGCATATCCATGACTTCATTCCCACTTGAAGAACTTTGACCCGAAGACACACTTTGACCACTTCCCGTTTGTTGAAATTGACTTTGACTTCCTTGGTTGTTCCTATTTTGATCATTCGCTTGATTAAAATATTGTTGATGAGAAACAAAATGGGTTTGGGAAGTCCGTTGAAAGTTAGGGTTGAGTTGAGTCGATGGGTTACCATATCAAAAATTGGGATGATTTCTCAACCCGGGGTGGTACGTGTTTGAATTCATGTTGTAGCTCCGACCACCTCCTTGACCTTGAATTGCATTTACCTCTTCAACTTGACCTTCCACACAGGGACACAAATCACTTGCATGTCCCAATGCGTTACAACTCGTGCATACATCATACACTTGATTGGAGACTTGAGGTTCTTCATTGTTAACCGCATGCACTCGTGGCCATGTGGTGGCCGGTCTTGCTCTTTTTGTGGTTTGAGCCTTTCTTTTCGCTGTAACCGACATTTGTTCCAAGAATGCCCAATCATCTTGTTCATAATTTGTACCAAATGTACCATTGGTGATTGACATTAAGTCCCGTCAGCCTTCCATACTCAACCCCTCTTGAAAAGCGTTCAACAATTCCCAAAGAGCAATACCATGGTGAGGGCAATTCTTGATCATCATGTTGAATCGCTCAAAGGCTTCATGAAACATCTCACCCGATTGTTGTTGGAAGCTTCTCAAACTTCGTCTTGCATCATTTGTCTTTTGGGCCGTGTAAAACTCTTCCAAGAACCTTTGTTACATCTCGGCCCAAGTATAGATTGATGCGGAAGGCAATGTGTAAAACCATCTTTTTGCCTTATCTTCTAACGAAAATTGGAATAAAACCAACTTGACCTCATCTGGTGAAAATCCTTGACCCCCGATCGAGTTGCAAATCGAGTCATACGCCTCCAAATGGAAATAGGGTTCTTCGGTTTCTAAACCCTTGTACTTTGGTAAACTTTGGAGTGCGTTGGTTCTAACCTCAAATTTTCTTCCATTTTGATGTTGAGGAATGACCACCGGAGATGGGTTGTTTGTAATGATCAGTCGAAAGTGAGCTTCGATTCCCTTCGCCATCTCTCTCACATGCCTTCTCGGTACCCCCATTGGTACTCTCGGTTGACCCATTTGCCTATACACGGGCCTTGGCGGTGGATGTTGTTGGAATTGAGGTTGAGGTATTGGTTGTTGAGGTTGTTTATAATGGGGTTGTGGAGGAACTTGTTGCAATGGTTGTGGTTGTGACAATGGTGCTTGAATGACATGTGGCCCGCCCCATTGTTGCACTTGTTGTTGCGGAACATAACCAAATTGACCTTGCATCCTTACTTGATTTCCATCGCCCCCACTCGAATATCCCTCTTCATACTCTTCATACCCTTCGCCATTATCGCCATAACGTGACCCACCAAACGAGTGCGGGCCCGACCTAAGACCCGGTGAAGTATGGATGATGGGTGGGTCTTGTGGTAATGTGTACGGTTGATTATAAGGCGGTTTTTGTTGAGATTGAAAAGGTGATTGTTGTTGTGAGTTCGATGATTGTCCTTGAGTGGGCATGAAATTAGTTAAGGGCGAAAGGTTAGATGGTGGTTGAAAGCTAAACACGATCGAAGTGGGCTCACTAGTAGGATTTGTAGTGGTAACGGTTTCATTGGGCGGAGGATTTTCTGGATTGATGGGTGGTGGCATAGGTGGTACAGATTGACCCGAAGCCATGTTTGTGGTGTCAGTTGTTCGATTATATGTGCTTGGTGACCTGTGAATCTTGTTCTCCCTTTGAAGAATCTGATTCTGACGCGCAGTTCGTTCAATTTCCAGATCAAAAACTAACGGTGATGAAGACCGAGAGTTTCGCGTATGCATATACCTGTAGATACCTGCACACTAGCACAACCCGCGTAAAACTGACAATAACAATTAAACAAACAACTACAAGAATAACACATGTTGCGTACTACTCCCCGGCAACGGCGCCAAAATTTGACGTGAGGTCGAAGACTCACTCAAAAATAAACCAATTACAACTAAATAGATAGCAGTAAGTAGGTGTCGAACACAAGGAGTTTGTGGAATACGTGTTAAATAAGTAGCCTAACAATTAAACTAATATAAATGTAAATGACACAAAGTAATTTCCAAGTTGGTTTTGATTTGATTTTTGTGAACTACAATAAACTAAACGGAATTTATAAACAATTGATTAAATGAGCATTTCTCTCGGGGTTCGAGTTATTACTCAACACTTATGTTAACATTCAATGGATAAACCATATTATCTTGGTTTTGTGTAAAAGAAATGGTGATATTTGAAAATTTGGAATCAGATGTGCAAGTTGAAAATGTTGAGAAGATCCATTTGTAGGAAAGAATGGAGATAATAGTAAGCCTACGGATGATGATACTTTTGTTGACAATGTGATCACCAAGTAACAGAGAACATTCAAATGATCACACCACTTGTTTCACCAGATCCACACATTGACCAAGATGACATATCTTCAACTGGAATAGAACCAATCTCACATGGTTCAGAACCTGCTCAAGATTCAATACCCACTTCTCCAACCAACACTGAACCTTTACACTCCAGCCCTGAACAAATACAAGAAACATCAATAGCAACACCTTCAACATCACCAATCTGACGTGAGGTCAAAGACTCACTCAAAAATAAACCAATTACAACTAAATAGATAGTAGTAAGTGGGTGTCGAACATAAGGAGTTTGTGGAATACGTGTTAAATAAGTAGCCTAACAATTAAACTAATATAAATGCAAATAACACAAAGTAATTTCCAAGTTGGTTTTGATTTGATTTTTGTGAACTACAAAAAACTAAACGGAATTGGTAAACAATTGATTAAACAAGCATTTCTTTCGGGGTTCGAGTTATTACTCAACACTTATGTTAACATTCAATGGATAAACCATATTTTCTTGGTTTTGTGTAAATGCACTTGTTTGTGATTAATCAAGAACTAAGTACTCGGATTCCTAGAACCCGAGGTTGTTACTTAACAATTTATCAATAATGATAACCCTAATTCTTTTCACTTAATCTCGATTGTCAACGACACCAACAACGTGTGATTCAAAACTTGGTTTAAACAATATAGACAAACTACAAACAATCACATAAACATTATATTCATACTAACATAACAATTAGACAATAAATTTAAATTCAAGAACAAATAACATAAAGTGTCTTGCAATTAACCTTACATCTTGAGAGAAATAACAAGGAAATTAGACACTCATGGTTTGATGAATCATCATAGCTTCAATTGTCTTAATCATAAGAATCAAACACTCAATCTAATGATTAGAATCACCAAAAACAATGTTTTGGACTCCATAAATCGCCCTAGGGTCGTCCCAATTAAAAGATATTTGAAAAGACACCCAAAAACGTCCTAAAAAGTGCCCAAACTCAGCTGTTACGAGTCAGACCGTGGACCACGGTCAAGTTACGATGCCCGGAATGCCACGATACGGTGTATTCTGTTGATTTGGTTCCAGTTTGACCGTGGCCTACGGTTCAACACCGTGGACCACGCTGGAGCTCTTCCTCAATTTCTTGTTTTCTTCATATCTTTTTCGTTTTCAACTCCGTTTTCTTCGCCGTTTTCGCCCACGTTCTCGTAATTTCATCCTCTACCTCTTCCTACCTGCAAACATATGAGTAACCATAGTCAACTAATTCCATGAAATTAAGTTGGTTAAACCAATGCATTTATATCTTTTAACTCGCTTAACGGCTTCCCTACGAGTCACTCGTCACAATCAAAGAACCTGCTCAAAGTTGTACCTATAACTCAAAACACTCAAACCCCAACTGAAACATACAGACTACCATCACCCGAGAGTTCATCCAACTAACCAGAATTAGACCCAGAATTCAAACCTACTCAAGAAACACCCTCATCAAGTCCAACATACTTAAATGAAGACATACTTGTTGAAAATGCTGAGTTGAAGTTTCAGAATATCATGCTAAACGAGAGAAATGCCTTTTTAGAAATGAAGAACAAGGCTTTAGAAGATGTTCTGCAACAAGCACTATTGAAAATCAAGCCCAGGAGCAGGCTGAGGTTTAGAAGATCTCAGATGCACCAAAATAGGGAAA